>NC_091821.1:279917418-280218459 GCF_038994185.2 Dermacentor albipictus | reverse complement strand
ACTCTGTGTGGGTAGCCACCTTTGGTATGCCATATTTGGTTATAGCAGCAACGTACAGCTGGCGCTTACAGGTTCTACACTTGCTGCGGCGTCCCTTTGTTGGGCTCGATAGTGGGAGCTGGCATTGCGGCCGAAAACTCGAGAAATCCCTATGGCCAGTTCCTTCCCACCGCTCCCTGATCGCCCTAAAAAAGATGACGCACCGAAGATGTGCTTCAGTTTTATGAAAGTCAAAGACAGAATTTTCCACGATACCATGTCATTCACTCGGAAAAAGCAGAAAAACAAGTAAGAACCTTCTCTTCTTTTTTGCTTTCAAAGCTCTAAATGAGGCTTTTGGACCAGGTTATAAGGCATCGAAGATGGCAAGTGGCGTCTGTTCTTGGAGCTCCATGCATGATCAAAAGCTTAAGGAAAGGCTGCCCTGTTTATGGTGCCATTTGGGACGTTCGAGTAACGGCAACCCCGAACTGTACTATGAACACCACCCGCGGCGTCATCTCAGATGACGATTTATTGGAGCTGACAGACTTAACTATCGCAGGGCTTCAGTGAGCAGAACGTTCTAAACTTCAAACAGATTACGATGAGGCGCGACGGCAGAGAAATCCAGACTAAGCTCCTGGTGCTCACTTTTGGCTCAAGTGCTCTGCCCGAGTCCATCGAGGTCGGGTACATCAAACTTCGTGTCAGGGCATACATGCCAAATCCTCTCAGGTGTGTTAAATGCCAAGGATTCGGCCATATCTCACAGAACTACCGAGGCCGCCAAACTTGTGCGCGATTCAGTGTTCATGAACACTTCTCTGAATCTTGTGAAAACTTTCGGCAACGTATGTACTGTGACGGAGAGCACGTCGCATACTCGCGGTCGTGCTCATCCTCGAAGAAAGAAAGGGAAATAGTGACAATTAAAGCAAAGCCAAATAACTGAACGACGCACGCAGGCGGGTATCCTACCTGTACACCTTTGCCGATGTGATGCGTCAGGGGCAGCGACAAAACGGCTTCCGGCGGCTGTTGTCCGACCCACACGCAGTGAGCCGGCGGTGACGCCATCTGTCCCCTCTTGCCGGCTGCAGCCAGCGTTGGTCCGCAGTCCCAAAAGAAGGGGCCACTCACTTCCGGGTTGGTGGCTGCCAGGTTCTCGATTGCCGAGGCGGGGCCTTCAAGGTGAACAAACCACTTGAGGGAGCGGGTGTCCAGCGCCCCCTGAAGAGGCGGTGGACACACCTGTTAGCCAGAGGGCGTAACAAGCTCATTAAGAGTGGCGGGAATCCCTCAGTCGCTCCAGAAGAGAGAAATCTCGCATCAGAGAGCCTAAAAAGGGCTCTGTAGGTTGCCTGCTTTCACATATTAGACACACAGCACCATCTTTTCCTGCAATATGGACACACGGATATTGCAGTTGACTGTCAGGGGACTTCTACGCAATCTAGATGATGTTAAAGCACTTCTTCATAAGCTAAGTGCAAAGGTGCTGCGTGTCCAGGAAACGTACTTAAAATCTACGTACACAAACTTTCTTACACAATGTATCATTTTTCAGAAAGACCACGACGAGGCTAACAGTACATCCGGCGGCGTAGCCAAAGTCGCCGACAAGAGCGTTGCTTGCCAACATTCTCTCGACCCCTTGAGGCAGTGTCAGTGCGGGCAGTTCGGTTTAGTCATTTGGTTACTGTTTACTCTTTCTCTCTCTCTCTCTATATATATATGTATATATATATATATATATATATATATATATATATATATATATATATATGAATGGTGTTCTTTTTTTAGCTGCACCAAGTTTTTGAACATTCGAAAAAGAGAAATCAAGGTAGCGTTATGTACACTGTTCGAGTGTACGGAGTGGAAGCCTCTAGATATAGAGCAATTTCCGCACTTACATCCGTAATTAGCAAAGTTACGGTAATAAACATTCTAATGATGAGCAACAGGCAGCTAAAGCAAACGAGTACTTTGGGGCGCGTCCATGACATTGGCTGTCCCAACGATCAAATATTCAATAGCGGAGTTCGTGTGGGAGCTACGCGAACAATTAGGTCCGCTTGGCAGGCTCCTTGAAACCGAAACTGGCTGGAAGAAGAGCGTCTGTGTCGTCGATGCGTCCGTCTACCCCCTCCTTTCCTCACGTCTCAGAGGTCACCGCCAGTCCGGCCCCGCGAGCAGCTTGCGATATCTCCTTGCTGTATGCGGCGTTGGCCTAGTGCTTCAATGCCGGCGCACCACCAAATTCGCTATTCCGTCGGGCTATTCCAAAGAGAGGGCTTTTAGCATGCACGGCGCCATATCACCCCCTTCTTTTTTTTCCCTTCACTCAGCGAGTTGTGTTCCTATCTCTTTTAGTTTACGCGTTTTTATTTGCACAACTCGCAGGCGCGATTTTGAGACAGCTTTCCCAGAGAAAGTGAATTTTGACTAAACGTCGTTCTTTCCAAAAGCCTGAAACGGCATCTCCTTGGTGAAAGTGTACACGCGGTGCCCAACGGAATGACGAAGTAAGTTTGGCGACCGGCATTGAAGCGCTGGGCCAACACCGCAGACAACAACGAGACCACGAAATCTGCTCGCGGCGCCGGACCGGTGGTGACGTCAGAGAGGTGAAAAACTGCGGAAAGGGGGGAGCGGGCAGTGACATCGTCGACACAGACGCTCTTTTTCCAGCCACTTTCGGTTTCACAGAGCCTGCAAAGGGCATCTAATTGTTCGCGTAGCTCCCAAATGAACACCGCTATTTAAAATTTGACCGTTGGGATAGGTAGTGTTGAGGACGGTCTCCAAAGTACTCATTTGCTGTAGCAACATATCGATAATTAGGAAGTTAACTGCCGCAACTTCAATAATTACGTACGTAACTGAGGGAATTGCTCTGTATCTAGAGGCTTCCAGTACGTACACTAGAATGGTAAACATAACCTTACCGTGCTTTATATTTTTCTCATTTTAAAAATTTGGTGCAGCTAAAAAAGAACGCCCTGAATATACCACCCAACTATCAACTCAGAAAAATAGATTTAGACAGCCTCATAGATTAACTGCAGGAACCCTACATACCGTTCGGTGATTTAGCACTCACAACACTTTGTGACCGTTTAATACCAGAGGTCGAATCAATGAATATTTTCTCCTGACATCTGGCATATCTCTTTAATAAGGAGCCTCCTATAACGACATTTAAAACAAGTACTCATCGATAGATCTTGCAATCGGCTCCGTCACTCTTCTTCCTGACGTAGAATGGAATGTCCTCAACAATCCTTTTGGAAGTGACCACTACGTTGTCATTTTAAACTAAATAACGCAGCATGATAGTCCGCCCCATATTCCTCGATGGAATTTACCACCTGCTCACCGGAATAATGTTAAACAATGAATTTATTTACCACGAGCCTTTATAAATGATTTTAGTATAGACAATGATGTCGCATATTTTACCACTTTTATTATTGATGCAGCCGAAAAGCTTATTCCACAAATTAATGGTGTTGCACATCAAAGGCATGTTCCCTGGTGGAACGAAGAGTGCAGAGAAACGCGAAAGAGACAGAATAAAGCATGAGGCGTACTACGCAGATCGTCAAATGCAGAAAATCTTGCAGCATAAGCACATTAAATCGCAGGGAAGGCACACATGTCGTGAGGCGAAGATAGAAGACCGGGTTAGATTTCTCTCGGGTATTAATTCACACACACAGGAGTCGAAACTGTGAAATCGCCTAAGCAAGTTAAAGGGGCAAGAAATTCACCTGATGTCTGTGGTGAATGACCAAAGGAAGAGCAGGAAGGCTCTCTTGGGGATCACTTAGAACGCGTTTCAAGCTCAATTCACTAGTGATAATCATTACTGAAATAGAAACGTACAGAAAAATTGTACGGATTTGTCCGTAAATGCCAACGAAACAGGCTATATAACTGTCTTTTTAGCATTGCTGAGTTCAGGGCTGCCTTCGTCGCATACAAAAGCTCTGCACCGGAACCTGACACCGTCATATATCAAATGATTAAAAAAGTTGCCGACGATGACGTTACTTCCTAATGCGAAATTTGAGCGCTACTCCTTAGCTGTTTCGGCTTTTCGATATATTCAGGCAAAGAAATTGAGCTAGATATGAACGTACAGCTATAGACAACTTTTTATTCACGCATATTCCTTCTTCAAGAAACACTCCACTCCCAGTTCTAGACTTTCATGAAAGAAGCTTTTTGGTCGGATTTGCTCGACTTGCTGCACCAACGCCTGGTTCCGCGTAGCGCACCTCTGGATTCTGACGGCGCTGGGCCTCTGCTCGGGCAGCTCGTTTGGCAGCAGCGGCAGACAAAAGACTTCCACCGGTTGCCTCGCTGATGCATCAGAAAGAACTGGTTGAGAATAAGCTATTTATATAAGCACACGGATTATCTTATAGTACAAGCCGTCTGTGAACCTCGGACAATCCGCCTCGTGCGGAACATTTCGCATCAGCCGGCGCAAACAGAGCGTAGCTTGGCGCAACTGCCTCGCTTATCGGGAGGTCGCGGGAGGCAGCGACTGACTGACTCCACTGACGCTGCTAGCGAGTCAACTGAAGGTGTCTGCGTTTCGGCGCGGGAAGCGCGCATTGAGCCGGCGCTTCGGCAGCCGGAGAACAGCGCGCGCAGTCACCGGAGGGGAGGTACCACATGCAGCAGCGAACGGCGGCGGATACGCGTTTCGGCTCGGGCAGCAACGCATCATCAAATCAGCGGACACCAAGCCGGCACTCTGGGGTCGAATCTTAGAACGGTTCAGGGGCGCTATTCTGCACATTCCGCCATTTTCTTCGATGCGTGACGTAGGCGCGACGCAAACAAAGTGGCGCTGGTGGCCCCGTTTTGCTTACGTAACGTGACGCCAACTTGACGTTTCGCCTAATGGTATCTTCGACTGGTCGCCTCCATCCCCCGAAGCAGAGTCGGGCAGATCCGGCGTTCCCCGAGCTCAGAGTTGGAGGACAAGCGCGCAAGCCGAACGTGCGGCTCGCTCTCGGAGGAATTGGCACATGCGAAACCACGTGACTACTGCTAACGTCCAACGTTTCGTCTATCCAAAGCTTCCGGCGCTGCCGGAAAAACTGGCGGACGTGCCGGCGGGACGAACGTTCGTCGAGACGCCAGCATGCAGTGGCCTAGGTTGCCAAGGTTACGTGGGCCGTCGCCAACAGCAGCGACCCGGCGCTGCGATGACGTTGCAATCTCGATGACTGCTCCGACGACAGGGCTCGGAGCGCCTCAGAGCGCTCCAAGATAGAGGAGAGCAATCGAGAAGAATCAGCCGAACGCAGGGCGCGCACCCTCTTTCAACCAGCCGAAGACAACGCCGCTCGTGAGAGCGCTCCAGAGTTCTCAGAAACGACCAGCCGAAGATAGCATAAGAAGCTGTAATGAAGGCACTGAATGTAGCGTTATCGGTAAAGCAAAACAGTTTTCCTTCGCAGTAAAAATAAAGCAGCTATCTCAAAGCGTATGATTATTCCGTCGAAAACGCTTCTCGTCGTCTGCTGAGTACAAGCCGTCGTCTGCTTCAACAGCTAGAATGCGTGTCCCCGGAAAATGGAATGAGTCATCGCATGTTGGCGCCAACGCGCTTGTTTTCTTGCTTGAGACAACATACGCGACCTACCAGTGGTGATGCGCGCACGTTATAGGCCACGTTATCGCTATCTCGTGAAACGCAAGTGACTCAAGACGACTCGGTTGGCTGAGAAACGGCCGAATATCTCCGATAGCGTTGCGCGCGCCAGAGATATCCACTAGCGCGACGCCAGCCCCGGCACTGCCATCTCGTGTTCATTTCGCTGGTTACTCGCACCGCGGGAGGAAACTTCAAGGCGCCGCCTTGCGTACATTTCTTGGTATAAATGATAAAAGGCCGTTCTCATAACTTCTGATTGTGCGAAAAGGCATTAATCTTGATTACAATACAAATGCAGCAGGGACAAATGGATAACATTGCCGAAAGTTTGCTATGTTCAACCAGTATTATTTCGTATAAACGCGTTCTATTAAGAAATGGTGGCCCCAAACACAAATGCCAACACGACCCCAGAGCTATGCAAATGCTATGAGCACGCGTTATGAACAATAGATTTCCGTGGCGCCAAACGACGGGGAAAATGTGGCGATACGCATTCCTCTCGGCTGCCATTCCATATGGCTGCTCATTAGCATAATTTTCGCGGCTCGTCGCAGCAAAAATTATGGCGGAAAATCTCAGCAATGGCGGCTCAGCGCAACGTCACGCATCGTCAAAATGACGTTTACGAAACAGCCCTTCCTGTGACGCTCCTCACGAGATTTTCCTTCAGCCAATCAGCAAGCTAGCATGGCGCATATCTTGGATCGCCACCACATATTCGCGCAATTGCAGAAGCATTGCACTGGCGTCTGCACGCTACCGCTCACATTCTTTTTGAAGCGCTAACATCACTATATATCTGCCAAGGACAAAAAAATGTATTAGTCCATCAAATTTGCAGCTCCACGTCACGTTTCGTCATCTTGATGAAAACGCAAAATGACATTTCGAAAAACTTCCGTTTCCTGGCACAAATTTCAAGGCACGTGAGCTCTCAACAGACAATCAGAATGTAAACATGGCGGATAATGGCGGCCGTGCAGCCACCATGCGTGTCGAGAATAGCACCTGAGTTGGGGAACCGTTCCTTTGGCCTCACCTGATTGGTAAAAATGCTGGTTACGACACAGCTCGCCAGAGGCAGCGGGGCGGTATCGCAATTTATGAATACGTCACGCATCTGTCAATCATCTTCAAAGCAAACCGGTCATAGGAACCGGCGAAAGGGTAGTTCGCTTTGGTTTCCGTTGCTGTGGCTTGGCTGTGGGCTTGCGACCCTGGCCGCGCGCGCCGGTCGCGCGACCCCAGAGACACGCGGGAGTCGCGCGCCCGTGCGTTGGTTCGTCTGCTTGGCGTTCCCCTTTCGCTGTCGACCACGGCTGGAAGGGCGATACGCGTTCGAAGAAGTGACGGATAATGAGTTGCACCGCCCCTGTCGGCTTTCTTAGTAGACCTTTTGCAGGCGACGCTATCAATTGGAGGTGACCCGGGTGCAAGCATACCAGTGGTCATTCCACGCAGAGGAAGGAACTGCACCCTGCGGTTCATCGCCACCCGCCTGCAGCTCGCAGAGGTCGGTCGGACGCGAAGCATTCATCGGAATGGCCTCGATCTCTGCTGCCGACACTGTCCGCGAAGTTGCTCACGCAATTACTGTGTTGGCCGGTAGAAGGGCTGGGTCAGCTTTCCCGTGACCTCCGCTTCAAAGTCAATGCCAAGGAGATATTTGCATGGTGAGATCGAATTCCCAGTGCTATCACCAGCGTGAATAGCTCACAGATTACCGTTCAGCAAGCAGAAGGGCTCAACCTAGGCTGGGTCAGCACTTTCTTCGTTCGGCTGATAAAACTATACAGTGAGGATGGGAAGATATTGTGCAGATCTCTTCTTTGGCTGCCCTTTTTTCGCTAGTTCGGGAGTGCCACACCTTGCTCCTCAATTTCAAGGCACAACGCGCACCGTTGTCGGCCCAAGTCTGGGAAGCTTTGTTTTTATGCAGGGATTCGATCCTGCGGGAACTAGCCGTTAAAGCTTGGCTGTAGTTCGCTGTACAATTGTTTACGTCTCGGTGCTTCTTAATTAATTTACAAATTAATAATGATTGCGAATAACGCGGGAGCAGTGGCACATGGGCGTTCGCGCGGCAGTGCCGAGGGGCGCTAACGAGCAAGCTGTGGAAGAGGACGATAGTGCTGGAGCCAACCGTGATGATGATAGTTTAGTGTAAACACACGGACACGATCCTGGGAGAACTAGCCCTTAAAGCTTCGCTGTGTAAAAAGCAAGGGCGCACCAATGAGGACGCTAAAAAAACACAAGGCACACTTCATTTCACGTCAGTACGGTACGAATAAGGTACTAAATGAGTAAATACTGTACACGGCAAAGAAACAGAAAATACTCATTCGAGAAATGAACATTCAATCATCGATTCATTGAACCACCCTGTACATCAACCCTGTAGCGTCAGGCCATGGTTTGTGTGCGCGTACCTCACTAGCCCCGACCATTTGATGGGGAAGGATGATAATAAGCCGCTGCGTAGTGCGGGGTAGCTGATGTCAAAGTACGCAAAGAACCCTTAAATTAAAGGGGGAGGGTCGAAAGGAGCTTTGCAGTTTCCATATACAAGGTGATCAATGGGGAGACGGTGGTGAACAGCCAGGTAGAACGGTCTCTGTCGCGTAGTCGCTACGGGGAGAACGACGACATGCTCCCCCTCCCCTTTTTTTTCGCCAGGGCGCGCTGGATGTGCAAGGCTTGTTTAACATAGGGCATTAGGCAGTACAAGAGCAAGAGCATGGTGGCGCAATCCACCGCCCCGCTCCAAAGAGGAAGCTCATAACATCCATCCATCCATCCATCCATCCATCCATCCATCCATCCATCCATCCATCCATCCATCCATCCATCCATCCATCCATCCATCCATCCATCCATCCATCCATCCATCCATCCATCCATCCATCCATCCATCCATCCATCCATCCATCCATCCATCCATCCATCCATCCATCCATCCATCCATCCATCCATCCATCCATCCATCCATCCATCCATCCATCCATCCATCCATCCATCCATCCATCCATCCATCCATCCATCCATCCATCCATCCATCCATCCATCCATCCATCCATCCATCCATCCATCCATCCATCCATCCATCCATCCATCCATCCATCCATCCATCCATCCATCCATCCATCCATCCATCCATCCATCCATCCATCCATCCATCCATCCATCCATCCATCCATCCATCCATCCATCCATCCATCCATCCATCCATCCATCCATCCATCCATCCATCCATCCATCCATCCATCCATCCATCCATCCATCCATCCATCCATCCATCCATCCATCCATCCATCCATCCATCCATCCATCCATCCATCCATCCATCCATCCATCCATCCATCCATCCATCCATCCATCCATCCATCCATCCATCCATCCATCCATCCATCCATCCATCCGTCCGTCCGTCCGTCCGTCCGTCCGTCCGTCCGTCCGTCCGTCCGTCCGTCCGTCCGTCCGTCCGTCCGTCCGTCCGTCCGTCCGTCCGTCCGTCCGTCCGTCCGTCCGTCCGTCCGTCCGTCCGTCCGTCCGTCCGTCCGTCCGTCCGTCCGTCCGTCCGTCCGTCCGTCCGTCCGTCCGTCCGTCCGTCCGTCCGTCCGTCCGTCCGTCCGTCGTTCTCCTCTTTGTTAATATCTTGGCATCACTCTAATATTGCCACACCCTACATGGTCGCCACTGGTACGTACCAGGCCACGAAAACGACGCTGAAGTAGCGCGCGGGCAGAAAAACAGAGACGACAACGGACGTCGCGTTGACTGTTCTTATAAAGTGCTTTCATACGTCTTCTGCACCGGCTTTTCCATCTCCTACTAGGCCGTGATAATATGTAGTCTTCCACCTGAGCAGCATCGAATACAATAGTTATTCGCCAAGCTACAATACTGCTGTTGTAATTCAGAGCAAATAGCGCATAAGAAATGCGACCACTGTGGTTACAATTACCTATGCTCAATTACCAACACATTTTGTGTTATAAAGTTTTTGAAATAAAATGTAGGCGGCTCTTCCTGCAGGAAATGGCTTCATATCTATACTTCACAAACTGCCGCCCAAGTTGTTGAATTCTCTCTTACCTTGGGCTGCGCCTAAAAGCAGTCTGTTAAATACGTGCACAGGGCTACCGAATTTCTTAGCGGTGCATAATACGTAACCTGCAAGGTCAGTTAAACGTGGGGTCAGTTGAGCTGAGTTGCAATCTCAATGTAGAACATATCCTCCATTGTCATAAATGCTTCTGTTCTATTTTACCCGCTCATCATTGCGTCTTGACGTACACGCTTCTAGTGTTCCCACTTCCATCATGTTTGCTACTGCACTGTAAGTGCCACCTTTTCACGCATCGAGATTAGCGCATTTTCCTCACGCAGTGAGAGTAAGCCTCTCAGAGTATGCATATAGTGCATATTGCGCACGTTGCCTCAGCGGAGGCGCACGTCTGCTAAACCAGTACCTCTCCTGCCCAGCTTCAGTGCAATCAACAGCAAAAAATGCAACTAGATTTTCGTTAAAATACTGCCCTCCTTTCATGCTGCAAAATATCAGCTGAAAGGAATTTCACTTTTTACCGAAATAAAATTGCGGTGGAACATAAATGACAACACGGACTTTGGCACATATCAATAGTGAATGTCCATAAGGCAGCGAAAAGAGTGAAGTACGAGCGTCTGACGACTTCTTGCGCAGACCAAATGGTGCCGCCCTTATTGATCCGTGCCTCGGGCGCCTGTCTCGTTGAGCAAATGTCATGCACGAACGCGTCCATGGCAGAGAGATCTGAAAGCGCGTCTATTGGCGGCCGTGCAGAAACACCTGGCCTTAGGCGTGCCCCCTCCTAGGATCCGCGCCCCAGATTCCACTGTTGCGGCGGGTCACTAGCGGTAGCATTGACCCAGCGCTCTGGTTCAGCAGTGGGGCACGTAGAGACGAGGAAACGCAAGGAATAACAAACGTCTAATTAGGTCGCGACATAAGCAGCCATTCGTGTTGGTAGCAGGAGGGTTGCGGGTTGAATTCCCCCTGAAATCTTTTTTTACCTCCCCCGCCTCCTCCTCTGCCGTCGCTAATACAGCATAACACTTGTTTAATATTTAAGCTTCCATTATATCTGACGGAAAACAGGCCCTGAATTCTCTCGCCTGCAGGGTGCGTCTATTCTTTAAAAGGGCACTTGCCGCCTGGACTTGACCGTCACTGCCATTACAGAGCCAGCTCGCCCTGCTCGCAGTATGGTGGCTATTCTGGCTGTGACAATGCACTCGGACACAGCTGCGACGGCTTCACCTGTCTTTTTCTAGCAAAATACCTCGTGGTACGCGCACTATTTGAAAAATTGTTGAAAGCTGTACCACTTGCTGATAAATCCGCCAAAAAATTTCCAGTTCATTACGAAAATTTGAGGCAATCGGCAGACCTCAAAGTCGCCGCCAGTAGGCAATAAAAATGCGGCGACCATGGTTTTACCTTAGTTTTGAGTAATATGAATTTCAGTATATTGTGATCGCTAAACATGTGACGCCTAGCTATGTGCTCCTCGAAATAAGAATCAGAATCGGTTTTTATTGTACCATTCTTAGTACTATTGTACTGTACCAATAATACCATTGTTGGGTCACGCGGTTTTCTCATAGGCTAGCAGTCCGGCGGTACGCACGACGGACAGTGCTGATAATCTCTGGCCTTTCTAGGAGGCGGATAGCGGACCTGCATCTGCATGCCTGATGCTATGTTCAGACTACGTTCGTAAGGCGCCGATTTTTCATAACAAACGCAAGCGGAAGCGCAACAAGCGTATGCGTCTAGTTCAGACTGCGAACGTAAAGGTACCAACGTGCGCAATTCTAGCAAAAATCGTGGGTGAGAGTGTTAAAGGGTCGGCAACATTTACGACTGTTATGTTACGACCGTTGCGACACAGCCAATGACCGATAAGCTTTCGGCTTTCAACAACCGGTGACGACACTTCCGTCCTCCCGTCTGCAGACAGCTCCGGGCGCGGGAAGTGCCATTCCGCCATTCCGTGCGCACGATTGGCTGTGTTCGTGAAACTTTTTGCAGTGCGCCTTGCGAGACTGTTTTCAGTTCATCTGGTTTATCCGCCAAGGAAATCGATGGCCGCAGATGCGTGCTCCGAACTTCGATGAGTGGTCTCATTAGGTTTTCAAGGAAGCGGTACTGCTGGGGCGACATGCGCATGATGTTATGAAACATCGCAGCGTCACCAACTCGGAGCTTGGCGAAAAGGTTGTGAAAATCGCCGTCCGCGGCCCTGTCGAGAAATACTTGCCGCACCCAAACCCTTCTGCGTCGCCTTCGTCGTCTTTGGGCGATTAAATACATGACTATAAGTTTGTTTTGAGCGTGAATTTCTTCGATCTCGGCCAGCGCTCGCATGTTGGCAGGAGCCATATTGGACCACTGGTGACGTCGATTCTGCAGCTCCAAATTTGATTGGCCTGTTGTAAAAGCCGTAATTTAAGCAGCAGTAAATGTGAACAAAGGTGCCGGCTTAACTGCCGTAACGTTTTTTACAGCCGTTACGTTCGATACGCCAAAAGAGCTGTTACGCGCGTTACGACCGTAGTGTGAACATAGCATAACACTTCAGTTGCACCATGTGCTGTGAAACTGCCAGTGGTGGAATGGTTGGCCCCAACAAGACTGTGAAGCAACAAGAAATTGGCAAAAACAGCGCTACGCAGCTGGAGCGAGATACGGCGTGTGCGGTGGCTTTTGCTTCGCGGAGGACGTCACCGTGCAACAGTGAACCAGCAGCGGACAGCGTTGTACGGACGAATATTTAAAAAAGCAGTGACCGACCCATGACTGAAGTCCGGCGGACCACACGACGGACAGCACTGATAATCTCTGTCTTGCTATTCTAGGTAAGGGAACCCAGTTGAAAAAGACAACAGGAATTCCTGTCGCAACTACAGAAATTTCTGTTGTACAACAGGATTTTTCTGTAGTAACTACAGATTCCTGATGGAGCGACAGACTTTTCTGATGTACAACAGACATTTGTTGTTGCTACTACAGAAGTACAGTCTGTCGTATGTCTGTTGTTACAACAGAAAGCTGAAGCTCTACAACAGATTTTTGTAGTACTACAGAAAAAATTGTCATCACTACAGGCACCCTGTTGTCCCAACAGAAATACTCCTGAAGTAACCCGAAAAACTTCTGTAGTGCTACAGAGAGCTGTTGAAATACTACAGAAACCTATTGTGGCAACAGGCCCCCAATTGTCACAACAGAAGTGTTCCTGATGTAATGCGACCAACTTCTGTTGTACTACAGAAAAATGTTGTTGTACGACAGAAACCTATCATTGCAACAGGCCCCCAGTTGTCATAACAGAAGTGTTCCTGAAGTAATGGACAAACTTCTGTTGTACTACAGAGAACTGTTCCACAACGGAAACCTATCGCCGCAACATATACCCAATGATGACAACAGAAGTGCACTGAAATTGTGTGATGCGACAAGCTTCTGTAGTGCCCGGTTGAAAAAGACAAAAGGAATTCCTGTCGCAACTACAGAAATTCTGTTGTACGACAGAAGTTGTTGACATTTCTTAATTGGGAGACATTTCTGACGTTACGACATAAATTCTGATTTCGCAACAGAAGCATTCTGTCGCGACAACAAGAGTTCTGAAGTCGGAACAACAGCTTTATATCCTGACAGCGACTCCGACGTTACGACACCAATTCTGACGTCGCAGCAGAAACATTCGGTCGCGACGGCCAAGAGTTCCGAAGTCGCAACAGAAGCGCTTCCCGTCGCGGTCCTTTAAAATTGTATGTTTTTGCATCGGTAGTGTACACTGTACTTTTCTCCTGCGCGGTATTCAATCGCACTTCTCTGAAGCCGGCAATGCTGACACCGATGGCACCGACACCGGTATTAAAGTCGACGTGGCGAATAGTTATAATTGTGCCGTGACGACGCGGCACCAGCAACGCCCTACCGGCCTCCTCTAAATCGGCCGCTGATCAAAATCATACCATCTGCGGGAATGGCTGCGTATCCGGTTTTTTTTTTTTGGTAAGATGTGGCACACAGGCCTGTGGACTTACATGTGCTGTTACACTGACACATTAGTTAATTTCCCAGGAATATTTCACAAGCTTATGCGAAGCGGAAAAGAAGATTTCGGTTGTTCCACAAAGTTGCGTGAAAAGCTGTATCGCTCGGGTCTCATTAATCTGATACAGTGCTGCCGTGAGAAGCCAGTATGCTGTCAGAAAGAACTCTCATCCACGAATGTTTATGTAGCTATTTTGCATTGAACACACGAATTATATGAGCGCTCAAAAGTGTAAAGAACGAGAGACAACTGTCGAAACTAGCAGTAATAACCCTAAAAGTCAACGTTGTCTATTTCTGAATTTCTTATTTAATATGGATATCGTACATCAAAATCGATGTTCTAGCACTGCACGATGTACTTGTCGATGGTACGAACACTCTTGCTCTTCTAGAGATGCGGCACTTGACGCGGTGGAGTGATAGCGGATCTTGGCTCTCAAAATGCAAATGTAAACATCAGCGCATCAGCACGTCGTACTATTCACATGGCCAAAACGTACACTCGAAGACCATGTCAGGGGTGGTGCAGTGGTAAGATGCCGGGCTAGGAATCGAGAGGTCGCATGTTCGAATCCTAGGCAAAGACGTTTTTTTTTAAAATTTTTTTTTTACTTTTATGTTTTTCTTTTTTGTGCTAACAAATTTACATAATCTTACGGACGTCTCTGTCAATTTTTAATTAAATATTGATCAAGAACTACAGAACATTCTACTACAGGACGTCACACTACAGACAACAGAACTACAGGCAACAGAACTACAGGCAACAGAACTACAGACAACAGAACTACAGACAACAGAACTACAGAAACAACGTCCCAAAATACAACAGACTGGTAAAATTTCCTGTTGTGTTTTTCAACTGGGCTCTGCATTTAAAAAGCTGTGTTTTCTGAGGCATAAACTAAGAAATTCACCTTCTCACATAAAACTTCTAACGTATAACACTTACATCAGGCCAAAGCTCGAGTATGCTTCGGTTGTTTGGGACCCATTCACTAAACTTAACATAGATAAATTAGAAAGGGTTCAAAGAAAAGCTGTTAGGTTTATCTATTCCAAATTTAAAATCACCGACTCCCCCACTGACCTCATGGCGGCTAACAATATTGAAACACTTGAAACGCGAAGAGGAAAATATCGCCTTGAATTTCTTTATTCTTTACTTAACCATAAGTTTGCTTTGGATCCTTCACAGTACATATCCCCTCTAACCACACGTTATACCCGACATCATCACATTCACTCATTGACACCGTATTTTGCGAAAACTGACTGTTTTAAATATTCCTTTTTTCCGCGGACTATATCCGATTGGAACCATGTTATGACATCTTAATAGTTTGCAATATTTGTCTCCTTATTTTTATGTATATTTCTTTTCATTGTGTTCTGTATCTTTTGAGTTTTAAGAATATATGCCTGTCCTGCTTGGACCCTGAAAAGGGTCTGCAGTATGTACTAAATAAATAAATAAAATAAATAAATAAATAAAAATCACTGAAAAGTTACCCACGTGGTATTCTCCCGAAATACATTTGTTTCCAGCCGACCTATGTGAAGTGGGCTCAACGTGCCCAGTATTTCAACGAAAGGTCGGCTCGTGTGCGATCATCGCTTCTTTCTAGACCTGCGCTTCCGCACTGTACCAACGACCTGTGCCTTCTGCGGATCGTGAATCCAGTGCTGCGTGACTGTAGCTGGAGTGCGTGCTGTCCATTTGACAAGAGCCAGAACAGGCTATCTGGTAGCCAAATATTCTTCACGACATGCCTTCTTAGCAGAAGCGTTTGAAGCGGTAAATTACCGTATAGTTCATTTCTCAGTCGCTAGTATCATGCGCCTCGATTATTGATGTCGCCTTCTTGCAATGCACGACTCTGGGGACGTATACAGTGCGTAGCTAATAGTGCCTGCCTCCTTCTGGTGACGAGGGCAAATCCTCGCTTATGCGCTTCAGCCGGCGTAAAAAATTAACAACAAAATAGCGACATTGCTCAACCCTCACGCTCACATTGCGCAGCTTGGGAAGCTTTTCCGAAGCATTACAGGCGTACGTAAATCATTATAACACCGTTAGCAGGTCCTTCCCACATGCCACTGGAGACTTCATCCAGCCGTAGCAGGAACGGAAATCTTAGTGTTACCCATTTATTTGTTACTTCAAGGAGCTTAATGATGTTCCTTACTTCTGTGTTTTTGCGGGGTTTCTCTAGATTTTGGAGAAGACAAAGCAAAGCAAAAAGCGCGTTGCTCTAGGACTCAGTGATGCAGTGATTACTTTGCCTTTGTTCCACTTCTGCCAGAAGCAATCAGGTGAGCTGTTTCTCTCATGACTTTCCGGCCTTATAGGGAACTAAATGATACAGAACAAGCTAGTGAGAAGAGAAAAAACGCTCTTCTGCGTGCCGGGCTAAAAAAAACATTTTGGAAGAGAGATAGCTAAGCAGTACGTGATTTTCTGTAACATAATGTATACGAAACGGCTCATATACAATCAGTCGGAGTAAACCGACCTGCCGCTTGTGTAATGCGGGAGGGGCCACGTTTTGGGCGCCAAACTTCTAGGAGAAGTGGGGAACCTCTTCCGGACCACGACTTCCGGTTGGTGGCGGCCATTACTCATGGGCGGAAGCTGGCGATCTGTGGAAGCGAGTTCTCTGCTGTAAAAAGAGGAGACCGAAGCATGCTTCAGCCACCATGCGTTTTGCCCAGCTGCCGCTGCGGAAGCGTGCACATTTACGCCAACGATGCAGTGCATCAGCCTGTCCCCCTCGAAGTCTGAAGTCTGCTCATATTATCATGCATAGAAAATATAATAAATGCATATATCGCATCCGGGACCCGGATCAGAATCTATATGGCATAAATTCTATTAATGCAGACAATTAGACACGCTGTTATTGCATCTTGGACTTTGTGTCTGACACCAGTTTGAAATTGAATCATTCAATGTCTCTTCGGATGTGGGTGTCGTTGAACCTTCGGAGGGTGGGATATTTTGCAATATTATTGAACTTCAAGGCGTCTGAGTCGAATGGTACAGACGTAATTCCCTACGTTTCTCTGATGACGTACGCCAAATGTATGGCTATCTTCCAGAAATGTTTCACAAATTACCCTCACAAATCACAGGACTACTTCTTGGGCGAGTTGGTGCTTAGATTTCCTAAGTATACTATGTGGCGCAAGATGTATTTCTTGAAAAGGGACCGAATAAAGGAAGACAGTGAAGCGCCTGTCTTCCTTTCTTTTGTCCCCTTTTCAAGAAATGTATTTTGCGTCACAAAGTATACCTAGTCAATACTTTGATGTTGCTTCGTCTACTAGAAATAGTGAATGCTATATAGATAGGGTTCTGCGGAGAGGGTGGCAGTGGGGATGTAGATAACGTGATTGAGATTGCACACCCACTAACTATTTTCGATGTCATTAAGTGCCACGGGCCTTAAGGTTCGCTTTTCTAACGAAACGTGCAGTGGCTGTTTCTGTTCAACACGTTGTAGATAACGTGCGTAAAGCTCGCAAGAAGTGGTTTATACAAACTCCCAAATGAGCGAAACTCATGCGGCAGATATCTGAACAGTTTGCATTAAAAATACAGAAACGCTCGCAAGTTGGCCGTTTTGTTAGCGTTGCCGTAAAATCTCCGATTGTCCATAATATTGTCAACATGTCCGCAATAAACATTAGTAAAAGGCGACTGGAGGATTGGTGAAAGAAAAGTAGGGAAACGACAAAAGACGGAGACGTACAAAAGCACAGTTCGCAATAGGGGATCAGAAAATTTGGTCGTGGTAGTTCATGGTGTTTTTTTTTTCTTTTTTCATTGTTTAACCTAGGTAGAATATTATGCAGTATAGTAGCAAGAGCTTAGTGGCGCAACCCACCGCCCCGTTCCAAAGGGGACGCTCATAACATCCATCCATCCATCCTCCTAATATCATTATCAATACGTAGTGAGCAATATGGCCGCTGCGGTATCGGCTGGTGGGGCTTGTCGCGCTGCTCCTTCGTTGGTTTTGGGCGTTTTGTTATCGCTTTCCGGGTGGTAATCCTGTGTGCGGTACTCTAACATGACCACAGATACCTTTATTATGTAGCCAGGTGACCGAGAGGCCTGAACTGGGAAAAAACACTTGAGACAAGTAAGCAATGATGAATGAAGCCGTACATGCTCACTATTTCCGTAGAGGTCAGGTGGACTTAATGCTATCAGTCACTAAGTTTACAACATACAGGAACACAGGCAGACATATATTTAATTTAATTGAAAGCTGAGAGCGAACGAAGTTTTCTCATCGTGTTCGGCGTGCCGCTTAAGTAGGGAGAGCGAAGCTTTAGACAACAATATTTATGCCGGGCTACCGTCGCGCTTGTAGTTACGTACAGTGCTGCTTGATGTGTTTCATACTATATGTATATTGTCTGCGGTCGACAATATCAGCTAGAATAAAAATAAACATAAACAGTTCTCGGCAAAAATTTACTGTCAGCAAAATAAGCTCCAGCTGCAATATCTATTGTTTTCATAAGACATTGACGAGAGGCACGCAGTGTAGTGAAAAAAAAAACGTTACGTTATACGTATTTTACTACACATATTGCCTGCTCTTGAAACTTATGCTGCCCATTTGGTGTTCAGGAGCAGCAGTAAAGGCTTTGACACCAGTGGGGTGCTGGCAAGGAACGTTATGGAGACAACAGTGCTAACAAGGACTTCTGCAAATATTGTGTGAATAAACAAAGACACCGCACCAACATTTAAGCAAGCCCAATTAATGCTCACGGATCTTTGGAAAATGCTATTTACGGTTTCATGGTGAAAAAACATTTCGGTTTGTGTATTCAAACAAGGCAAAAAGGTTGCAAGGAGATGAATACTTCAACTTAGAAACATGGGTGAGCAAGGGAAGCCTCAGCCTGGAACCAACGTTTCAGCAAGATAACGTGTTCATCAGGGTTGTGACGGAGACAAGTTCCCAGGCTGAGGCTTCTCTTGCTCGTCCATTTTGATTAGCTGAACGCTGAGCTGAACTTATTCTGAGCGTACTTCAAAAAACTTTTTAGGGGACACACCATGCTCAGGTTTGTGATCTGTTGTTTGAAGAGAAATAAATTATTTTTAGTGACTTGCCTGTTTGAGAAGTGTGGAATAGGTCGAATGTGCGAACATAAATTTTCTAGCTATCTCTTACGGAAGGGTTGAAATCCGGGCCAGTTGGTACATAGTTCAAGGAAAGAACCAGTAACAAAACACAAAAGACAAGAAGTTTTTCCAAATCGAAAACAACCTTGAAAAGTTTCGCAAAGTATCATGAATTGCAAGGGGAACCACCTGCAAGTGTTCTTTTCAGGAAAAACACACAAGGTGGGTTGCGCTCTGAGAGTCATCACCACGGAGACAGGTTCATGGCAGAAGTTAGTGAGTCAATTTATTCAGCGACAGCTGATGGGCCTGCAAGTGCAGGATCCATTCAGCGTTGCTAGCTCGGCAGCGGCAGTAGAGTCCTTAATAGAGGTATCCTTGGTGCCAACATGGCTTTTTCAGTTGACATTGAAGACCTCTTCTACAGCATTCCTCACTGTTGCAACTTCACGCATGTTTTAAAAGGGCGCGCACCATTTATTGCCTCATCTGGCGATCCTTCAGAGTTCGGACTATCACTACTAACCCGTGCTCCTTCCTATCTTCCTGCCACTCGGCTACTTATAAATACGCTCTACACCTTTGAATAAAGGGTTCATTTTTGTTCTACTGACAACGCTCATGCTGCACTGGTCTGGCGTTACTGCGTGCACGCCATGGCTCGGCTACCGTGGCGACGAGGGTGGGACGCCCGAATATGTGCTATCGCTAAGCCAGCTGAACAATGGCGCCTTAACAACGCGTGAGCTGAATGCCTTAACGGCTTTTGACCCTGTCTTGGTCGAGGTCAAACGGTACATAATAAATGGATGGCCCAGAAACGCAAACGGAATGGCCCGAGCCGTAGTGCCGTTTTTTGACCGTAAGCTCGAACTATCCGTAGCACAGGAACTAGTGTACTGGAGTAATAGGGTCATAATACCGACCGAAGCTAGGGAGTGAGTGCTGCATCTTCTACATGGAACGCGCTAGGTTTCACCGGCAATGAAATCTATCGCACCTCCTTTGTTCTGGTGGCCAGGCCTCGACAAAAATATTGAAGACGTGTCTGCTCAGTGCCAGAACTGTGTACAAAATCTGCCGATACCAACTGTAGCTCTCGTCGTTAACTGGCCTGAAACAGGCGAAAGGTAGTCCCGTATTCACATTGACTACGCGGGTCCGATCTGCGGGAAAATGATACTCGTAGTAGTCGACGCACACATCAAATGGCTCGAAGCAATACCTTTGTCGCATGCCTCAACGCAGACTACCATTAACTGTCTGCGTGGCATTTTCAGCAGGTTTGGAATACCGCACACGATCGTTTCTGACAACCGGACCCCGTTTGCCAGTCAAGACTTCGCGTTGTTCTTGGCAAACAACAACATTGTGCACCTTCGATGCGCTCCATACCACCCCGTCTAATGGTGCGGCGGAAAGGGCAGTGCGAACTATAAAAGATGGCCTTTGAAAAATGAGGAATGGAAAACTGGAAGAGAACCGGTTGCTTTTTAACTACCGGACTCCGCGAAAATCAGGTACATCCTCAGCACAGCTACTTTTGGGCTATCAAATACGCTCACGCTTGGACACATGTATTTCTCCAGCACTTCCAGGAACAAAAGAGAACCTCGATCTGGTTGATGAGGTGCACTTCCGCGAGTTCTTCCCAGGAGTTGTGAATTCCCATGCGAAGCAATCGGTCAGTGGAGATGGTTGTCGGTAGTCCTAGGGCGAGCTTCGTGGCCTTTCTTATTAGAAGGTTTAGCTTTTGTTTCTCGGCGGTCTTCAGGTTGAGGTAAGGAGTTCCGTATGTAATGCGGCTGTAAAGGAGGGCTTGTACCATTTGCAAAGTGTCGTGCTCTTTGAGGCCATTGCGGCGATTGGCCACCCGTCGTATCAGATGAGTAAGCTGTGCCACGGTGTTGTGTAGCCTGGGGAGTGTGGCGGAGCCGGACCCGTCCTTGTGCATATGGACCTCCAGGATTCGAAGTGAGTCGACCTTCGGTATCGGGACTCCCTGAAGAAGGACTTGTGAGCCCGGTGCGTCGTGGCTTGGGGGCCGGCCCCGGGTGCGTGCCCCGAGTACTAACAGCTCGGATTTATCTGGAGCACAGTGGAGGCCGCAAGTGTTGAGGTACCGCTCGATGATGTTGACCGCCTCCTGAAAACGCGCCTCCTGTTCACCCGTGCTCGCGCGTCTCTTCCACAGTGTGATATCATCTGCATATAGAGCATGGAATATCCCTGAGACGGTGTCTAGGAGGCGGGGAAGCTTGAGGAGGGCCACGTTGAAGAGGAGTGGCGAGACTACCTAACCTTGTGGCGTACCCCTGTTAGGTAGGTGAAATGTCTTACTCCGGAGGTTGGCAATCCCCAGCGTGGCCGTACGGTTGGTGAGGAAAGCGCGCATGTAGGCGTATGTTTTGGTACCGCAGCCGATATCTTCTTGGTTATGGAGAATGGCTTCCTGGCTCACGTTATCAAAGGCGCCATTTACATCTAGCGCTAGAATGGAAGACTTACTGTGTTTGCTCAAATGGCCAAGAATATTTTCCTTTAGCTGGAAGAGGACGTCCTGCGTAGAGAGCATCTAGCGGAAGCCGAACATTGCGTGCGGATAGCGATTGCTTTCCTCGAGATGTGTGGTGAGCCGCTCGTTGACCATGTGTTCAAATAGTTTCCCGGCGCAGGACGTAAGGGAGATGGGGCGGAGATTTGCGATGGAGATGGGTTTGTTTGGCTTGGGTACCATGGTTACCTCCGAGTGTTTCCAGGCTGTTGGTAGCTCTCCCTTAATCCAGCAGTCGTTATAGTACCGAAGGAGAGCCGTCAACGCCCGAGGCGGTAGCTGTCGAAGGTGCTTGTTGGTGACTGTTTTTGCCCGGGGTCGTATTGCGTGTTAGCCTACAAAGGGCCGCCTCCAACTCTGGCCGTGTGAAAGGCCGATCTAGCTCTTCGTTCAGCGCTCCTTGGTAGTCCCTGGGGGTGGAAAAGTTGGCGGCAGTGGTTTGCGGGTTAGTTGAACCGTATAGCTTCGTCTGAAGTTCTTGGAGTAGCTGTTCCTCTGTGTCGCCATAGTTGTGGATTAGTCGCTGAATTGTATGTCCTTGTTGGGTATTGGTGTGAGTGTCGTCAACCAGGGATCGAAGTATATGCCAAGTCTTCTTTGTGCTGAGGGTCATTGGAAGTTGGTTGCAGAAGGATCGCCAGTTCTGACTCGCTAGCTGTTCAGCGTACTCCTGTGCCTGCATGCTTAATCGGGCAATTCGGCGCTGGAGCTTGCGATTGAGCTTTTGGCGGCGCCATCGTTTGGGGAGCGATCACCGAGACTCCCATAAGTGCAGTAGGTGGTTATCGACCACCGGATTGTCCTCGTCTAGTTGAATCGTCCTGGTCTGGCCGTCAGCCGCACCTATGATACCGTTTAGCCAAGCTTCAACGTCTTCGATGTCCGAATCGTTGTCAAGCTCATTCCTATACGCATTCCAGTCAGTGAGTCGCGCTTTTCCTGTCTTCTGCGCACGGTGAGATTGTTCAACCTCGATTTGAATTATGTGGTGATCGCTCCCTAGCGTGTCCTGGAGTCGGGTCCACGTGGCCTTTCGCACGTCTCGAGTGAACGTGAGGTCAGGAATGGTGACCCTCGACACGCTGTTGCCCACTCGGGTGTGTTGGAGCAGATCATTCAATAAAGTAAAACCGTGCTGCTTTGCGGTGTCGTGAACCCGTGCCTCTTTCTTGGTGGTATTCGGGTAGCCCCAGGCCGCGTGTGTGGCGTTAAAGTCCCCTACCACAACAAGCCGATTGCCGTTAGCGTTTTTGCGAAGGTCCCGGACGGAGTGGTCGCAGTGGAGTAGCTGCTCCCGCGGCGGGCTGTAGAGATTGGCCAGGTATAAGCTGTGTTGATTCTTGCGAGTCGGCAACACCACCACTATGGCGTGTTCGATTTCAGTGTCTTGAATTTCGTGAGGCTGTGCGGTTAGTGTCTTCTTGACAAGAATTGCGGTGCGGGCAGTGTGTGTCATAGTGTTGTAGCCGGGGAGCTTTATTTTCTTGGTGTTGGTTTCCTGTAGCGGGATTATCTCTGGATTATTTGCTTTGAGATATTCTTGCAAGTAGGCCGAACGGGGTCTATAGGATCTGCAATTCCAGTGCCAAATGCGGAGGCTGGGAAGCGACTCGGTATGTCTACGTTTGGGAGCCGCCATGTTGGTGGTTGTCCTCCACTTGGAGTAGGTGGTTTGGCGTTGTCAAGCTAGAATCCTCCGCGGATTCCCCTCGTACTGTCCGTCATCCTTTGCGTTTGGTTCCTAACTGCTCCGCCAGATGTTCATGGGTCACGCAATCCTTGTAAGCATAGGTCATGAAGTTGTGTTGTTGTGCCATGAAGCCGTCCAGTTTGGCGTCGAGTGTGGTGACCGTAAGGGTTAGTGGCTCTACCTTTTCCATGATCTTATTTGTCACTGTCTGTATGGTTCTGTCGGCTGATGCGAGAAGTTTCGTAGTGAGGGTTTCCTCGAAGACTTGAAGGCGTCGTTCAACAAGGTCGAGAATCTCCGCTTCATGTGCTTGCAGCCGTTCGTCTACCCGTTTCATTATACTGGTTTCTACATGTTTTAGTATGATTTCTTCTACTCTCTTCGCTACTCTTTCCTCGAGTTCTGACATGTTGCACTCGGCTACCGGTTGTTGTTGTTGTAACGTCCTCTGTAGATCCTGTACTTTATGTTCGAGAGTCCGTATCGTCGCTGTCTCGGCCGAACTGCTCGGGTTGCGTGAGGAATTCGAGGCGCTGCTTCCGTTCACCGCGGCGACGTAAGTGATTCGCCTAACGGAGCGAGACCGTGACCGAGAGCGGAATGTAGAGCTCGATCTTAGGATAGAGCGAAAGCGTCTCCGGCCAGGTCTTTGTCGAGGCGAGGGCCCCCGTGAGCTGTCTGAGGCGGTAACCAGCGCGGGGAAGTCTTCGGTGCTCGAGCTCGAGTGATTCTCTCGGGAGTGAGCGTTCTCAAGTTGCTGTTTTCTTACTTGGTAGGGAGGCGGGTTGTTACGGAGTTTCTTCTTGCATTCTTTGCCTGCCGTTTCATAGTCTCCGCCGCAAATTTTGCACTTCGGGTGACAATCGTGTTCTTCCGTGACCCCATCGCGCCCGCATGAGTAGCAGAAGTTGGCTCTCGGCTGAGGACAGATATCCTGTCGGTGTCCGATGGCGCCGCAGGTTCTGCACTATTCGACGTATTTTCGGTAGGGGTTGCATCTGTAGTCACCGCTCTGGTACGTTATGTAATAAGGGACGTGCTGTCCGTCGAAGGTGGTAACCGCGGCTGTAGAAGATCCTAGCATGCGCGCACCGAGAACCGTGTATCTTGAGTCCACTCGAAGGCCGGCAACAATCTCCGCGGGACTTGTACCCGGTTCGAGGCCGTATATCACTCCGGGGCGCACATCGCCTGGGTGTCGAATGTGGGGATTTACTTCATAGACGGTTCCGCCAAGTTGTAACTTTTTGCAAAGCTGTAGCCAACATTATATAATCCGGATAATTATTATATTACCAGAACTCACTGCACTTGTTTGTTTTTTTGTTTGTTTGTTCGTTTGCTTTACTCTACTACTTTGTAACAACTCCCGTCTTTTGTGCCATATGGCCCTGAGGGTATCTTAAATAAAAAATGAAATGAGCAGTCACCGCCATTTCAGTCAACATGAAGTAGCATTTCATCAAAATTGCATTGTGTGCGTTTGACCGTTTTAAAGTTATTTGCATTTTCATGTAGGAAATTGTTCTGAGTGAGCATGTGATACCTGGTGGGAATGCCCGCCCACCTGATTTGCGAGGAGCAGACGACAGAGTTTGTGCATTAGCAAGTTTGCGAATTCCTTCTGTTCTGGTCGTCATGGCTATAACGAACTGAAAAGAAACAAGTTGCCACTAAACATGTTACTTCTGCAGTTGTCATAAAACGCCCTTAAATGCAAGCAAGCTTGTCTGTAACATTTTAGCATTCTCACTCGGTACGATACAAAACTGTAGGCTGCTGCTATCCTGATAGGGCTCACACCCCTCTACCTGGTAAACTTACAAACATTTCATGGTGAGGCACATAGTTCAAGAGGACTTGTCACTATGGTGCCTATGGCTTGGCATGGGCAGCTTGCAGACCAATAATCTCTCTTTTGTCCATCTTCCAGAACAGAAAAATGATGAAACCGTAACAAACATGCCAGCAAAAAATTGTGAAGCAGAAGTTTGTCAAAAAAAATCAAGAAATCACGGTTCTAGTTGAAGTGTTCTGAAGAATACCTTGCGAGGATTTTGGCTCCTTGACGTTACTTTCACTGGGGACACATTCACTGCTGTCTAGTATGTCCAGAGACAATAGAGCCCAAAGGGATCAGCAAATATCAGCAGCGTCTTGGGGGCTGGAGTCGAAATAATATAGAGCCTCAATTACTATGGTATAAATGTGAGTGAGTTTGTGATCCATGTATGACTAATAACAGTGCAAAAAATGCTCCATGACAGGGCTGTGCGCAGTGAGCCCTCGATTAGATGCCAATTTTTTCTGCCAAATACTAGGTAATCAACACAGTCATTTTATTATGTCTCAGGTGCAATTAATCTAACTGTATCACCGGACGTACATTTGACACTAATGTGCAGTAAATTTATCGCAGTGTATCCTTTGTGCTGAAACAGGCAAAACTATTTATTATTTACGCTGTACTCCGTGTTAGGAATTTTAGTAAAGTGATAAAATAACAAGAGCCTCGTTTGAAATGCCTTTAAAGAGGAATCTTTATCATTATTATTATTTTCCACAATTAAGAAATGACTAAAGCATTCTCTTTTATCCACCTCGCAGGCAAAAAAATTCAAAGTTGAGGATGTGAAGCTGTGCTTTTTGACTCACCAGTGCACGCGCCCAGAGGCTGCAAGGTTAATCCATTTTCGTGGGTAGCCTCCAAAGATGCTGTGCTCAGTTCCAGCGATGAATTTTCAAGCAACATGTCATTTATTTATTTATTTATTTATTTCACGTACTTTCATGGCCCGAAGGCGTTACAGAAAGGAGTGGAGTCAAAACAACAAGTAATGCAGCAAAAATACAAACAAAAGGCATTAACAAAGTATTAACAAAAGGCATTCTGAACAGCGGTCTTGAAGATGGTAGAGTCGGTGATGAGTGCGATTGATGCGGGAAGGCGATTCTAGCCCGTGCTTGTCCTGGGGATGAATGAGTCACGGTACCGGTTTGTACGGCACAATGGCACCCCGATTGTAAGGCTGTGGTCAGTGCGGGCCGAAATATAAGAGGGAGGGGCAAGAAGGGCTTCTTTTAAAAGGGGCTTCAAGTGAAAAACTTTGTGAAAAAGGGAGAGACGGAAATATTTGCGGCGTGACGAATGATCAGGTAAATTAAGAGTTCGTTTCATTGAAGAGATACTTGCATAGCAAGAATAATTAGATAAGACAAAGCGTGCACCGCAGTTTTGAATACTTTCAAGAGTAGAAACTAATGAAGAACGAGTCGGATCCCAAATGGCTGAAGCATACTCCAATTTGGAGCGAACTAAAGTTTTATAAAGAGTTAGCTTCAGGGAAGAAGGCCCAGAGCTAAAATTACGGCGCAACTAACCAAGCATGCGGTTAGCGTTTTTACTAACATCGTCAATATGTGAGTGCCAAGAAAGGTTATTTGATATGTGAAGGCCGAGATACTGGTAAGAGGTAACTGACGTCGCAGGCGCACCATTAATAAAGTACTTGTACGTGGTAGCGTTACGAGGTATACGCATGGCCTTGCAGTCATTTGAATTTAATTGCATGCAGCAATTAGAACGCCACTCAGTTACGCAGTTAAGGTCGTCCTGCAGCTCTTGGGAATCTGAAGGATTAGTAATTTTACAGTAAAGTACACAGTCATCCGCGAAAAACTTTATGTAAGAGGAAAGAACGCAGTTCGGAGGATCGTTAATATAGATTAGAAAGAGAAGTGGACCCAAGACAGAGCCTTGAGGAACACCTGCTGGTACATTAGAAAACCGAGAATTACAGTTATTAGTGTTTACAAACTGCGTCCTGTTAGAAATATTTTTTTTATCCGCTCGAGTACATTTACGTCCAGGTTAAATTCAGTCAGCTTAAGCTGAAGTAAATCATGGGTCACAGAGAGAAAGGCTTTGGCAAAATCGCGAAATGTCGGTACCTAGATCAGAAATTGCAAAGAGATCGTTAGTAAATGATAAGACCTGTGTTTCACAGGAAAAGAAATTACGGAAACCATGTTGACAGGGGTTGAAAAAAGAGCTTGATTCTAAAAACTCAGCCAAATGTGAATATATCA
This sequence comes from Dermacentor albipictus, assembly GCF_038994185.2. Taxonomy (NCBI): domain Eukaryota; kingdom Metazoa; phylum Arthropoda; class Arachnida; order Ixodida; family Ixodidae; genus Dermacentor; species Dermacentor albipictus. The sequence continues at coordinate 280,191,196 of NC_091821.1, read as the reverse complement.
TATGCTCGAGAATTTTGCACAAAATGCTTGTTAGTGTGATAGGCCTTTAATTGCTGGGTAAGTGTATGTTACCTGATTTGTGAACTTGAATCACCTTTCCCACACACCAGATGTGTGGAAGAACAGACTGCTGTAATTATGAGTGAAAATTTCCGACAAAATACCAGCAGAAAATACATTAGTGCATTTCAAAAGTTTTGAATTCAGGCAGTCTGGGCCGGCAGAGGAGGAGGTTTTTTTATTGTTAATTAGGCAGCTAACACCAACCCAGTCAATAGAGATTGAATCCATGGGCGAAAAACCAGAATTGGGCACTAGCAGTAATCTATGTGACATTGCGGTAACACGGGAAGAAAGCACATCATTAAGTATATTACAGCATTCTTCAGGAGCAACAGGTTCATCATTGGGGTATGTTAATTGCATTACTTTACTTGGAGTACCGTTAACTATGGTCCAGAATTTTCTAGGAATAGTTTGCAAGATAGAGGGAAGTGTAACAGAATAAAAATGTTGTGTCGCACTAGCGGCGGCTGCGTTGTAGTCACTTTCAATGCGGTAGTAAGCGCACCAAACAGCGTCACTGCGTGAAGCTTTTGCGCGACGAAACAACCGCTTTTTTTTGTTACGTAGTCGCTTCAAAAAGGGGTTGAACCAAGGGGACCGTGGCTTGCAAGCGACTGTTCTTTGCGGTACGAAACGTTCGATTAGTGACAACAATTTATTTTTGAAAATGCACCAGTTTTCTTCAACACAGTGCTGATCGCAATTAGCGATGTAAGAAGCTGCGAAATTTTCCATTTTAGCGGTAATGGAGGCCATGTCGGTTTTGCTGTAATCACCTTCGTAGTTTTCTGAACAGGAGCCCGTGTGTTGATATGAAAAGTGAGTGCAAAGTGATCCCTTAAGAGTTTTAAGTAAAGAATTGGGGAAACTGTGCCAGGGTTCAAAGTGAGAATCAGGTCTAGTATGTTAGATGAAGAGGCAGACACGCGCGTTGGTTTCAGTACATGCTGGGTGAAGTGGAAGTCCAAACAAGTGTTTATAAACTGGGTACTCTGAGAAGACTGGGACGTTGCCGTGTCGTTAAGCCAAATGATATCGGGAAAGTTGAAGTCACCAAGAAGAAAAAGGGGCGCATTACAGAAGCAGTTGGAGGGCAATAGCATGTGCCAAAAATGACATCTCTGTTGTCGAGTACAACACGCACGCAAAAAAGTTCAAGTGGTGTTTCTATGGAAACTGAGCTCGAAGTGAGCGTTTAAGTAACTGCAATTAAGACACCTCCACCTGATCGCACACTCACTCACAATACACGTTCTCACAATAAAAAATGTCGCTATTTTTTATCTGAGCAGAGAGCCACGTTTCGGTGAGACATACAATGTCAGCAGCGCATGAATGAATCATTGAGGACACTGCAGCACGTTTATTTAGTAGACTTCGCACGTTAGTGAAAAAATACTGGTATGCAGTTATAACATTGCGCATGCGCTAGCTATGTCGAACCATTTCCTTCGATAGCTTGACGCGACCGAACTGAAGCGCGTTCTGCACGTGGCACGTCGACTTCACATACATTGTCAGTGGTAGAACAGTAAACGTAGCACTTCTTGTTCAAAAATAACTTCTTTAGCCGTATTGAGCATGTATGGCCCGATGCCTTAGCAAAATCAAATAGCTTTTTCCTACACTGGCGCGTTGCTCGGCAAAAATCTTCGCCCACAGATACCCCGGTGGATTTCAGATTAGATTTTAGTGCCGGAATTTTTATTCTTTTGTTTTGAGCAAGAAAATTTCATTTTAATCGGGCGACTCTTATTAGCAGTATACGAGCCAAATGGGTGGGCTCTACATAATATATTCTCAAGGATCTCAAACTTAAGATGATGAGATAAAAATTCGCATACCAATTTTTCGGACTGCACCCATGTTTCTGACGGAGTGTCAGCAATACCATAAAATATTAAGTTATCCCGGCGGGAGCGAACTTCTCTATCATCGAGACGTGTCAGGAGAGAGGTATATTCAGTTTTAACGGCGTGAGCAACAACTGCAAGTATGTCAGCTGACGATGGGTTAAGCTCAAGTCATTCAACAAGCGATTCAACTGTCGGTAATCTAGTGGTTAAATCGGTCACTTGATTAGTTAGTTGAGCTTGCTTTTCTTTTAATTTGGCGAGACCACTCATTACCTCTGTGTGTCGTGAAACTATTTTTGCTGAAAGGGCAGAAATGGCTGCAAGAAGTTCTTTGTACTGCGTGTCAGTTGCGGGTCCCGGATTAAGTTAAATGGCACCACATAGGATTAAACTTAAATTGTGGGGTTTTACGTGCCAAAACCACTTTCTGATTATGAGGCACGCCGTAGTGGAGGACTCCGGAAATTTCGACCACCTGGGGTTCTTTGACGTGCGCCTAAATCTAAGTACACGGGTGTTTTCGCATTTCGCCCCCATCGAAATGCGGCCGCCGTGGCCGGGATTCGATCCCGCGACCTCGTGCTCAGCAGCCTAACACCATAGCCACTAAGCAACCACGGCGGATACCACATAGGATGAGTAGCCTTGCAACAAACAGACATTCACACAGCGAGGCAAAAAAAAAAAACACTTGGGCACGGGAAAAGCAGTACACAGACGTTACTTGTACGTTTAGAGTAAAGAAACTGAGCTTCACAAACCTGCATGTAGAAGCAAAAAGTCTTTAGCGGTGACTGCATGTTTGCCGCTTTCCCTTGCTCACTGAAAGCGGCCGGACGAAGGCAGCTGCTTGAGTAGAGCCAGAAGGGAGATGTCGCTCCTGGCGGCTGTGAATCCGTGTGCAAAGGTACGAAGATGGCGCCCTGGATTACTTGCTGGCACCAAAGATCTTGACTTGCGTCAGATAGCAGGACTGGCAGCGGTGTCGGTGAGTTATTAAAGATGCGGCCAGACGCGGCAGATCACTAACGATGGAAGCCATGGAGCCGTTATGCCACTGAAACGTCGCGGCTGATAAAACTCACCGTCTTTAAACACGTTCGCTTGGCGGCGGCTATAGAATGTTTGACGCATAAACAGGCTCAGATATTATTTTTATCTAATTAAAACGAACCTGCGCGATGTTCCTCAAAGGAAACGACCACACGATTACGCGAACATGAACATGAACGCGAACATGAAGACGACGACAACGGTGGTGGTCACTCTCCGCGGATGGACAGCCGGCTCGCACACCTCGTACAAGCCAAAAAATCCATCCAGAAGCGGCAGCAAGGGCAAAAATACAATAAAAATTTAAGGCGAAAAATCATGGAACTAAAGAAGACCATCGAAGCAAACTGCGTCCAGTTATGCAATCAGAATTGGGACGAGGTATGCGACGCCATGTACGGCAACATCAACACGGGCAAGACGTGGAAAATCCTCAAGAACCTGCTCGACCCGTCGGGAACGAAGACAGCGGCGAAAGCGGAAATGACCAAGCTCAGACACAAGTACAAAGGAAACATCCGTGAAATGGGTGATGAAATCGTCAAGCTGTACCTTGAGAGACCTCCAGCCGTTGAACACCGGTACTACTCGGGCTCTCCCAACGAAGACCTCGACAGAGATTTCTGCCAGCAAGCAATCAAGGCGGTCCTGCAGACCATCAAGACCAAGTCGGCTCCGGGCCCCGACAATGTGACCAACAAGATGCTCCGAAACCTGGACGACCAGGCAACGAGCCGCTTGACAGACTACATCAACGAGTGCTGGCGGAACGGCGGGATACCCGACGAATGGAAGAGGTCCAACGTGATCCTCATCCCCAAGCCGGGTAAGTCCTTAGAAATACAGAACATGCGGTCGATCTCTCTCACTTCCTGAGTTCGTAAAGTGATGGAGCACGCTTGCCTGAGTAGAGTTAACGGCGACCTGGAGTCAAACAACCTGTACCACAGCAACACGACTGGCTTCAGAAAAGGGCTCTCTACCCAAGACGTCATGATACAACTCAAGGAACAAGTCATAGACACCATGGGGCGGGGCTTGAGGGCAATACTTGGACTTCATCTAAAGGAGGCCTTTGACAGGGTCAAGCACACGGCCATCCTCGACAGAATCGCGCAACTCGGCCTGGGCGAAGGAACGTATAATTTTATCCGAAGTTTCCTTACAGGAAGAACAGCGAGGATCAGACTGGACGAGGAGGAGAATATTCAGGTGGACATGGGCAGCGCTGGCACACCGCAAGGATCCGTCTTGTCACCGATGCTCTTCAACCTCGTCATGATCGGACTATCGGAAAAACTGGACCGAACAGAAGGCATTAATCACACCGTTTATGCAGACGACATTACGATTTGGACCACGAAAGACGCAAGCAAGGGCGATATGGAGACTTCAAGGCGCGGTGGAGGCAATTGAAAATCATCTGGAGGACAACGGACTAGAATGCTCGTCGGAGAAATCGGAACTGCTGCTATACCGCCCCAGGAGGCTCGGCAAACCGTCCAGAGACGTAGTGGAACTACACAAAGGGGGAATCAGATTAACCACGAGGAAAGGCACAGAGAAACCCATGGTCCGAAAGATTAGAGTCCTGGGTCTCTGGATCGAAGCCAGGGGAACAAACACAGAAACTATAACACGCCTGGAAAAGAAAGTCACGGCGACCATTCGGCTAATACAGAGATTGTCCAACAACAAGAGGGGCGTTAAAAAAAGAACCGTCGTACGGCTCGTTCAGGCCTTCGCGATCAGCCACGTCGCATACGTGGCGGCGTTCGTCCACTGGAACAAGGCTGAGAAAGACAAGATCGACGCGCTCATTAGAAAAGCGTACAGAACAGCACTGGGTCTCCCCCAATACACAAGAAACGAAAAGGTACTACAACTCGGGGTACATAACACGCTTGAGGAAATCGCGGAAGCGCAGAGGATAGCGCAACTCGACAGAATCTCCAGAAACAAGGCGGGCAGAGAAATCATGGAAAAGATCGGCATAAGCTACCACTGAATGAACTGGCCCAAGATGCAGATTCACCCAGACGTCCGAGCCTCAATTACCACGTAAAATATCCCGAAGAGCATGCACGCCGTGCACAATGTCGAGAGAAGAAAATGCCGCACGAAAACGATTCTCAAAAACCAATGCGCGCGGGAGGGGGTGCTCTTCGTAGATGCCGCGCGGTAGCCCCGCAACTGGGACGTCAATGGTGGTGTCGGCGCTGCCAAAGGTAACCCTCTTCGCAATGGTGGTCGTATGCACGAAAGGAGAGACCGTGACTGCTGGCTCCGTAAGTACCAGATCGTCAGAGGCAGTGGAAGAAACGGCAATCGCATTGGCTGTAATCAACCGTCGGCAACAATACAGAACAATAATCAGCGATTCCAAAACGGCTATTAGGAATTTCACAAAGGGCTGGGTCTCCACCGAGGTGGCCAAAATCCTGAACCGCAGAGCAGAAGATTTTAAGAACGGCAAAATTACACCCAAATACCTCAAATGGATCCCGGCAAATATGGAAGAAGTTACCATGAATGCCGCTCCCAACCTCAACGAGAAGGCCCAGCGAGTCGCGCGAAAACTAACCCACCGAGACACGGAGACTGACGGCCCAACCCCCGGGAAGGGGGAAGAACCGCAGCGGAGGCGATGGAGAAGACGGAGGAGGCGAGGACGACGGAGAAGCGATAAAAGACGACAGGGACAGACTGGTCACGTACCACGACATACTGACACACTACACGAAACAAAGAGAAGCACACCCACAACCCCACAAACAACTTGACAGGTCTCAAGAAACAGATTGGAGAAGATTGCAAACCAGAACGTTACGAAACCCAGTGCACTTAAACAGAATAAATTCAACACAATATCCAGACGCGAGCTGCAAGCTCTGCAAACACGAACACGCAGACATGACACACATCTTATGGAAGTGCACACAGATCAGACCAGTATATGTAGAAGACAAGATACCGGACCTTCTCGAGGAGCTATGGCTAAGCGCTCTGACTAGCTCGGAACTACAAGACCAATTATTAGCTATCCAGCGGGCCCGGGCAGCGGTGGAAAGGCTATGCCTCACCGCACATAACGTCCGGGTGGCCTGAGCCCGGCCTGGCAACCTCGCAGATCCTTTTCCCATTAAAGTTTTTTTCCGTCCGTCCGTCCGTCCAAATAATACCGCCATACAATTCGAATCGATAAACGGCACGGGCTGCAATCGATACCAATGGGCTGCTGCTTATAACACATAAGTGAGGTCTCAAAACCTTTATTCATTTATTAAAGCACATATGTTAATAACATAGGTCCAATAAAACAATGGTCTGGTTATTCGTAAAACAATGACATGTTAACTGTTTTTTACGGTTATTATATGTAGAATTGTAATCCAAATATTCAGCCGCGTTGAGCGCGCCTAGGAGACAAATTACGAAGTAAAGTATGCGATAAAATTACAGTAGCTCCACTTGCGCCCTTCATGCTGGAAGGCGCCGCGGTTTATTTTTCGGTGGAGATCGCCGGAGCGTATGCCGGGCCTAGGGCGTGGACAACATGCGTTTGCTTCTGCCACCCTCCGAATCAGGGCACTATATTTTTGGGGGCCGCCAGCTCATTCTAAATGGTGAAGCCTCATCGACATCGCATCATCGTTAGCGTTCGTCGCACGCAGTTGCGAGCACTTCTGTGCTCTGCGCTGGTATACGTGTCTTGCACGGTTTTTTGCGGTATGAATTGTTTTGTGAACCTGTTCATCGATTTGTTCCTCACCATGACAATAGCAACAAACGCGAACGAGATCAAACCAATCAAACAAAACAAGCGCGGGCGGCGTGAGCAGACGATAGTACGAAACGAACAGTCGGGCCGGTATCGCATAATACCAGTTTCGCGCGTCTACGTCACTGAAGGGGCCGCTCTTATTGGTCTTCGCCTATCGTGGCTGGCGTCGTTCGCTCTTTCACCTTTCCCTGTGCTCGTTACTTTACGGCCCCAACACGAGCGCGCCATCTTATGGAAGCTGTCTGAAGCGCACGCAAAACCGGGATGCTGGAACCGGCAGCCCCTTCAAAGACCTCTCATAATACTTTTATTCTTACACCATGGACTCGGCGGAGACGAGACGTTCATTTGAGGGAGAGCGGGCGTGAGAGAGAAAATCTGGAGGCTTTTGCACCTTGAATATATGACCGTGCCTAGGCACTACGGAGGACGTTTCTTAGCGCCTGTTGTACGCTTTTGTACCCTAGACATGCCGGCATTGCGGAGTGCCGTCGAGTTTGTTTACGCTTCGCTACTGGGTATACTCGTGCGGTTAGCCAGTGGGCACGGACGCCCCATTTACCTATCGCTGTGTCTCAAGGCAAGGTTGTGACTGGCGTTGTATAAGTCGCGGGTCACTTTTTTTTTATCGCGACGATAGATTAGATTTTTTACAAGTCCTGGTCGAGGAGCGCACATAGAACCGGCAAACGGAGGCCTCAGGAGGGCACCTGAGGTTATAGTAAAGCAGGCGGCACAGGATCTCCAGGGCACCCAAGGGGTAGCGGGGGGATCAAAGCTGGAAGCAGTGAGGCCCGTGGGTTGGGGCCGTGGAGGCCGAAGCGTGCCAGGGGGTGTTCTCATAAAAAACTGTCCACTATCGCGGACAGCCGATCTTATTCACCCCTGGCACGGGCAGGCCTCGGCGAGCCCCCACCGACGGGCCGCCCTGCTTCCAGCTTTGATCCCCCCGCTGCCGCTTTGGTGTCCTGGAAACGCCGCCAATAATGCGAAATAATGACACGTTGTTACAATTAGCAAAAAATACGATTGAGTAAATATAATTACGTCCAGCCGCTAACTGGTGACACTAAGTTCAATCCTACTGCGTCCCGCGACTTCTGCAACACCAGTCAGAAATTTGCCTCAGAAGGTGCGCCGGACAGACTTTCTCGCACCTGCGGCGCTGGTGCTGATTCAGTAATCGTTACCGGTGGCCTTTCAGTCACTTGCGTTCAAGCGCCGTTGCTCAGGCGATCTGCCTTCTAAATTTTCAATATATGTGGCCTGGGCTCTACTACGCTCGCTACTGCTCCCACAGAAACACCTGTGATGTTATGTACAAGGTACATCGCCGTAAGGCGCGGGAAAGCTATGATCCGCAACGACTTAACACGAGCGCCGCAGGCGCGAGACCGTCTGCTTGACACAGCGGTCGCCAAATTGGGCGTCAGTGCCCGCTGCTTCACCTATTTTACTACGCCGACAGCCAGCGTCCGAGTGTAAGCAAACGCTACCCCTCTCCGCGATGCCGGTACGCCTAGGGACATACGCCTAGAACACGCGCTAAGAAACCTCCTCCGTGATGCCTAGGCTGAACGATATATTCAAGGAGGAAAAGCCCCCAGATTTTCTCCCTCACGCCCGCTCTTACTTGCGCCTGCGCACAAACGGCTGGCGATCCCTCAAATGAACATACCGTCCTGACGGAGCATTAGAATGTCAAGCGGCCTTGAGGACGCGTTCCTTACTGTCATTTGCCATTCTCAGGTCTACGTGGGGAAAGTGTTTTCACCACAACGGAAACACTCGTAAAACAATAAATGCAGAAAGGAAAGTAAAGCACGTTGTGGCGGGGAATCAAACCCTAGACCGAAGCGTGGCAGGATGACACGGTGCCTGAATGCCACCGCTGAATGCTGCTACTTGGATTTTCTAGTTGTGATATTAACCATCGCATCAAAATTGTTAAGGGTACTGGCCGCATTTTTTTTATTTCAACCTTTTGACGGCTTATTCATGTTCACTTTGCCTACATTTTACTCGAAACTCTTGTGTGATAAACTATTTACCGCTAGAACCGCTTCTAAACAGTTCTTTCGTTAGAATGGCGAGCCCTTCGAAGCGCTAGCACGGACTGCCCTCGAAATTCGTTGCGGCACAGACTCCTCCCTTTTTTTTCTGCAGTTTCTTAGCACTCGTGATGACGGGAAGTTATGCATGCATGAGAAGTAGCTCTGTGTGAACTGAACAACAATATTCAGAAAGTAGTGCAAGGTTTCGTGGAATGCGGTCGGGGAAGAGCGTTGTCACGATTGATCCGCCATTCCGCCGTGTCCTTAAGCGACAACCGGATTGTTCGCGCGTACGTCCAACATAGCTTTTGACACTTCGTTCATTTATCCTCTCTATAGGAGTCTACATTGTTTCGCCCCTTTAATGAAAAAGCCGATTTATCGTTTCACCAAATTCAAGGAAAGCAAAGGAGGCTAAACTATTTTAGCAGTATCATGAACTAGTTCGTTTTAAAGAAAAATAATTCTGTAAATGAAACCATATATAGGATAAAAAGGAAAAAAGCATTGTAGACGTGTAAGCTAGTGAATAAAAGAAATACTGACCCAAACATATTGGGTCTTATTTTTCGGTTATAGTAAGTGGCTATATATAATCACCCCGTAATCAAGATTTAGTTTGTGCAGAGCTCACAATTGGTTGAAGGCCGTTCACAGCAGAAGAAAAAGAAAAGGCTGTGTCAGTCAACCGTCAATCCGGCTAAGGGTGAAAACAGTTTAAATATTTGATCAGCACGTGTACAGATCACCAGGCTGTCCAGAACACCTGCGGCAAAATGGATCCTACGTGAAATCGGCGTGTGACTCGGGATATAGAGGGCAATAGCCACGGGCTAACACCCGACCAAAGGAAAAAGGATCAGAGCAGCCCCCCTGCCCAGTGATCTGAACCCCGAGCACAACATCGACAGTACACTTGCTCGAGCCAGAGCACTCCTCCGGCAGGCAGCCGCCTCCTGGGAAGCATGCTGTTTTACGGACGCAGCCAAATATCCTGGCAGAAGGGTCTATGTAACAGCGGTGGTCAACAAAGATGGCACGGTCATCAACGCGTGCATGGTCCGCACTGATAGTCCTGAGGTGGCCGAGCAGGCGGCCATCTGCCTTGCACTCCTAGAAGACGGTCAAATCTTTGTATACTCTGACTCCAAGAGGACAATTCTATCCTTCGGAAGAGGGAGCATATCCCACACCATCGGCAGAATACTTTGTACTCAACACCTCACCCCACACTACATAAATTGGTTGGAGGGGCCGCTCCCTAACCTCAACGAGACAGCACACGATGCTGCACGAGACCTAGCTCACCGTGCGAGCCCGGACTCCCTCTCGGCAGGATGGGAGAGCGAGCGGGATCCTCTCGTCACTTACAAGGATCTCACCCAGCACTATATGTAAGTCAAGAGAACCATGCCGCTACCGCACGAAGCACTCAATAAAGCGCAAGAAGACATGTACAGGCGGCTTCCGGTGGGCACCTACCCATGCCCGGCCATCCTGCACAAAATATTTCTGGACGCGCACCTTCGCAATGCCTGTCGCCTTTGTCAAGATATAGCTAGCCTTGCTCACATGCTCTTTGGTTGCCCCCTGGCGCTACGACCTCACGAACTCCAAGGCGGTAACCATAGTTCTGGATAACCCACCCCAAAAAATTATCAGCGTCTCCATACGCTGCCTCAACATTACTGGGGCAGCAGAAGCAGTCATCGCTTGCCCACGGCTCCAGGCATAGGCGATAGCTCACAGTTCTGACGGACTCCCAGGCGGCTGGCGACAACAACCTACAAGGGCGCATCAGCCAACCTGCCTACAGTATCATCCTGAATGTGACACACTGGCGACCGCCCTAATACAACACCGCTCCCCCGATTCAGCATCGGATCATATGGACCCCGGGACACATGGGGCTGGAGGGAAACCAGGCAGCGGATAGGGTAACTCGGGTATACGAGCCGAGAACCCTCCAACTCTGCCCCTGAGGAACCCGTTCCTGTCGCGTGCGACTACTCGGCCATTTTTGGGGAATAGGCGAACCTATTGCCCACCCAACCGAACACTACATAAAGAAGAATCGGCAAGTTGGAGGCAAATCGAAACTTGCACGTATCCCAACGTGCCCATTCTCAATGAAATACATCCTATGGCATACCCTTCTCGCAGCCCATAGTGCTCAGCTAAAGCCACCTTATACCATTTCACGTGGGCATGTCAGGCAATCACTGCCATACCCCCCATACAAACCCTACAGTGGAGCAATGGCAGAAGCTGCTGGCCAGCGAGGGCCTGGAAGATCAGCTGAGTCGTACTGACCGCGCCCGTAGAGCAGCAGCCGTAAGCGGAGCCCTGGACTGAGGGCCCCAACCATAGGAAGCCAAGTACCTCCGACCGCTCGGAGTCTCCCCGCTGCAATTTCACTAAAAAGAAATAAGTTTTCACCACCACCTCTCCGGGGCCAGGACCACCAAGGAAGAGTGGGACCGAGCACTACGCAGCTCGAACCTTGAAGCACAGCTCTCGGCTGTCCATCGGGACCGCGACGCGGCGGTGGGGCATGACCTCTCTGTCCCGACGCGGGAGCAGCCCGCTGCGCGCTAATTGCGCGCACCGAGGGACCTCAATAAAGTTATTCATCCATCCATCAGCACGTGCGAAAGCATAAGGTAGGTGCCGCTGAAATTCTTCACATTTGATAGTGTTCCCAGATGACAGCAACATTGCGGGTTTTTTTTTTCTTTTTTTGACGGATTATAAGATATACGGATTACTTTCTTTCTGCATGTACCTTTTTTGCATGTACCTTTACTTTCTTTCTTTCTGTACCTTTTAGCCCTTCGTCCAATTGTGAGCGCTGCACAAACTACATCAGGAACGCCTACCAACTCGCTCAGTTTCCTATCCTAATTCAGTAAGCAAGACAGAGAACCTTATTAGTTTCAGTACGCGACGGGTAAATATATGGAGCGATGCTTGAGCGAGCAGTCCATGTTTCCAATTCACAGAGCAACCAGAGAGGCGTAACTTGAAGTGAAGCTTCGTAAACAAAGCTGGTCACGTGAATACACAAAACCGTGCTGCATATGACGACACGCGAGATGTGCGTTTTGCTCCACCTACGCACAGACGTAGCGCGCGCGATGTGGTCGTCCAGTGGCGACGATTTTCTGCGAACGGGGGTCGCCGCCGCCATACTAGATGTGACCGATCACTGTCAGGCATAGACATGTTCAAAATAACCGCCTTTCCCACGTGGTAACCATGCAGGCACGGCTGCTTTGCTTTCCGCAGCCGTCGATAGGCCATGACACAAGAAAATTCTAGCATCACCTTGGCAGCCGTTGGCTTTCACACAAACGAAGGGAAATTTGCGCGCATTTTTTAGTAACAACCAGGCAAGAAAAAGTGCCAAGTGTTATATTGAACCATAGGGACAATAGAATGCGCTCTTCTTGCAAAATATCAGTAAGAAGCATCAGTAAGAAATATCAGTAAGAAGCATGAGGTAAGCGCAAAATCATTCTTTTTAAGGGAAAGGGCATGACCGCGTTCCACAGCGAGGGACAACACTGGCAGCACAGCATGCGCAGCGGCACACCGCCGTTGCCCTTGGACGAGCCGAAGCGCAAGCAACAAACTCTGCTCGCTGCGCGACAGGAAACAATTGCAACAAATACTTGTCAGATAACGTTGTTGTGGTCGTTTGGACCTTAAATTTTTACGAGACACGCTACGTTGATGTCCATGTCGCGGGGCACTGCACATTGCACTTGACTGCCCGTACGTAGCCTTAACATTGAGTCAACACATGTTTCAAGCTACGCTCCCTATTTATATTTTGTCAATGTATTTGTCCATCGAAGGCGATCTCGGAAACCGCTTCGAAATGGAAATTTTGTATTTGTGTTGCTTTAAGATCTCAAAAAGACCACTGTAACCATTTATGTTTTCCGCGAGCAGCAATGGAAAAGAACGAACTGTGTTGTCTGTGCGGTTACCGGAAAGGAGTTGGCATCTCGGTCTTGAGGATGTTGTTAAGAGTATAACAGTGGCAGTATAGAGTTAGATTTCTTACAACTATGATTGTTTTGTGTACTGATCTTGCTAGTGCTTGTTTCGACCTACAGCGTCATTGAACATATAGCAGTTTTCTTATAACCAGCGCACGTGCTATGTACGTGTATGTATCCCACTCCTACCTAGGCCCACTAAGGGATTGATAGTATCAATAATAATAATAATAATAATAATAATAATAATAATAATAATAATAATAATAATAATAATAATAATAATAATAATAATAATAACAATAATAATAATAATAATTCTGCAGATCCCCACGCACTTTCGGAATACACGTTATGCGAAGTACTTTGCAGGCAGCGGGTCATGGAGCATTGTTTGGGGTTCCGCAAAGCTTTACCAGGTGGATCAATGTGTTTGTCTAGATCCAGTATTTGTGTGTGTGTGACAAGAGTACAGTGAACTGGAATTAACGCGAGCACGTGTAGGTGACGACAGCAGCAGGAGATCGACGACGGTAATGACGATTCTATCACTTGTACGGACGGCCGTCGAATTGATGTGAACGAGTGGCATAGAAAAAGAGAAAAAGATGGGTAAGACACGCAGAAACTGAATGCTCACTGACGGCAGAACGTGGTACCACTTGAGGGACACAAATGGGCCACTTGACGGCGATACACTGTAGCACAACCCGTAAGGCCGCGTCCTTTCGAAGCCAAGGAGTGGCGTGGTGCAGCTGTTCGCCTTGGCTGAGCCGTGTTGACGCTGCAATTGTGAAATTCAATGCAGCATTGTCGTACTCGAAGACCATTTACACCAGGAAAGCGCAGGCCTCGATATTCGATTAAGCGGGCTGGTAACGACGAGAGGGACCGTGAAAGTCAGCAACCAGCATTGGAAGGAACGAGGAGGCGGCGCGTTGGCGCTCAGAAATCAGCGCTCGTGAGAAGCTTGCTTTCTCAATCGCCGTTTGGACGGATGCAACCACCTACCGGTGTTCTGCTGCTGAGATGCCGGTATCTTTTTACGCGTGGCACCTGCCTCAAGCGCAGATGGCGCGCGGGAATCAGAGGCAATTGACAGATTACGAATCTAGCATGTCGATTAAACGACCATCACGGCTTCACGAACACGAGCATATAGCCATCGACCGAAGACAGTAGACAACTCAATCCACCAAGTAGGCGTAAGTTCAGGTCGGCACATTCGTGGAAGTCATGACATTACTAGACATGCAGCCATGATATAATATGCATTCGTGACACTCATGTCAATCATTTTATAAAATGATGACATGACATGTCATTAATGTCCCACATGTTTATCATTTGACGCATATACAGAATGTATCCAGTCAAAGAAATGTAGGTCAAGTCATTGAATCCATTATTGTCATTTCATTTATGACATTCATGTCACGACATGCATGGCATGTCATCCATATCATGACCTGATTGTCATTCATAACAGTTCCATTTTCTACGAAGTTATGGAGCAGGATATTCATGACATGAATGAAATTACATCACATACCGTGCATCACAGAATGACATTCATTTATATCATTTATGTAATAACATAGCACATGGCATGGCATGACATATCATTCATGGAATGTATGCATGCTGTGACGCCTCCGAGCCTATTCTGATATTACCCGGCCAGTCGACAAAATGGGCACGACGGCATCACGATGTAAGAGGATAGATAGATAGATAGATAGATAGATAGATAAATAGATAGATAGATAGATAGATAGATAGATAGATAGATAGATAGATAGATAGATAGATAGATAGATAGATAGATAGATAGATAGATAGATAGATAGATAGATAGATAGATAGATAGATAGATAGATAGATAGATAGATAGATAGATAGATAGATAGATAGATAGATAGATAGATAGATAGATAGATAGATAGATAGATAGATAGATAGATAGATAGATAGATATATAGAGGAGCATATGTTATCTATATGTGAGTTCCAGGAAAGACGGCTTGTGATTGTTACACCTAGATATTTGTAGCTATTAACCTGCTTTAGTGTTGATGATCCGAGTGTATACACGTGGTTAATTGGGTTCTTTTTATGTGTTATTTGCATCGAAACTGTTTTTTCAGTGTTAAGAACCATGGAAAACTCGCTGCACCAATCAAGAACATTTCGAAGACACTGGTCAAGTTCGTTTTGATCGTTAGTACACGTAATTTGACGGAAAACGACACAATCATCAGCAAACAAGCGAATATGAGTTCCTGGAGTAACCACATTAACAATATCATTTATGTAAATCTGAAAAAGCAAAGGCCCCAAGACGCTTCCTTGGGGCACCCCAGAGGTGACTGGGAGACAACTGGAGCTGCACCCATCGACTGAAACAAATTGCACTCTATTCGTGAGGTAATCTTGAATCCACGATATTAAAATGTCTGGAAGATTAATGTTTTTTAGTTTTTGAATCAGTTTTTCGTGGTGAACTTTATCAAATGCTTTGCTGAAATCCATAAATATGGTGTCTATTTGACCATTCATATCCAGTGTTTTAGCAAAGGTGTGTACTATTGTAACTAATTGTGTTATTGTAGAATAGCCCTTTCTAAACCCATGCTGAAAGTCGCTTAATATGGAGTGTTCTTCAAGAAATTTGTTAATATGTTTAGCAATAATATGTTCGAGCATTTTACAGCATGCGGAAGTTAAAGAAATAGGACGGTAATTTTGTAGTAATGTGCAGTCACCTTTTTTAAAGATGGGAACAACTCGAGCAGTCTTCCATTCAACCGGAAGTTTTGATGACAGCAGAGATTTTTTAAACAACACAGAAAGAAACTTCGCAATTATTTCGGCATAGCGTCGCAAAAATACATTGGGTAAATTATCAGGACCAGAAGAAGTTTTAGGTTTCAGTTCTAAAAGCAAAGCAAATACACCAGGGAGGCTAACAAGGTCAACCTCCGATACAGGAAAATTTGATGCGCTTTGTACAGTTTGTACACCTTCTTCAGAAAATACGCTGTGAAAAAAATAATTAAAATGGCGTGCAATGTCAATCGGATCAGTCAAAGTATCTCCCTCCGCTGTTATTTTTGAGATATGTTTCTTGCTGTCACTCAGGAAGTTCCAAAATTTACTTGGGTCATTTTTAACAAAACTGGGTAATGTTGTGTTAAAGTAGAAGTCTTTTGACTCACGAACCGCACGTTCAAGATTATTTTTGAGCGTTTCAATCTGACTTAACTGGTGGTTTTTTTTCTTAGATCTTTTTAGTTTTCGCTTCAGTTGAATAATCTTCCGCGTCATCCAAGGTGTGCGTTTGTGAACTTTTTTGCGTTTATTCGGAACAAAGGCATTTAGACAATATTGACACATTTCGACGAATCGCTCCCACAGCTTGCAGACATCGTCATTATCATCGAAGCTCGATAAACAAGTTTCCATATGATCAATCACTGCGGCATCATCAGCCCTAGAATAATCCTTGAAACAACGTACGTGACTGGCTTTTTTGTTGTGGTAAGGGGACTTAACTAAATCTATCGATACGCTTACGAGGTGATGGTCTGAAATGCCTGTTTCGACCGATACAGTATGCATAGAATATTGACGGCTAGCAAAAACTAAGTCTAGTATAGAGGAAGATGAACCTTGTACACGAGTAGGTTGATTTACAATTTGAGCTAAATCATGAGTAAGCATGACATCAAACAGAACGTCTGCATCGCTCCCAGACTTAGCACCGCCTTGTAAGCGGTACCAGCACACATCTGGCAGATTGAAGTCACCTATTAACAGTATTTTCTTATTTTGGAAATGAGACAGGTGATGTTGTAGCTTAATAAGATAGTCGGGTGCGGCATCTGGTGGCCTGTAGCAACCATACAGGATGAAAGAATGACCCCAGCAAGAAATTTTTATGCAAAGGCATTCAAGGTCAGGAACATCATATACAAGGTCGCATTCTACAGAGTCTTTTAAGAGAATGGCTACGCCACCACCCCTTGAGGTCCTGTCCTTGCGAACAACTTTATAATGAGGAGGAAATACCAGGTCATCTGCTAAGTCCTCATGTAACCAAGTTTCCGTCAGGACTGATATGTGTGGGTCGAACTCCAGCAGTTTAAGTTCAAGCGAGTCTTTCTTGTTTGCAACGCTGCGTGCGTTAATGTTAACTATTCTCAAGCTTTTTATACTAGATTGGCCCGTGTTACTATGGCAAGACAAGCTATCTGTCTTAGTGAAGAAAGAAGCTGAGGTAAATGAACCACTCACTTTATCGGTGAGCGGTTTCGCAACTGCGTACAACTTCGCGTCACGGGCCGACTTGCGCCGATCCCGTCGTTTTTTTGAACCCTCACTTTATCATTTTTTTCGCAGTCCCAAACGTAAGGAATATTATTGATATATAACTTATCAAACACCAAGGAAACCCTTTCTTTTTTATCTCGGTTCGGCTTCGCGCTATTCCATAGTTTCTTTCTTAGTTCACGAACGTTCTTTGAAAAGTCTTCGCCAATTGAATAATCTTTTCCCTTTAGTTTCTTTCCGTTCTTGAGTATCACAGTTTTATGCCTACTGTCTAAAAGTTCTCCAAGTTAACACTTAGACCCTGCCAATAGATGGTGATTAACTTATTTGGACTCTCCGGAACGGAGGGGATGGAGCGACAACAAACCCAGCTCGCGTGCGTTTAGGAATGGTTTTACAGCTGACCGACGATAAGGTACACGATTGATCGACCGTGGACCAGAAAGATGAGAAGGGAGGCGACGTAAAAACAAACACTCCGCTTAATAAAAAAATACTTGTCCGAGCATGCGAAAGCTAACAAAAAGAACCGCAAAAACCTCGCTGAAAGCGTGTGGCTGACAAGCAGCAGAAGCTCTGACGCGATGCGCAAAACTTAGCCCACCACGTTGAAATTTACAAATCGATACAAAACAATAAAAAAATAGGTGACATAAATGAAATATACATGCTACAATAAACGCGACAGCCGCTACAGTAACACAGTATAGGGAAAAAAACGCGATGTTGAAATACACATAAGATTAAACGCGAATAAAAGATAAAGCCGTACTTTCGCCCAAAAGACGAAGCGTCGATTAGGATAGCAAATTAGTAGACAGCTGTACGAAGTAAGGATAGTAATCTAATTATCCGTACGAACTTTTAAACATTCGCTAACAAAGTAAATGAATAAGTACGGCGTCGTGAGCGCATACGCAAATTTGAACACGTCTAACTCGATGAGCTCGCTGGCTAACTCGAAACTCGCTGTCAGAATGTTGGAGTGAGAAAGCGCGGGAGCAGCAGCGAGCAAATTGACCTTCGTGCTGCCTCTCGCTTCAGCACAAACTAAGTGGCGAGGACATAGCGCACACGAAGCTATCAGCACTCGGCGCACTGTGCCCCATGGCAGATCGCTTTGAAGATAAGGCCCGTGCGGCCACGCTATCCATAGACTGCGCCGGAGAAGTACGCCCCTTCCTTTCAGCGGTGCCTTCTGCGCAACAGATGACGGCGCGGCCCGCTTTCCTGCCTTGTGTGCGCGAGGTTGAGCCGCCATCATCAGCTCACCCTCGCGCACTTTCCTTCGCGCAAAAGCTTACGGCGCGCGAAGACGTTGTTGTCGCCCTTGGAACATCACGGCGACGGCGGAAATGCGCCTCGAGTGTCCTTGTAATTGCTCTGGCAATTAAAAACATTCCTGCAGACACTTACGAGAGCTGCTTGAAACACAAGGATTTCCTGTGTCGTGTTCGTCGAGATACCCATTCGAAGAAGCGTCGGACTGCTGGTACCTCACTGCCGAAAATCATGACAGACTTGCCCCTTCTGTCGGTCGACATGTTTGCGATTGAAGTAGTAAATATAAAGTTCACTCATTAAAAGCAAATATTTATTAATGATTCGTGATTAAAAATAGTGACTAGAAGTACACACGACTACGGCTATTATTCAGTCGGTACAATTTCTATAGGGCTCTTGGGTTTTTAAAAAATCTTCGTCCAAGTTAGCTGGGAAACCTGGTATTTATGAAAAAGAAGAAAGGAACGGAGGGGCCGACTTTTATTTCTTATATCATAATAAGCTAACAAAGACACCAAGGACAAATCACTTGTGCTTACTAATTGAAGTAAAACAATGAAAAATTGCTGGAATTGAAAATTGATGAAAAAGCAACTGGCCAAGGGTGGGATACAACCCCACATCATCGCATTACACGTGCGATGGTCTTAAGTATTGAGCTGCCGTGGCGCCGTTTTGCCATTAACTTTCCGGGGTAGTTATGTCTTACTACTAGAAATAACGCTGGGACTGTTAACCAGCACCCCCACTTGTTGTAATACATAAATACCGCAGAAAGTGGATGGGAAAACGGCCCCTCGATTGCTCAACTGGTAATAGCATCGAACGCATAATGCGAAGACGTGTGCTTGTATTCTACCTGCAGCCAGCTGCTTTTCATCCATTTTCATTTTCTTTAATTTATCATTTCATTAATTCAATTATTAAGGAGAAGTAATTTTCCCTAGGTTGTCCTTGGTGGCTTTGTTTCTTGGCTTCTTGGGTTTCGAATCACGCAACACTTTTGCCTTGAGGTACCATGTATGGGGTTATTGACTAGTTGCCTTTACCCAAAGTTATCACACACTCGTGAAGACTGCGGCAGAAAGGATGTCCTAAATCCGCCGAAAAGCTTTCTAAGGGCGGCGCTGGCTAACATTCCCAGGGTTGATTCTAGCAGTAAAACATAAATACTCTATAAAGCGGATGTGGAAATAACGCCGTCGTAGCTCAATTGGTAAAAGCTTCGCACACGTAATGCGAAGACGGGGGTTCGTATCCTACCTGCCGCCAGTTGTTTTTAACGTGAGAGTGTTAAGGGCCCCGTGTCGCAGAAAATCCGGCGTCCCGCGCCGGTGTCCGGCGTTTCGAACCACCCATACCCAGGCCCTCCATCTGGGGCAAAGAAATAATTGAACTAATTGAATTCCTCAAGCTAAAATACGTAGAAAAACCGTAAAATCTGACTAAGACACATCCTACAGACATGATAGCGTCAGATTGTAATTTGGCTATACGCAAAAAGATAATTCTGTTACGCGAAAACTCAAAGAAACCCCTTTTCCAGTGTTTCTACCACAGATAGACCGGCCACTGCGCCCGCCATTCGCGCGGTGGCGCGTGAATATCTTGCAGGCCATGGAGCGGCGCGCCCATTTCCTTACAAAACCTCCACATGGTGCTCGCACCCGCTGCATCGCGGCCCACGCAAGAGGCCGCGTTTTTACTAAAAAGCCCACCTCAGTGCGTACCGCGATTCCCGGTAAACATTACGGCTACATAGGCTCCAGTTTCCGGAAACATTTGAAGCACTCAGGTCAGCGATTTTTGAATGCTATCGCGTTGAATGTTATTGTGAAAATTTTTTTCCTGCCTACAACTCAGTTTAATATACTCTTGCATGTTTTTGCGTTTATATCAACTGCGTGACACCCTTATTTACACCTGCCGCCGCCCGCTTCTGCACACGTCATCCTCCTATTTGTTATTCCAGTTTCGGTCCCTCCTCTCTTTTTCTTTTTTGTTTGTTTTTATTATATATTTTTTGAAACACCCTCACCAACACATTCCAAAGTTCCAGACGTCAATATACCTTTTTCGA
Source organism: Dermacentor albipictus (assembly GCF_038994185.2). Taxonomy (NCBI): domain Eukaryota; kingdom Metazoa; phylum Arthropoda; class Arachnida; order Ixodida; family Ixodidae; genus Dermacentor; species Dermacentor albipictus. The sequence continues at coordinate 280,170,680 of NC_091821.1, read as the reverse complement.
CGTCTCAGCCACACAGGGTATGGCCATTTCTGTATGCCGCCGTAACGACGCCTACGTTAAGCTACTGGGGCTAACGTCCCTTGAACCATGCCGCTGCCTTCCAGTTACCCCATACATTGCACCCCAGTCGCCATTTTAACTATTTCAAGATTACTCGACGCATTGCTGCTATGCTACTAAAGCCACTCTTTCAACTCATCTTTTTTGTATTTTGTGTTGCTTGTAGACTGACCGCCTGGCCTGCTGCTCTAAAGTCACAAAAACATGCCGCCAACGACACTCCTCAAAGCCCTCTAACCATTCACTTCTCCAACTCCCTCCCATGCCCCCATTGTTTTTTTTTCCGGTTCTTTCTTTTTTTCCCCTCTTGGTGTCTCCCCCACCCGTTTTTCTTGCCTTTTTTTTCTTCTCTTTTGTCCCCACCTTCCCGCTCTCCCGGTCTTGTTCCCTCGTCTTGGGAACCACGCTCACAGACGCTTGGTGACAGCGCTCATTATCTCTAAAGTCTCTCCCTTTATAACCAACCACCACCGACAACCCCACATGACGTCACTGCACTAAGCCTTTAAAACTAACATGCGGAGGATGACGTGGCTGCCTTTGACGAAGGTAGATCGTCCTATCGAAACGTTGGCCAGCCTTTCTGAGGCATCTTATTCATGTTTTTAAATTGTCTACTTGTATTAGTAAGTACAAGTGATTTCCGCTATGTTGTCTTTGCCGTGCTTGGTTGTATGCTTCTTCCGATATATATATATATATATATATATATATATATATATATATATATATATATATATATATATATATATATATATATATATATATATATGTATATAATACATGATATGTGAATATATGTATATATACGATGCAATGAACGACAATCTCATGGGCATCATTAAGGAGTGCGCAATAGATGTCGGTGGTAACGCCGTGAGACAGGAAACCAGTAAGTTATCGCAGGAGACAAAAGATCTGATCAAGAAACGCCAATGTATGAAAGCCTCTAACCCTACAGCTAGAATAGAACTGGCAGAACTTTCCAAGTTAATCAACAAGCGTAAGACAGCGGACATTAGGAACTATAATATGGATAGAATTGAACAGGCTCTCAGGAACGGAGGAAGCCTAAAAACAGTGAAGAAGAAACTAGGAATAGGCAAGAATCAGATGTGTGCGTTTAGAGACAAAGCCGGCAATATCGTTACTAATATGGATGAGATAGTTCAAGTGGCTGAGGAGTTCTACAGAGATTTATATAGTACCAGTGGCACCCACGACGATCGTGGAAGCGAAAATAGCCTAGAGGAATTCGAAATCCCGCAGGTAACGCCAGAAGAAGTAAAGAAAGCCTTAGGAGCTATGCAAAGGGGGAAGGCAGCTGGGGAGGATCAGGTAACAGCAGATTTGTTGAAGGATGGTGGTCAGATTGTTCTAGAGAAACTGGCCACCCTGTATACGCTATGCCTCATAACCTCGAGCGTACCGGAATCTTGGAAGAACGCTAACATAACCCTAATCCATAAAAAAGGGGACGCCAAAGACTTGAAAAATTATAGACCCATCAGCTTACTGTCCGTCGCCTACAAAGTATTTACTAAGGTAATCGCAAATAGAATCAGGAACACCTTAGACTTCTGTCAACCAAAGGATCAGGCAAGATTCCGTAAAGGCTACTCAACAATAGACCATATTCACACTATCAATCAGGTGATAGAAAAATGTGCAGAATATAACCAACCCTTATATATAGCTTTCATTGATTACGAGAAAGCGTTTGATTCAGTCGAAACCTCAGCAGTCATGGAGGCATTACGGAATCAGGGTGTACATGAGCCATATGTAAAAATACTGGAAGATATCTATAGCGGCACGACAGCCACCGTAGTCCTCCACAAAGAAAGCAAGAAAATCCCAATAAAGAAAGGCGTCAGACAGGGAGATACGATCTCTCCAATGCTATTCACCGCATGTTTACAGGAGGTATTCAGAGACCTGGAGTGGGAAGAATGGGGGATAAAAGTTGATGGAGAATACCTTAGCAACTTGTGATTCGCTGATGATATTGCCTTGCTTAGTAACTCAGGTGACCAATTGCAATGCATGCTCACTGACCTGGAGAGGCAAAGCAGAAGGATGGGTCTGAAAATTAATCTGGAGAAAACTAAAGTAATGTTTAACAGTCTCGGAAAAGAACAGCAGTTTACGATAGGTAGCGAGGCACTGGAAGTGGTAAGGGAATACATCTACTTAGGGCAGGTAGTGTCCACGGATCCGGATCATGAGACTGAAATAACCAGAAGAATAAGAATGGGCGGGGGTGCGTTTGGCAGGCATTCTCAAATCATGAACAGTAGGTTGCCACTATCCCTCAAAAGGAAAGTGTATAACAGCTGCGTGTTACCAGTACTCACATATGGGGCAGAAACCTGGAGACTTACGAAAAGGGTTCTGCAGAAATTGAGGACGACGCAACGAGCTATGGAAAGAAGAATGATCGGTGTAACGTTAAGGGATAAGAAAAGAGCAGATTGGGTGAGGCAACAAACGCGGGTAAATGACATCTTAGTTGAAATAAAGAAAAAGAAATGGACATGGGCCGGACATGTAATGAGGAGGGGAGATAACCGATGGTCATTAAGGGTTACGGACTGGATTCCAAGGGAAGGGAAGCGTAGCAGGGGGCAGCAGAAAGTTAGGTGGGCGGATGACATTAAGACGTTTGCAGGGACAACATGGCCACAATTAGTACATGACAGTGGTAGTTGGAGAAGTATGGGAGCGGCCTTTGCCCTGCAGTGGGCGTAACTAGGCTGACGATGATATATATATATATATATATATATATGCACAGTTTAGAAAGAAGCAGCACACATACGAAAAATGCATGTTTAGTGTCTAATGGTTCGAGAAGCTAGCAACTACACATGGACTTTCCGTACGTCTGCTCATTCTTTCTAATCAGTGTGCATACAGGACACAGAACCAGACAGTTTATATATATATATATATATATATATATATATATATATATATATATATATATATATATATATATATATATGTATATATATATAAAGGGAGAGAGAGAGTGGAGGTCTGCCCGCACGAAGCGCAGGCGTCGTCGCGATATACGTCGGGTAAACTTCGGTTAGAACGACTAGACACGGATATGTTACGGTCTGTAACAGTCCAAGAGAAACGGCTTGCACCCTATTCAACTAGGGATGAGGGAGAGGAAAGACCGTTCTACACATGTAGAAGAATTTCATAACCTTGTTGTGTGTAGCAGGAGCGTCCCTGTGGCCGTAGGGGTCAGGGTAGTCGGCGCTCCTTACAGAGGAAGCGAGGTTGGTGAAGTCGCGCGCAGCCTCGTACGCAGGCTCATTGAGGTTCTGGGGAGCGCCTTCGACCGAAATTACATGAGCAGGATGCGTTGTTGGGCAAGTTGGTTCATTGTTAGTGGAAACATTGGTTGCGCTTTCTTGACAATCACATGTAAGAAGACAGGACAGGCGCAAACTAACAACTGAGGTTTATTCGAGAAAAAACACTTATATATCACACCATGCCAGCGCAGGTGCTTCAGGGTATCAGCAGCATTACAGAAGAAAAAAGCCAAATTCAGAAAAAATCAATGGCGTGGCTTACCTAAACATACTATCTAAGAAACGTGCCTCCCTATTGTACAGCATGGCCGATGTGTCACTGATGCATGCTTGTCCCTTCTTTTTTATATAATATTATTCGAGAAGTTCTCGTGCTTTTTCATTATGGCACTTGCGCAGGATCTTAACTTGGTCGAGCAGAGGCCTGCAATTGTGGTCCAAGCAATGCATGGGTAAATGACGTTGCTCCCGGTTTATAATTGATCTTTCGTATTCTCGGATTCGCACGTTCAAACAACGGCCCGTCTGGCCTATGTAGGTTTTGCCGCATGTCAGGGGAATCTGATAAACAACGCCAGCTTGGCAATCTAAATAGGTGTTCTTGTGTTTCATGCCACAGCGACCTTGCTTCTTTCTGTCGTGATGTCTCCCAATGCGGGCGCAAAGGTGACTCAGCTTGCAGGGAGCCGAGAAAACGAGTGGGACACCATGCTTGGTTGCTATCTTCTTCAAATTATGTGATGTTCTGTGAACATATGGAATTACAACTGGCTTTGAAGCTTTGTTGACAACATCAGAGTTTACTTTTTGGGGCGCTTTTAGCCTCTTTTCGAGCGTTTCAACCAGTGCCAGCACAACCACATCAGGGAAGCCAGCCTCTTTCAGGCTGGCTTCCCTGATGGCACGTTTATTAGATAGTATGTTTAGGTAAGCCACGCCATTAATTTTTTCTGAATTTGGGTTTCTTCTTCTGTAATGCTGCTGATACCCTGGAGCGCCTGCGCTGGCATGGTGTGATCTATATGTGTTTTTTCTCGAATAAACCTCAGTTGTTAGTTTGCGCCTGTCCTGCCTTCTTACATGTGATTGTCAAGAAAGCGCAACCAATGTTTCCAATTACATGAGCGGGAAAGCAGTGAATCGAGTGATGCGTGAGAGCATACGGACTCGAGACGTTAAGAAGTCGAGCTGCTTGCTCGACGATGCAACCCTCCGGAAAAGCCCTAACTACTTTAGATCCAGGACCCACGACCTTCTAGCAGAGCGAGGGCGATGACGGCTTACTCGGCGACTTTGGCGTCAGAAGTGCGAATCGAGGCGCTATTGGAAATCTTGTCGCTGGAGTCGCAACGACAATGGCAATGGTCTTCCCATCGCCGTACTCCGCGGCGTTGACGAAGCTGGCTCTGATGCCCTTTTGCTTGATACGTGTGAGGATCGCTGCTGCTCTGGCCTTGCTTCTGCCCTCGATGTGGACGGGATGGACGTATCGGGGAACGGGGGCCACTTCAAATTTGTCTCGAATGCACGTAGGAATCGGGGTAATGACCATCGCGAATCCCGCAGGGTCCAACGCAGCTCTTCAAGGATGCGTTTACCTGCCGGTGTGGTGGCTAGGCGAGTTATTTGCGCACGTTCTTGGGCTTCAGCAATGTCGTCGGCCGTGTTATGTACACCGAGCTTGAGGAGGTCCTCCATATGGGTCCTGAAGAGTAGCCCGAGAGCCATTTTGACCACTTGGCAGATAACAGCGTTGAGCTTGTCTCGCTCCGCTCTCAGCTACTTGTGCATAGAAATCGGGTATGTGAAGTCGCATAATTCGAAGGCGTTGATCAGCCAGAGGAGATTGTTTTCATTCATGCTTCCGTGTCGGTTTGTGATTCTGCGAACGAGGTGGAAAGCGTTGTTCGTCTTTGCATTGATCTTGCGGAAAGCCATTCCGTTCGCACCGTTGAATTCGAGAAACATGCCCATGACCCGAATGACGTCGACTCTTGGTATCACGTCCTCCCGGCCCCCCCATCACATGTGCGAACACTGATGCTGCTTTCGGAGACTGGCTTCCAATTATTGCGTCTGCCTCCCTTCTATATTCTGTAAAGCGGAAGCTCCGACTTGGTGAGGTAGCATCGAAGTCCGGTCGGGCGAAGATACTCACGTTGTCGCCTCCTGCATGGCGTCTTCGGCTCTGCTCTCGCTGTCACCGTAGCACCAGATGGTGATGTCGTCGGCGTAGATGGTGTGCTTGACGTTTTCGACGTGTGCTAACCTCTCTGAAAGACCGATTGTACAGAAGTTAAACAGTGTGGAGGAGACAACGGCGCCCCGAGGGGCACATCTTCGGAGCGGAAGTCTCGAATGAGAAGCTTGGCCTTCCTGTCTGTTAGAAAAGACCTAACGTAGCCGTGGTATCTGGAACCGAGACCCAGGTAAGAAATGGTCCTGACGATAAAGGTGTGAAGCACGTTGTCGAAAGCCTCCTCGAAGTCCAGACCAAGCAGAGCCTTGACGTATCTGGAACAGCCGTCCACGCTCTGATGCTTGATTAATTTCATGACATCTTGCGTGGAGAGTCTGGCGCGGAAACGGATCATGTTGTACGTGTAAACCTCGTTGTCTTCGAGGTACCCGTTGATCCCGTTCAGGACAACGCGCTCCATGACCTTGCCAACGCAGGACGTTAGAGGAATCGCCCTGAGGTTCTCGATGTTCCGGGCCTTGCCGGGCTTGGGAATGAGCACCGTGCAGGCCGTCTTCCATTCTGCAGGAACAACGCCACTCTTCCAGGACTCGTTTATTACGTCAGCAAGAAAGACGATCGATGGGTCGTCGAAGTTTCTCAACATTCTGTTGGTGAGCCCGCCCGGACCCGGCGCAGACTTGCGGTTGAGCGCGACGATAGCCTGTCTTACCTTAGCAACCGAGAAGCCTTCGTCCAGCTCGGGGCGAGGAGTGCCTCGGTAGTCCGGGAGTTTGGTCGGCGGATCCCCGTCACGCCGGACGCGCAGGTACTTCTTTATGACATTATCTGTATGAGATTACCTGTACCTGGTGGCTTCGTAAAGGGCCCGGGCCAACGTATGCTTCTCATTTGACATGGAGCCGCTTTCGTCGAGAACGTGCTCCATCATACCCCAGGATTTGCCGTTGTGCACCTGTCCCTTCATGGATTTGGAGAGCTCGTCTCACTGCTGCTGGCATAGCTCTTTCCAGTGGCCATCCATGACTTTTTTGAGCTCCAAGATCTTCTTTGGGAGTCTGCGTTTGAGCCTTTGACCCTTCCATCGGCGGAGCAAGGCGCTTTTGGCGTCGGTCAGATGGACGAGTCCGCTGTCCATTCGATCGACGTCGAGATCGGTTTCCACATTCTTGGTGGCCGTGGAAGCGTTGTTGCGGATGCCTTCGCTCCATTCTTCAAGGCCAGACGGCCTGGCTTTCCCGGGTTTTTCCAGAATCTTCCGAAAATGGTCCCAATTGACAAACGTGAATTCCCTGACCATAATCGGAGACATCTTGAAGTTGGTCTCGAGAATGTAGTGGTCGCTGCCGAACTCCATGGTGGTGTTCTCCGAGCCCACGTCCTCGACGTTCCTGAACAAAACGAGGTCGGGTGTCGAGTCCCAGATGACGGAGTTGCCTATGCACGTGGGCAAAGCCTTGTCAGTGACCAGAATGACGTCCATCTCGTTGCCGTCTTGCCACAGGTTGCGCCCTTGGTAGTGTCGTAGGGGTAACTCCCAGATGCGGTACCATGTGTTGAAGTCGCCGACGATGACCAAGGGTCGAGGGTCAGCCAAGTCGGTTGCTTTCTTGAGGATGGTCTTGAACTGCTGGCGCGAGTCCCGGGGGTTGGTGTAGATATTGAGGGCAAACACGCTGTTTCTGGGCTGATCTCGCTGCCTTTTACAAACATTGATGAATTTAGTGCCATAAACACAACCATAAAGAGAAGACAACACAAACACAGTACTAGCGCTTACTTAACTGTTTATTTGGCACACTGAAGAGGCCCTATAACGTAAAACTATTCCGATGTGTTTTTATTCCCTTCGCCTGACGTCAAATTTGCGTAACCGCCTACGCAAGCATCGGGCGGTCACCTGCCTGGTTCTCCGAACAGAACAATCCAACGCTCTACTCGTTCATAGGAGGTCACTTTTGTTTGCTTGAAAAACGAATAACATTGCCTACACTGAGCGGCTTGTCTTATCTAATTGGCTCACAAGAGGCGAGGAGCACGCACAAATTGAGAGGGATTCGATAGGGCCGAGCCACTGCACTGAAAATCGATAACCGGATGAAGAGGGTGGTGCCGGCGTCTGCGATTGGTCCGCCTTCCCTTACTTTGCTTGCGGTGGCTCGTCGACAATCGCGGCGGCATGCAAATGAAGCTTGAGAATAACGCTAAAACGGATCCTCAGCAAAGGAGAGTTCGCAGAACGAGATTGTAAACGGACCGAAAGTGCTCGAAAATGTTACACGGCCACGTAGAAAGTTTTATTACACGCAAATAAACCCATGCTCTTCGACAGGTGCGATTAGCAAGTGCCTGAGCCATCGACGGCAGCCATCTTTTATTCCTTTCGGAGCGGGCAGCCTGCGGCTATTCAGAAGAAAATTCACTTTTGTTCGGCATATTAATGCATCTTTATCGCGTACACGTCACTTTGACGCGGTGAATTTTTGCGGTTTTGTGACGTCGCGAGTGAGGCAGGTGAAGTGGGCGCAGCCCGCAATCTTTTGACGAATGGCCGAGGGCTAATGGCGCAGAGGTGTCGAATCAGAAATGACTATTTTTCTTTTGTTCGGGCAAAGCATACATAATCCGTATGTACACGTTATATCAGATGGAGAGTTATCGCAGTTTTTGTGACTTCGCGTGACAGACAGGTGAAGGGGCGGTGAGTCCAAAACGTTTTTGACCACTCGCGGAAGGCTGATTGCAAAATTGGAATAGAAAAGTTTGGAATAGTTTTACGTTATAGCACCCTAGGTATAAAAACGTAATCTTTTTCATAACGCAGGCGTACCACGCATATGCTCGCACCGCGCTTCACATAAACAAACTAACATGCACACTCCAGGTAATGCATTTCCTAATGAAGCAAGCCCGCCGATGTCTGACTTAGACCCTTTTTACCCTCCTGCTTGATAAAAAAATTCCTGCATGATTTCGTGAGCTACGTTCTTTTGCACGTTTTGGGGATGCATATATCCGCAAAGCATGGCTCACATCCGCATGCAGTAAAATGCGCGCTGTGCTGGACATCAAGTGCGTGACTCGTCGGTTGATCGCTTGAAGAAACGGAGAGGACACTCCTTCGCCTCTGTTTATTTGTCCAGTGACGGGACAGTGCCTGGCTTTCCTTTCAGCGCTACTGTTTTTCTTTCCGATGGGCATAAGCCGTTCTCGCGTCCCTGTGTCGTCAAAAAGACAGGCCTTAAAATGCACACGCTACGAGCCGTGCACCACCTCAATCAGCCATCCAGCTCCCTCTCGGTCATTCGCATGTTCCTTCACGTTTTTAATGCAGAACATTCTTTCACTTATTGGATGTACTTTTATGTTATGTTATTGGTTAGGCTGAGGGCCGTTTTTTAAATATAGCTTTCAAGTCGCCGATGTGATGATAGAAAGGCTGACTTCCAGCGCAGCAGTCGCCTGCAATATCCGTTATGCTATGCCCCCACGCATATTACCTCATGCAAACGCCAACAAGTTCTTCACGACTGACGTCTGCGCGACGTCATATATCGTGACCGATAATACCCGTGCGTGCATCAGTTCCTATATTTCCCGTGCGTTCCATGCGGGAGCGTCTTTGGCTCAGATTCCCCAGTCCTCTCCATGTAGAAGATAAAGCTACACTTTGCGACGTTGCACCGCCTTTGGGATAGGCCCGGGTTGCAATGGCACAAAAATGAAGATTTTGGGGTTTACAATGCCAAAAATCACAATCTGCTTAAGAGGCACGCCGTGGTGGGGTACTTTGGATGTATCATCGCGTATGATACTTGGGGCGCTATAACGTAAAACTATTCCAAATTTTTCTATTCCAATTCTGCAGTCAGTCCTGCGCGATTGGCCAAAAACATTTTTGGACCACCGCCACTTCACCTGTCTCTCACTAGACGTCGCGAAAACTATGATAGCTCCCCATCTGATATGACGTGTACACACTGATTATGTATGATTAGACAGAACAAAAGAAAAATAGCTATTTCCGATTCGATGCTTTTTGCCATTAGCCCTAGGCTATTGGTCAAAAATTTCGGGCTGCACTCACTTCACCTGCCTGTCCCGCAACGTCACAAAACCGCAAAAGCTCACCTCATCAAATTCACGTGGACGCTTTCAAGATGCATTAGTATGTCGAATAAAACTGAATTTTCTTCTGAATAGCCGCAGGCTGCCCCATTCGGAAAGGAATAAAAGATGGCTGCCGCCAGTCGCTCAGGCACTGGCTACTCGCACCTGCCGGAGAGCACGGGTTTATTTGCGTATAATAAATCGTTTTGAGTGTCCGTGTAACGTTTTCGAACACTTTCGACACGTTTAAGACCTCGTACTGCCAACTCTTCTTTGCTGATGATTCGTTTTAGCGGCATTCTTAACTTTCCGCTGCAGCGCGAAGAGCCGTTGTCCGGTAAAGAGATGCTTTGTTCAAGCGCTAAGGCGTCCGTCCGGGTCCGAACCTCAGTTCTTTCGCATACAACCAAAACATGACTTTTAAATCCCTTAGTTGCACAAAAGAGTCACAATCCACGCAATCATACATCGGGGTTCTCATAATTTCAACCAATAGCAACAAAATTTTCGTGACGGACACGGCATCGGTCAGAACAGTGACACAGTCCACAACACGCCACCTGTTCACTGAAAGACACGTGTAATCTTTAGTAAAAACGGACGAGAATGCGTTAGTTCATTTCCGTTCCATTTATCCTCTGCTAGCTTCAACACAAGTTACGAAGGGAAGGTATTTAAGGTCTCGATGAGTCGAGTGCGCGGCGGCAGCGCGAAGAGCCGTTGTCCGGTAAAGAGATGCTTTGTTCAAGCGCTAAGGCGTCCGTCCGGGTCCGAACCTCAGTTCTTTCGCATACAACCAAAACATCCCGTAAGTTAGATTCCGACTATTGGCCTTGATGTCCTCTGACACTGGAGGCCAGGCTCGAGCTCGCACGTGTAACCATAAAGTGCCCGCGTTTTTCTATTTTCTCTGTACATAGGCCTGCGGTCTGAGCATCTCTTGCAGATGCTGGCACGCCAGCTGCGTGAATGTTACCAAGAAGCCACGGTTATGGAGGAGTGACAGGGAGGGCCCCTGCCAGCACTAAGAAAACTCGGCAACCCCGTGCAGGTTTACGGAGGGTCGCTTGATTGCGCCGAACAGTGTAACGGTGGCTCGATGGCCACAGCATACAAAAGCACCCATCGGTCGTGGCCGGCTAAGTGGTCGTAAAAACATCTCCGTTTTCTCAAGACATTGTCAAAACACGCGAGGTTACGAAACTGTGACACTGAAACCGGGTGGCCATATATCACCTTACGAAATTTTCGTGAATACGCGTCTCCGTCCGGCGACGAGTTCCATAAACAAGCTGCAGTGGTGGCCAAGAATGTCAGCGTAACATCTTGGAAGCCCGGGGGCCTCTTGCGGTAGCGGTGTCTTCAAGCACCCCTCTCCTCTTCTCTTCCCGCCTGCCTCAACGTCACTTCTTCGCGGAGTCGACCAGCGTGCGGGTACTTCTTATGAAAGCAGAATGTACGACAGTACCATTACACGGTAATTGGCCGATATAGCAGCGTGAGACATTCGTCATATGCTTTAAGTGGGTGACACAAAACAGCAACAGCAATTCCGTATACGTTATGGTGACTCTTTCACCCTCAAGAGTGTTACTGGACACGCGATGTCCACGTAACATGATAAATGAAAAAACGCGCACAAAAATAAGTCATCCCCTTTCCGCGAACACAATTGTGCATAACGATCTCCACTTCACGCTCAGCATGATACCTTCGCGTCATACTGCCGAATAAAAACAAATGATACTGTGCTGATAATGCATTTTTCCTTCACAATCGCAATAAACAAAAATCTCGCCATACAACCAAAGCAAAATATATATATATATATGTGTGACGCACTCCGTACTGCAATAAGCAATATTAAGACATCTGCGTCAGCTTGACTCTAACGTAACACCCGTGAAACAGACGGAGTCCCAAGTGTATATCCTGTCTCTCAAAACCACTTGTCCGCACCGACATTGTCCCAACACGCGAGACCCACTCTGTGCGCTCCAAGGTACCCCAGTACACACTCAAAGGGAGCAACGGGATTAGCGTCAGGTATACCCTAAGCTTAATGGGCCGCACCAGCAAAATTAATGTATGTTTCACACGATAGACAAGACATTTCGACAAACACACTAAAATCTTCAGCTGTCCGAGCTACCTTAACACGCCACTTAAGACTGAAAACTTATATCCGAACATGTAAAACCACATCTTGCACGGTCATTTTATATAAGGTAACTAATGAAACGTCTAAAGAACAAGTAAGACACACGTCTGAGTCAAACATACTAGCATATTGACTAAACAAATCGATAAACCCAGCCTGAATCCTCATTCGAGACGAGAAAGTGCATCAGCAGCCTTATCCAGCGCACCCTCTATACGCACAATTTCTATATCATATTTTTGGATCGCCAATGCCCAACGTGTTAGCTTAGCACTGGAGGGAGCCGGGCGAGTCAGAAAAGTCAGCGGCTCTTGATCAGTCATTAGTTTGGCCTTTTTGCCAAATAGCCACTTGCCCAAAGACTAGCACCCACACGATTGCTTCCCGTTCAACTGCGGTCCACTTCTGCTGCGATGGGATCAACTTCGGAAGGGGGTGGTCGCTCAATTTAACCTACTTTTTGGGCGAGGCAAGCGCCAACGGCCACTTGCGATGTATCCACGGCCAAACGCAAAGCTTTTCCGGGGTCCGGCGCTGTCAGCCCAGGAATTGACGCTGGGGCCGTTTTGACCGAGTCGAACGCCACCTGTACCTCCGAGTTCTATGGCAGTGTGTTTGGAACCCTTTTGTTTGTCAGGCATGTCAGGGCGAGTCTTGAATAGTATAGGCACCTAGTTCCAATAGTAGTTGTGAAGCCAAGAAACACTCCCCAGTTAACATTTTGTCTTAGGCGGCCTCAGCTGCTGGATAGCGTGTAACCTATCAGCGTATGGAGCATGGACCCCTCATCCCACCACGTGTCCGAGATAATTAACCTACGGCTGAGCAAATTTGCATTTAACGGTTTTACCCCGTGGCCGGAATCCTGAATTGCTCGCAGTATTACCTGCAACTGGGGCATGTGGTCTTGCCACGCCCCTGAATATATGGCTCTATTGTCAATGTATGCACAAGCATACTGACGATGGTTGTTGAGGAACTCGTCGACTATTCGCTCGAATGTTGCCGCAGAATTGCGTAGTCCGTAAGGCATAACGTTCCACGCATACACGCCCGCTGTGCGTTGCGAACGCTGTTAACATTCGCGATTTCTTTGTCGCCCACCGGGTTCCTCAGTGGCTATGGTGTTGGGCTGCAAAGCACAAGGTCGCGGGATCGAATTCCGGCCACGGCGGCCGCATTTCGATGGGGGCGGTCCAAAGTTCCGGAGTCGCCCACTAGGGCGTGCCTCATAATCGAATCATGGTTATAGCACGTTAAACACTAGAATTTTATATTCCTTCGTCAAGTGGTATTCGCCAATACACGCGAGCCATATCTAACACGGATATATACAGGTTGGTCCACTGTTACAAGGAACACATGAGCGCGTGGATTCGCGCAGCGCCATACACAGGAAGTAGCGAAAGCCAAGCGCAAGGCCGAAACGACGCAAGAGCAGCGCATGCCATGCATCGTCTACTACTGAACCACCCTTCTACAGGTCTTCTACAGCGCCAGGAAATTCAATCCGAGCCCCAGTCAATTTAACCCAAGCGCTGGTCAATTTAATCCAAGTGCCTGTGATTTTAATTGGAGCGCCACTCAATTTAATCCAAACACCAGTGAATTTAATTCAGGCATAACGGAATTCAAAAACTTTTGAATTTAAAGACTTGTGAAAATTTGTGAACATATTAGGAGTTAACACCTTGAAAATTAAAGAACGAGGGGATAGGCCAGTAGCTATCCTACCACGTGACTAATGACAACGTTTGCAGAATTTTATTTTCTACTTCGTTTTGAGAGCGACACAGCAGATGACAATTTTCGAAATTGATTGAGAGGAAGCGTCAGCATGAGTACGTTGAGTTAAAGATACACATGCGATTTGGTCATGGCTATCAAATGAAACAATAAATGGTGATTCGATGATAGTCACTTGGCTTTCGCCGGGAGGCTTGGGTCGCTAGCGAATAAGATTCACTATTCTACGGTGATATCTGCAGCCTTCAATCAAACACCTTGTCATCGATACCGCTAAAAAACTCATGACTAACATTTAATTCCATAATACACCTAACCGATGTGGTCGAGTCACTAGCGAGGACAAGTTGAATACATTGCGCAGTTCAGGGTTCTCGGTGTGTTACGCAACATGACGTCATATATGTTAATTTAAATGCGGTGAAACGAGTGACTCACTGTGCCTACTATGAACTGGTATGCTTAAGTCATTGGTGAATATTATTGACCTATTTTACTATCACTGAGGAAGCTTTCACTCGTGAGTGCCGTCAGTTGTATCAGTCAAGCTGTAGCAAGATGGAGCACTTTTGTGTTACCCCTGCCAACTAATACCGCCAAGTTTTTAGTGATCTCTAATGATGCGCTCCGTGCGAGGTTCTCCATCTTTCATACAGAATGGTGTCATAGTTATCAAATGAAATGCCATTCAGACGGAGATTCAATAACTGTAATTTAGTAACTATAGGAGATACTAAGATTGAGTCGCTAGTGGCAAAGAATAACTGTGTAGTATGATGGTCACAGCCATCATTCACGCACGCCGTCAATGGTACAAATAAAAGTGTCAGTAGATGAGAGTTTTGATCAGTCAACATTGCTAATTGACATCACAGAGCCATTAATGACCACTAGCCATAAGCTCTGTTCGGTGTTCTTGTACTTTTATGCTGCATAGCGTCATTCATGTCAAATGATAAGCATTTCGAACGATGATTCCAGATTAATAACCTGGAGATGCTAGGAAATTGTCACTAGTAATCACGAATCACTTTGTTTGGTATGACAGCGGTAGCCACCATTAGTTCGTTTTGCCACCGGTATGAATGTATTTCCCTAATTATTTTCCTCTGAGATTGCAGATGTGATCGAATTACTGGTGGTCAATGGCGACAATGTTCACTTTAATTTTCTCGACTACTCACAAATTACAGCTTCATGGGCTTAAAATGTAATATTGCTCAAAAGGTGATTAAGTTATGGCAATTATAAACTGAGACGTTTGAGCCAGTAGTAAATAACTATAATTTTCTACCATTATAGCGTTTGCTTGTACGCGCTGCAATAGAGTGAGGTTTCAATTAACCAGCAATAATCTGAAGAATATAAAGAACATCAGTGAGTCATTAGCAATAAATAGTGATTTTGCACAGTTCTGTGTTGTCGGGTATTTGCAATTCTTCACTGTACGGGTATCTAATGAAAATTCGTTAGCAGGGTAATTAGATTATGGTGTGTAGGATCTCATATGCTTTAGTCCCTGCAGATGACAGATCACATCTACGTCGCACATATGTAAACTGCAGTAATACGCTTTCAAGTGAACACGGCGTTCACGGTGTTTTACAATGCGTATGGCAGCTGTGATGCGTACAAAACGTTTTCGCACGTCCGATACGTTCAGAGAAAGGCGGCTCATTTGACGATTTGCTGTTCCAACAAATCTCTTGATAAGGCGAATGGTGTGAATGAGTAAAAAGGGCGACAACAAAGGGCGAAACGCCCAAAAGGACTGGAATGGACAAATAATTGCTTTAGATGCGATCGGTAAGAAGGGCTTTACAATAATAAAATAAAAAAAGCATCACGCCTCTTGAGAAGCAAGCATACCTGTATGCAATACAATTTGTGTTTTGTTTTCCTTCACTTAAAGAGGACCGTAGTAATAACAGGGTAAATAATAAATGCTGAAAACGGTTGTATTTGGTTTGCTCTGACGTGTTTTTGCCTACATTATTCCTATCAGGGAGAGCTTAATTTGTAAATATGGCCTTGCCTATTGTCATATCTCTGCCATTACTTGTGGACAATAGTCAGGTCCATCGTAGTGGATGCTCTCTTCTTGCCAATATTCCTGTATAATTCTGTTCACTGCGTGCGTCCGCTGGATGCGCGCTTGTGAAGCAAAGGCCGGGCGTTGCTGAGCTTCATCAATGGCTGACAAAAGTGGCGAATCTTGAACTGTGGCAAAGCTTACTCTCGCGACCGCCATGAGCCTGCCACTTCCCTGTTTCCCCTTCGAAAAGCCACAATGAATTTTCCCGTTTGAGTATCACAGTTTCGCTTCTGGTCTTTGTCATATGCTACTGGCTAGGGAAAAGTAAGGACATCCCTATATACTATGGGCTCGCAAGAAGTCATGCGTGTTTTGGAAAAGCTAGGCTTGCGAGCATCAAATTGCCGTAATGTAGTGCAAAAGTTCAAAGTAATTTTTATTAATCAGCATAATAATGTGTGTTAACGCGTCAAGGTGCACCGGTGAATGCAACAAGGCGGAACGAAGCGTGACTGATAGTTGTCGAATGTGTCTTGCGCAAATTTCGCAGAAGGTTCAAGATAGCGCAAGCCATTTCTTGTAGCCTTGCAGCGTTCTGTGGGGTGTTACGACAATTGTCTGGATATTGTAAATGAGACACTTCCTTATAATTGGTAATAAAGACCGTAAGAGCTTGCGTCTGGGAATTATGGTAGGTTTGTACAAAACATAAATTATTGAACTAATGTTCAAGAGGAAAGACAACCATTCTAAGTAAAGCAGACGACGTGGTTCATTCTGTCAGGGGGGCGGCATTTCCGTGCAGACGATAGGCAGATGACCAGCGTCGTGCTTTGTGCGATCATCGTGAGAGGCGTGCCTTAGCTTTTATGTAAAGTGAATATTCTGAGAATGTGTGCCATGGAAGCAGGCAAGGTGCAAGGTGCGAGCTGCTTGACGACCAAGAAAGATGCCTGATGAAGAAAAGACCAAGTACGCTCGCGCTTCTGCCGTGGATCACTCCCGCATCAACGATGCGTACCGACGTGGTGCTGACTTGAAGCAATTCGCCCAGACACTGGGAATAAATGTAAAGACTCTGCTCTCAATCACCGCAACAGATCGCGAAGCAGCCAAGAAACGTGATGGCTCGTCAAAAAAGTTTGGCCGAGATGTGGTCAAGAGCCTGCGTGAGATTCTCGAAAATAATCTATCCTTCACGCTTGTCCAAATCATGATGTCTTTAACAGAGAAGTTACCTGGTACCGAAATCAGCAAATCGATCATCGATCGGCTTCTCGATGGTCACCGTTGTACATTTAAGTTAGTTATTCAGAGGCCGGTTGACCGTAGCCGTCCTGATGTCACGAAAGAGCGCCGCAAGTGCGCTCAGTGTTTTCAAAAAGAGGGTACCATAGTCACACGATACTGCATTGATGAAACGAATTTCAATGTGCGGTGCGCAAGATGTTTTGGCAGAGCAAAACGAGGCGCCCCAGCTATTCGTTTTGCAACCAGCACGAAGGGCGCGAATATAAATGTTTCGCTTGCATGTCTGCAGATAGCCTTCTACATTGGACTTTAGTGGAGAAGATCTGCTGGGCTGTATTCAACGAATTTACCGATGATCTGTCCAAGATGGTTTATCATCAGGAACCTGGCACTTAAGGTGTGTTCTTTTTTGACAACGCGCTAGCACACCGCCGTACCGAGGAGGTTGTCTTGGCCACCAATGCGCACTCAGTGAAGTTGCTTCCACCCTACAGCCGATTCTTCAATCCAATTGAAAAAGTTTTTTCGAAGTTCAAGGCTGGTGCGAAGGCTTTTCTTGCCGAACGGCGCGACCGTCTTTTCAGAAGACCTTCGGGTATCTCCAAGGAATCGCATCGCCGGGCACTGTTGGTTGGAGCCGCAGGAGAGTCAGTGCAGATCATCCTGTGAGTAGAGTGTGCTGACTACGATCGGCACAACTACACTTTTGTGCAAGCTGCCCTCGTGTGCCACGACATGTGAAAACTCCTCAGTGCTGCACTCAAAGGAAAGTCCATAGTCTTACAACAAAGTACTTTTGGTTCATAATATTGAAGTTTTCCTCTCACCGATCTACGCATAGCTCCTATGGTCAGAATTTGCATGAACTATTCGCAACGCAATGAATTGTTTCATAAGAGTTTAAAGGCACTTAAGCATACTAACCGTTTCTGCTAAATTTCGAATGAGCTCTTTTGCACATCACTCTACTGCAAGCCAATTGATCAAACGTTGCTCCGGCTACGTTAACATTTTTGTTTCCATTTATTTCTTCAAGTCAATTGCTGCCTGTTGCGCCATTCTACTGACAAAATGCTTAAAATTCAGAAAGTTGGCAACTAAAAGCTCACCCAGTCTTTTTCGCTTCAATTGGCTCAAACACGTGAGCTCCCAGTTGTCATAATTCAGTCACTTTTTGAGCGACCTTTCATTTTATGACCATGAAGCTGTGATTTGTGAGTAGCCAAGAAACTTCAGGCGGACATAGTCACCATTGACCACCAGTATTTCGACCACATCTGCAATTTCAGAGGAAAAAGATTCACTCTTGGCAAAATGAACGAGTGATGGCTACCACTGTCAAAGTGATTCGTGATTTCTAGTCAATAATTTTTGGCATCCCCAGGTTATAAAAATTGAATCAACCTTCGAATTGTCATTTGTCATCCATGAAACTATAATCTCTAACTGTAAGAGAACGCAGAATTTAGCTTATCAGTTATGATCACTAATCACTGGTAGGAGAAAAAACGCTAATTCAATAACATTTTGATAGATATCAATGGCTACGTTCACGATTGATGGCTGCCGCTGCCATACCAAAGTGACTCGTGATCACTAGTAACGAATGCTTAGCATCTCCTAGTTATCAAACTTAAGTTGCCATTTGACTCAATTTTAATTTCATACCCGTAACATTATGCTGTAAGAAGTACGAAAACAAAGAACTCAGCTTGTCACGAGTGATCACCAATCACTCTTCACTAAAAGGTAGCAATGGTAGCAGAACAAATGTTCTACTGATTGTAAATGATCATAATTGTATCGCTGTTTTCTTAAAAGGCTATGGCTATGCTTGGCTATTAGGCTATGCAGTGACAAAGTACAAGAACACCGAACAGAGCTTATCGCTAGTGATCATTCATGGATCTGTAATGTCAATTAGCAATGCTGACTGATTAAAACTCTCATTTATTGACACTTTCATTTATACCATTGACGGGGTGCATGAATGACGGCTGTGGCCATCACACTACACAAAGTGATTCTTCATCACTTGTGACTTAATCTTAGTATCTCCTGTAGTTATTAAATTACAGTTATTGAATCGCCATCTTAATGACATTTCATTTGATAACTATGAGACTATACTGCGTAAAAGATGGAGATCTCACTGAGCGCATCACAAGTGATCACTAAAAGCTTGGCGGTATCAGTTAGCAGTGGTAACACAAAAGTGATCATCTTGCTACAGTTTGACTGATACTACTGACGGCACTCACGAGTGAAAGCTGCCTAAGTGATACTACAATAGGTGAATAATATTCACCGTTGACTTAAGCATACCAGTTCATAGTAGGCACAGTGAATCACTCGATCGTTTCACCGCATTTAAATTAACATATATGACGTCATGTTGCGTAAGACACCCAGAACCCTGAACTGCGCATTGTATTTCACTTGTCCTCACTAGTGACTCGACCATATCAGTTAGGTGTATTATCGAATGAAATGTTAGTTATGAATGTTTTAGGGGTATCGATGACAAGGTGTTTGATTGGAGGCTGCAGATATCCAAGTAGAACAGTGAATCTTATTCGCCAGCGACCCAAGCCTTCCGGCGAAAGCCAAGTGATTATCATCGAATCTCCATTTATTGTTTCGTTTGATAGCCATGACCAAATCGCATGTGTATCATTAACTCAACGTACTCATGCTGACGTTTCCTTTCAATTAAGTTCGAAAATTGGCATCTGCTGTGTCGCTCTCATAACGAAGTAGAAAATAAAATTCTGCAAACATTGTCGTTAGTCAGCTGGTAGGATAGCTACTGGCCTATCACCTCGTTCTTTAATTTTCAAGGTGTTAATTCCTCATATGTTCGCAAATTATCACAAGTCTTGAAATCCAAAGGTTTTTGAATTCCGTTGTGCCTGGATTAAATTCACTGGCGTTTGGATTATTTCGGCTGGCGTTTGGATTAAACTGACCGGCGCTCGGATTAAATTGAGCGGGAAAACCTGTAGTGTGCTCGCGCATGGCCGCGTTGCCATGGCCCTGCCGTGAAGTCGCACCTCAGGAGGCCCTCGCCTAAAGGACAAGCGTTTAATTTTATGCAATGCCATGCTTGACATACTTGCACTCACTTCTAATGCACTGGTGTAGAATGGGAATAAGCAGCTGCGGAACTGATTTGTTTGAGGGGTGGTATTGTTGGACACGCCAAATAACGTCACTGTGGTGCGTCTCGAGCTATTAATCCGAAGACAGAAGCGCATTCACCACATTGTCACCAACTGCAAAATGTTCAATCTCTATTTCCTTACGCAAAATTGCCGTGCGACTGGCCGCTCGAGGCACTTGGCGCGTATTCGTGGACTTCTTTCACGCCCAGAAATACTTTAAGTAGCACGTACTGAGCAACAGAAATCTGCATCGGGATTTTTCACGTTGCTCTACAATTTTCTCAGTTACTCTTCGATATTTAGGGGAGTGCTTCTCGGGTTATATTTTAAATTAATATTGCCGAATTAAACCTCAGTAACGAAAAAAACACTTGTGGTTTCTCCACTATCCTGGAAACAACATGAACTAGGTTTTCTTCGATTACCGCAATTTCTCTTTTTTAAGGTATTGGTGAACGATGCTTGGGTTAACCTGCGTGGTTGCTCGGTAGCTATGGTGTTGGGCTGCTGAGCACAAGGTCGCGGGATTGAATCGCGGCCACGGCGGCCGCATTTCGATGGGGGTGAAATGTGAAAACACCTGTGTACTTAGATTTAGGTCCACGTTAATGAACCCCAGGTGGTCGAAATTTCCACAGTTCTCCACTACGGCGTGCC
Source organism: Dermacentor albipictus (assembly GCF_038994185.2). Lineage (NCBI taxonomy): Eukaryota > Metazoa > Arthropoda > Arachnida > Ixodida > Ixodidae > Dermacentor > Dermacentor albipictus. The sequence goes on along the minus strand of NC_091821.1, from coordinate 280,149,964 downwards.
TCATAATCAGAAAGTGGTTTTGGCACGTAAAACACCATAGTATAATTTTTAATCTTTCCGATAATTGGGTGTTATGAATGGGGGCTCAATCCCATCGTTCGTAACCCGTTGTCAAGATTGGAGTCCGGCATGACGTAGAAGGTAGCTGGCCCATGCCGACGTCCAACTTATCCACGTTGAGGATGTTGATGAAGGGAAGGTCTGCTTCTCATCGAGAACGAGGAATGTGGGTTTATTTACCGTATTTACATGCAGTTCATCAGTATAGCATAACTGCGAGAGAAAGTACGTCAGTCTAACACGACTGCTTGAGAGAGTGTCTCAGGTGTAACATAACTGCGTAAGAAAGTGTATCGAGCATCCCAACAACAGCCGTTTATAAACACTCGGTCGTCCCCCGATTCCAAGGTGGGGAAAACGTTCGTGTAGTCTTCGTAAACAAGCCGCCTCTCCGCGGGACGGTTTACACACACACACGCGCGCACGCACACACAGGTTCTCGGTCCGAAACCGACGTCACACGAATTTCGTAGAACTCGGAGCGGACCCTCGCAGTGCGCCCGGATAGCCATTGTCTTACGTCTTGGTCGGCGAGTGGGAAGAGATCTCCGACGACGTTCCCGCGGCAACTCCCCCACTCATAGCAGATCAGGTCTGCGTTGGTGGGTTCGGTAACAATAGTTGGCCTGCCGAACTCATTCAGTCACAACGGCGACGAGGCTAGAGCGTAACGGTGGCGGTTTCAGCACAAAGCCTGCTTCGTCAAACGCATCCTAGCTGATGCGACGGAGAGTAGAGGATGCGCGTATTGTTCCGGACACAAAGTCGATTTAGTGACGCCGTGGCTAGAGGTTGGCGGTGGCGCTCCAGGAAAGTTGCGGCCACTGTCGCAACTGACCGGCAAAACTTGCACTGCAGCTGGCTGTTCTTAACATGGGACACCGTGTATATAGTTTGCACCGCACCATATTCGACCCCCTGGTACGTGCCAGGATTAATGCTGTTGCAGCATTCAGTTGCCTGGTTTGTCTTACAACGGACATGTGCGCTGCAACTAACATATCACAGGGACGCCAAAAAACGCGTCACAGTATGAGACACAGCGATCTATAGTTTTGTTTATGAAAGAAATTGCAAAGCACTTGTTATAATATGAACAAATACCTTTTTTACAGGAAATTTGATACAAAAAGACGATCACAGCAACCTGAAAAATAACTTCAGCTAACTTAGCCATTACAGTAAACTGATGCCACAGCTTTTTCATTTCGAATCTGGAAACTTACATAAAAGTGGTACACGTTTTCTAACATAAACAAAACTTTGATAACACAATATCAGTCAGAAATCTGTAAAATGATTTTAGTTCGCTTAGCTTTATCTTTTATCCCCAGAAGCTGACATCATACATTTTTTTTACTTACAAAATGGGAACTCGCATGAAGCTGGTAGCGTTTAACACAGTTTAACACAATATAATATGCGCAATGACCATTAGAGCAGTCTCGAAATATTCCAGCTAGCTTGCTTTGCTATCACAGGAAGCTCGTATGTATACGTTTCTTATATAAAAATGGGAACTTGCATCAAAATGCTACTGCATTGTTATGACAGCACTAAAGCAACACCGGCGAAGACTAGTCGCACTGCATCCAAGATATTACAAAAAATCAGTTCGTTTAAGTGTCTACCATGCATCTCGAAGAACATGTGCACATAGTATTTTGTCTAACACTAGCTGAGGGACTTGTATACTGTATCACTTGTAGCACTTGTATACTGCAGTTGTAATTGAACATTATGCGAACAAAAGGATGAGAGTGCGGTCATCACATCACAAATACGAGATCTGTTAGAAAAGCATCCGACCTTTGGCCAAAAAAAAAAAAGCTGGCATAACTGGAGCGTTGGAAAACTAATCGCCCTCAAAGTAGTCTCCTTGGAACTCCAAACACTTCTCCCAGCGGTGCTGCCATTGTCGGAAGCATTCCGAAAAGGCCTCTTTCGGAATGGAGTTTAGCTCAGCTATTGTTGCAGTCAAAATGTCCTCTCTTGTCTGATATCGCGCTCCTTTCAATGGCCTCTTGATTTTGGGAACCAGCCAGAAGTCGCAGGGGGCCATATCTAGAGAGTAAGGAACCTGTTGGACTACAGGAGTCTGGTATTTAGCCAAAAAATCTGAATCAAGTGGGAGGAATGTGCAGGAGCATTGCCGTGATGGATGCGCCAATTTCCTGTTGACCACAACTCCGGTATCTTGCGCCGCACAGGATTACGTATGCTACGGCGGACATCCCTGTAGTACTCTTTGGATATTGTTTGACCCTGTGGTGCGTGCTTGTGGTGTACCACACCGCGGGAGTCAAAGAAAGCAGTCAGCGTCACTTTGACATTGCTGCGCACTCAGAGGGCCTTTTTTGGTTTTGGTGACGTGGAATGCTTCCACTATGACGACTGGGATTTCTTTTCTGGTCGTACCCGTACACCCAAGACTCGTCAACAATGATTATGGTGTTCATGAAGTCGGGGTCACTGTTTGTGGAATCCAGCATGTCCTGGGAGACTTCAACACGAAGGTGCTTTTCCTCCACCGTGAGCAGCTTCAGCACGAATTTCACCGCAACTCTCTTCATGGTCAAATCTTCGTTCATAAAGAAACGTGCAAAAAAAGAGCTGATGCCCACCTCTTCCGCAATTTCTCAGAAAGTCACACGACGGTCCGGCATCACCACAGCGTTCACTACGGCAATGACCTAGTCATTTGGACATGTGGATGGCTGACCGGAGCGTGGCTCGCTCTCCACCGATGTGCAGCCGTCTTTAAACCGGTTGTACCACTCGTTAATCTGTGTGCTGCTCATGGCATCGTCAGCGAAAGCCGTCTGAATCTTCCGAATGGTTTCCACTTTGCTGTCGCCCAGTTTGTAGCTAAATTTGACGCCGTAGCACTGCTCCAGTTCCTCCGCCATTTTCCTTGCAATGAAAAACCGACGAGAGCACTTCGTACTACCTCACCGAAACGCTGCCTACCAGCGACTGACGCTATCGGCATGCAGGAAAAAAATCACGCATGCGCACGAGCGTTCAAGGTCGGCTGATGCAAGCGCGCTTGTTTCATATCCATCAGGTGTTCGCAAAAAATAGGGTCGGATACTTTTTTAACAGACCTCGTAAATATCGGCGCTAACACGAATATGTGTTGACTACATGACAACGTACACGTAAGCACTGGAGCAATATTCCGCATATTCCAACAAGGTCACTAAGTGCCAACTTGCTGCCCAATCTGTCTCTTGGACTTGTGAAAGGTCATGAAATGCTGCACGAGAACAGAATCAAGACGCATTAGCACCACAAACCTTTCGATGTTGTCCCTTAATAATTTTGCAGAGTAAGGGTACACTATGACCGAACAAGACGAAAACATCCAATAACTCCTTATGGTGAGCTTTACATTCTGAATTATTAAGGTAATTCGGAAGCAGGGAATACAGAATGCTATACTGTATTCAGAAACCAACCTAGTTAACTAAGCTGGAAAAAAAAAAACATTAAAAACTTAGCTCCTGAGGCTGCCAAATTGGCTAATGAGTAATATACTTATTGTCGTTTTTGTGTCACGTTCAGATAATTTTTAATGAAACATCAGTCGCTGAACGTAAATGAAGTTCAGCATGAAAAGCATGATAAATTGCTCGGAAAGAAGGTTTCACTTCAGCATGATAAGCTACGCATCGACAGTCACACCCGCCATGGTTGCTTAGCGGATATGGTGTTGGGCTACTAAGCACGAGGTAGCGGGATCGAATCGGGGCCATGCCGGCCGCACTTTCATAGGAGCTAAAACACTCGTGCACTTAGATTTAGGTAGACGTTAGAGACCCGCAGGTGGCCAAAATTGTCGGAGTCCCCCATTACGGCGTGACTCATAATCAGATCGTGGTATTGGTACGTGAAACCCCGTAATTAAATTTTTAGTTTGACAATTATATGCTTATCTGGAATGAGAAATCAAACCAACGCGGATAGCCTTTCATTTCCGTACTGATCAACATTCTGCTTGACCAGTCAATGAGCAGCTTATCAGATTACTAAACAATAATACACGTAGCATCGTGAATAAGCCAATTCAACTGGAATAAGTACTATTGTCGAACTTGCAAGACGTTGCTGTTAACACGGAAACCTGGCTTCATAGCGAAATTATTGACAATGACGTAATCCCACGTGCCTACAAAGTAATTTTCGTAGAGATCTAACTTCTGTGTGCGGGAGGTGGCTGTGGTGAAGTCGTCCATGGAGGTCATTCTGTTATCAGAGTCAAGTGACACAACGTCTGTTCGTAAAGCTGACTATTTATGGTCATGTTTTCATTTTATGTGCGTTGTACAGACCACCAGACTCTGTCCCCGATTATTTATTAAGGATATGTGAACAGATTACCCTGTTCACTAGAAACAAGCTATAAGTAGTTGGTGATTTTAAATTGCGAGGCATTGACTGGGATCGTATTATGTAAGGTGCCGGTTCTGTTGTCGACGTAAATGTGCTTTTTGATATGATGCTCGACCACAACCTTGTTCAACTAGTTCGTGAACCTACCAGACTAGGAAACGGTCTTGGTTCGCTCCTTGAACTTGTCTTTCTCGAAAGCTCCTTTTCCGATTATTCTGTATCTATCCACCTGGGCTGTCTGAATGTTACCCGCGTGCATGACATGCATGCCCCTACGATTGTGAAAAATTTTGCGCAGGTTGATGATGTGCGAATAACAGATCATCGTGATTCTTGTCTTTCTGAATTTTGCCAGAATGACGTTCGGCAGCTTTAGGAAAAGTCTAAAGCAATGTGTTCATTCTGCATTCATAAATTTATACCTAACAAACCTAAAAAGTCAGCTAAACATACACCGTGGATGAATAGGCGCAATATTCAACTGCAACGTAAAGCCCAACGCATAGGTAAGAAATGCCCTACTACCTGTCGCCCTTTTCGAGGCCATTGTAGAGGCAAAAAATTTTGATTTCAGTAAAACTTTACCAAATTTTGTTATAGAAGATCCCCAGAAGTACTGCAACTTTATCAAGGAACGGAATAAATCTATAACGAAAATTATGCATGATAGCATTCCAATAACTGATCCCAAGGCTGTCGCTAACCTTTTAAACGATTCTTTCCACAGTGTCTTCTCCGCGCCCAATGAATCCTCTTTCCAAACTTCACCGTCCTACTCTTCTGACGTTAACATTTCTCATCAAGGTGTAATTAACGTGTTCGTCCGATTACAAGTAAAATCAGCTGTTGGTCAAGACTGCATTCCCAACACCTTCCTTCGGCGCTATGCGGAATCTGTAGGTAAATTTCTTGCAGTAATATTTTAGGCCTCTCTACATTCCACGGTACATCCGCTCGATGGGAATGTAGCACGTGTTGTTCGTATAATAAAAGTGACCCAAGTTTAGTCGTTAATTAAAGTCTGATTTTCATATTATCGTCCTCTTGTAAATTAATTCAGCACATTGTTGCTGAATACAATAATGATTTCTTAAGCAACCGTAACATTTTATCTCATTTCCAACATAGCTTCAGGTAGGGGCTCTCAACAGTCACCCAATTAAGCAGTTATTCACTCGTTTGCTTCTGTCCTTGACAAGGCTGGCCGAGTAGTTGTGATATTTTTAGATTTTCAAAAAGCTTTTCATGTAGTTCCTCATGACAAATTAATTTGTAAATTAGAATTCTTTTGTCTTCCTCGCTTTATCCTGTGCTGGGTTTCTGCTTACTTAACGCATCAAAAACAGTACGTAGTTGTGGATGGGCAGCAGTTCGATTCTCTATCAGTAGCCTCTGGCGTGCCTCAAGGCAGCGTGCTTGGCTCACTACTTTTTCTTATTTATTGCAACGGCATAGTTGATATAATAGAGGCCCCTGTCAATATTCGTCTGTTCGCAGACCACTGTATCGTTTTTAACGATATTATTACAGTTAATGATCAACTATCTCTTCTTTTAGCTTTAAAGAACATTCTTGATGGAGCAACAAGTGGGGAATGAAACTTTACTATTAGAAATGTGCGCTGCTACGTATAACAAACAAAAGCTACCCCTGAAATTTTCTCATTCTATTGGCCAAGAATCTTAAGTCGAAGTGAGCGAGTACAAGTATCTTGGAATTACAATTGCTACCAATAAATTGCAGTTGCCACATTGCTGCTACCGCCTTTGCTGCTTTTCGAAAGCTATGTCTACTTCGCCACAAGCTTAAACATTTATTCCATGAAGTAAAATCATTAGCGTATACCACTTTTATTCGACCCAAATTCGAATATTCGTGCGTTATTTGGGACCAGTTTAACAATATAAAATTAACGCCCTTGAAAGGCTACAGAGAAGAGCACTATACGTTTTATATTTTCCAAATATGGCCGAGAAGCGTCTATAGCTAAATTATTGCGGACAAATGCTTTTCACACCCTTCAAGCGAGGCGAAAAATAATACGCCTGACGTTCCTTTATTCCTTCATAAACCGTAAATTTTCTTTAGATCCTATCTACACATAACTCTTTCTGCATCCAGAAAAACCCGTCCTTCCCACCCCCTCGCTCTCTCTCTTTACGTTGGCAGGACAAGCCTCTTTCAATTTTTTTCTTTCCTCGATCTATAAAAGAATGGAACCTCATCCTTTCCATCATCTGACTCCCCTGGATTAATTGAAACTCATTAGTATTTTATAAGTAACACTGCTCTTTTGTGCTATGTTGTTTCCTTTCCTAAGCTTTAAATTATGTAATTCAGCTTTTTGTACGTATTTATATGTGTTACCTTGCCCCTACTTCTTGGGCCACACCGCCTGCAATATGATGTAGATAAAATAAATAAAAAAAAGAAAAAGCTTAATTTTAACGAGTCTAGAAAGCACAATGCGCAACAATATGACAAGTAGCAACACTTGCTTCGACTTACATTGATGGAATCAGTATTTTGAGTATTTTTGAAGCATTTGCGGACAGTTAATTTGTACCTGTGCAGCATCATTTCACATGTTTGTTTGCTTTTTTTAAAAATGCAGCAGTTTGCGTATACCTTGCGAGGAACCCGCACAATTGTACAATTGGGCTGTCTGCATATGAAAAGAAAAAGAATCATTTCACAAGAACTGGAAAACGAAACGCAGTACAATATGGAGCAATACGCAAATTATACAATAATAGCAAAGGCACAGAAGGTACTTCAGTCAACAGATTATACAAGCGGTAGATTTTGGCCATATTTTGGAATGTAGGATGTGATACATACGCCTTATTATAAAACACAATAAACAGAAAAAAAGAGAAAAATTGAGCTCTTAGAAATACCTTAACAAGCAACCTGAATGCGGACTTCTTCTGCAAGCACAAATGGCAAACAGTAGGCATAAGAGCGACACATACATTACATACTACATATACATACATACTACATACAATAATAATACTAATATTATTATTTATTTCCATTCAATGAAGATGGAGGAGGCTGCAGGTAAAAGCTGCGCGAACAAACGGCAGCTTGACAGGGGCCCGCAGCCCCCTCTACAAGGCGGCAGTAAGAATGGTTACAGGAAGGAACGCTAAAAACATACATAGGCACCGAAATGGACACTAGGAATGAACACTAAAATCATCCAATAAGAAAGACTAAATACCTTATACATAGTGTTGCCGCATTGCAGCATTAGTTATTTTTAAAATGCCAGTGGTACTTTTGTTGTAATTATTCAGGAGAGTGGGCAGGCTGAATAGCAGTTTTTCTGTGAAGTATTTAGCCCGAGTGGTTATAACATTCCATTTTTCTTTGTGAGGGGTAATGTGTACGGAAATGTTCTCTTTTAGTGATGATAAGCCGCGTAGAAACATTCTATTTTCATGTACTTCGCGTTTGAAGGCTAGTGTTAACTTATATTCATGAAGATATTTTACTGGTATAATGTTTGTTTTTGGAAAAAATCTGTGTATGGCTGTTATATAGTCAGTCATAAGGCAGTCTGACAATTTTTTACTGGACGACAAAAAGTTTCTGTAAGCTAGTTTGAGTAGTTGTGTCCTAAACCAATACACACTAATTTAAATGTGAATAAAAAAGCGAATTATAAAGAAGTTTGACCTTGAATGGCAGATATGTTCTTAGGCGAGATAAGACGCCAACTACACGTGTTACAGAAGAACTTCAGTTTGGCCTAGTTGGTATTTACTGCAAATCATATTGACCGCAAAAAAGACGGGGACATAGGAAGAAAACACATAAACAGCACAGGCGGTAACTTTCAACTGGTTTATTCATAGCAGCCAGTGGGCATATATAGGCAAAAGGAACATGCGCAGATCGCGGCAAACAAGAATGCACATCAGCTTATCGTGGCAACCAATTATCAAAGAAATCTATTTCCGCTTGCAACAACCTAATAGAGGTATCGCTAACACAATCTTCGCCTCTCTTATTTATATGGTAAGCCTCCATCAGTTCACGTGCAGTCTGATGGAGGCTTACCATATAAATAAGAGAGGCGAAGATTGTGTTAGCGATAGGTATCGCTAACACATATTAGGTTGTTTCAAGCGGAAATAGATTTCTTTGATAATTGGTTGCCACGATAAGCTGATGTGCATTCTTGTTTGCCGCGATCTGCGCATGTTCCTTTTGCCTATATATGCCCACTGGCTGCTATGAATAAACCAGTTGAAAGTTACCGCCTGTGCTGTTTATGTGTTTTCTTCCTATGTCCCCGTCTTTTTTGCGGTCAATATGATTTACACGTGTTAACTTTGCCAAAACAGTGTCAGTGTAGTTATACCAAAGCATATTACTGGAAAAAGTTACGCCAATGATTTTAGTGTGATCAGAGATTTGCAGTGGCTTGGCCCCATACCTTAAGTTTACTGAAGCGTTGAACTGCTTCGATTTCGGCCTAAGTATAACAGCTTTCGTTTTATTAACATTTATTTTCAGCTGGTTTGCTATTGACCATTTTTTCAGGTTTATAAGTGATATTGACACATGTACATACCTATCTTTATCAGGCGACCACGTTTCGCCGCCTAACAAATGTAATCGCACAGCGCGGGACGCGCCTGCATGTATCCGAGTTTCTTGAAAGTTATCGATGCTTCTACCCTGCTGTCTGTTGTCGCCGAATCTTGTGTTATCTGATTTCATCGCGTGACGCGAATGGTGTAGAACTTTGTGGAAGGCACGCGGGTCCGAACGATTAGTCTGGAACATTCGACGACTGCTGTATAAAAGCCGACGCGCTTGACCCGCTGATCAGATTTTCGACGATCGCCGACCGTGTTCGCCGCTATCGTTGTGCTATAAGTGTAGCCTGTTTTTGTGGGCACAGGTTCGCCCAATAAAAGTTAGTTTTGTCTTTCGCAGTATTGCTAGTGTGTTCTTGAACGTCACCACCACGTCACAATATGGCCTAGTGGCCACAAATCCAGATCCCTTTATTCACGAGCGCGTACATTTTATAGGCAGGCGTGACGTCACACATAAGATAGTATCGGCGCCGCTTCCATGCGCCGCACGTTATCACAATAAGGAGCGAGTTTGCTGCACTTACCAGCTGATTACAATCGGTAGCTGTTATAAAAATACTGGTGTCATCCGCATATAAAATATATTTTGGTTTTGTACAGATATTTGTAAGGTCGTTGATGTAAATATTAAAGAGCAGTGGATCCAGAATGCTTCCTTGGGGAACACCTCTAATGATCTTAAGTGAGATTGATATGATTTAATTTTTACAAACTGTTGCCGGTGACTAAGCTATGACTGAATTAGTTGCAGGAAATATCCGCGAATATAATATATTTCAAGTTTATTATGTAGTGTACAGTGATGAATGCAGTCAAAGGCTTCAGAGAAATCCATAAAAATACCCAGTACTAACATTTGTTTTTCAAGATGTGATAAAATAAATTCCTTCTATTCAAGTAACGTCACTTCCGTAGATTTTTTTTTATTTTGCTGAATCCAAACTGTGCAGGTGAGATTAAATTGTGCTTATCAAGGAAGCTGGACATTCGAGTATGGATAACTTTTTATAATCCCTTAGAGAATATGGGTATTGCAGACATTGGTCGATAATTACCCATGTCATTCGCATCACCCTTTGTATCACTATTGCAATTTGCATTCTTTTCCGAAATGAGGCGCTCGACAAGCAGATGTTAAAAGGTAAGTTATATAGGGACACAAAATGTCAAGAACATATTTAATTGGACGAATTTGGATAAGTTCTGCGTCAAAGCTTGGGCTATTGTTAAGAGAGGAAAGAAACTGACATCACCTTGGATCCGGTTACTGGACTGAGAAAAGCGCAACATTGGCTGTGAGCAGGCATGAAGTCGATGAAGTCATTAAGTACTCCACAATCAGAAAGCTGAAGGAATTGATCGTTAAAGCAATTGGCAAGGGAGTTGCCGCTTACTTCCCTGCCATCCAATGACAATTTCCAGATACCTGGTGCCAATTTTATAGGCCTCATAAAGGTATTTAGTTTTTTTTCCACAGGTGATCACTTCTGTATAAACAACTCTCGAAATCAGAGTAAATGTAACGAGATCTGCTCATTTTAATCTCTCTGTTTAGCTTATTTCGATATGTTTGATATTTCTTGAGAAGATTCGGCTCTTTTGTTTTAACAAAACTATAGTAAAGCGAGTTCTTGTAGTTAAATTTGCTGTGCAGTTCGGGTGTAATCCAGGGCCTACGAATATTTCTATTTAGGGTAAACGTTCTTAGCCGGAAATGTTTCTTATAAATCTCCGTTATTTGATTTATGTACCTGTTGTATGCGTCATCAGCATTTTCTGTTTCCAGAAGCCATTCAAGATCAGACTGCAGTATTTCATTTCTAAAACTGTCTATACCAGCCTTCGTAATGGGTTGACACACAATGCGCTCTCGCATTTTGCAGGTTTCCATATTTTGTTTCTGTATCATCAGAATTATCGGGAGGTGATCACTAAGATCGGATGATTCAACTGCCGTCATGATGTTTGTTTTGTCAAAGTTTGTTATGAAAAGGTCAAGTAATGTTTCACAGTCTTTTGTTACTCTTGTGGGTAATTTAATTGTATTCTCACATCCATTAGAGGTAATGAGCGTTTCCATTGATTTTTGCAGATTTGTATTTGCCAGCATATCAATATTAAAATCACCGCCCGAAATCACATAGTAACCATTGTTAGAAATCAAATCCAGGAATTGCTCACAAAAGTGAAAAAAGTTTGGAGCATTTCCATCAAGAGGCCGATAGCAACCACAAAACACGCGTTTGTTCACACGTGCTGAGAGTATTTCAAAGTCATTGGAAACAGCACAAAACGAATCAAGCAGTTCACAACTGACACCCGGCTTTATCAGCAACATAACACCACCACCACGACGCGTGGATCAATTTAATGAAAACGACTGATACGAGGAGAACATGTAGTTATTTTGACCGTCTTTACACAACGTTTCCGTCAACATGATGACATCAAACAAAAAGGAAAAGCTAGAGATAAAAGTGTCAACTTCGGTTTCCTTGTTACACAGTGAACGGGTGTTTAAGTGAATAGATTTGAGGGAAGTTTTGTTGTAACTTGTTACAATTGTACTTACCTCATCAGGAAGAGGGTAATTGCGATTAGCCATGGCAAACATCAAAAATAAATTTTATGCATATACATCTACAATTTCATACATTTCATATACATACACAAAAGGCACATTTTATGAGAAAAGAAGCGCATGGCCTCTAATATTCCGGTGACACTGAGGCACAACTTAAAAATGAAAGAAGAAAACATCTTGGGGTCGTCTTCAACAGAATTGCTGAAAATGCGCATGTCCGTAACATGCCATAAACTGAAACTCAATAAGCAACCTTAATGATTCGTACTTTTGCACATACGTGATCAAAGAACTAAAACGGCGCTGGTTGTTTGATCTGCATACACAAAAGGCAAACACGAATTGTAAAAGCCGCAAGAATCTGAAAGACAGATGTGTCTAAAACATTTTGACGACGCTGAGAACAACTTAAAAGTGAGCAAACATATCACAGCCAACTTTTACCAGAACTGTTGAAAATGCAGATGTGCCTAAATTGTCCAACTAGACAAAAAATACACATCAATCAAGAGTGCCATAGCTGTGAAATCGAACAAGGATAGCTATGGGTTTACAATTTGAGTTTTTGGAAGGCTTCTGATGCACTTCAAGCTTTGTCGATATTACCAATCTGTTTGTTTTATACTCATTTTCTTAACATTGCAAGGATATATGTGTCATACTAAAACTATCGCACAAAACAACGAAGGCATGGGACTGGAACTAGAAGACAACACCGAACGGTTGGTGTCATGTTTTGTGTTCTCGCTCCAGTCCTGCCACTTAGTTGTCATGGGCAACAGTTTTTGTATGTCTTACCAACTGCAAAATTTTCCTGAAGTCACTAACAATTAGATGTCGTATTTTCCGGTATATAGGTCGTGGTCTGTTCTTTCCGGATTTTTCGCCAATGAGTCTTACAGAACGATGCGACTTATATACGTTTTCTTTTTTCGGAAAAACTGCAGTCAAAATGAGATTGGATGCTATGGGCACGCGAAGCGCGCTGCGCTAACCTCCTCTGACACACTGAGAAAAAAGAGAGTAAAAAGTGAGCCACGGCAACTTGACTCTCTTTTTTCTTCCGAAGACTCACTTTTGCGCGAGTAGAGTCACAAAACAAGAGTCAAAATTTACGCATGGGTCGTTTGACTCTCAATGGCACGCGAAGAGTCGTCGTGGAAGATCGCGATTCCTCTGATATTCGATATGAAACTGGCGAAAGAAAGATTATAATGCAGGAGAAGAAATACCCGATAACCGCTTCTGTTTTAGGCAGGCCCTCGGGTTCCTGTCCTGGTTGTAATGTGGTGTATCATTCTTTCATCCTTGTCATGTTCTGCAACTACTTCGGACTCAATATATTGATTGTCCTTGACCATGTTTGTTGATACCTCACACGCTTAAGCGATAGCTGGTTTCCTAGGCTAAGGAAGACCTGGATTTGTTCCACCGGATCCTGACCACAAGTAAATCTAAAAAAAAGTATTGGCTACTAAAGAGAGCACAGCAACGAGATAACAAGTTCAGTAGACGCACTCAACTCAATTGTAAAGTAATTCGATTGTCGATTGTAATGTACTTCCGTGACGTAATATAAATTTTGAAGATTTATGTTCCAAAAATCAAGGTCTTGTTATGAGGCGCACGGTAATGGAAAGCTGCAGATTTATTTTCAGCAGCTCGGGTTATTTAACGTGTATGGAATGCAAGGTATACGCGCGTTTTCGCATTCTGACCCCGTTGGAATGCGATTGCCGCGGTTGTGATTGGACCCGCCACCTCAAGCTCAGCTGCACAACACCAAATCCACTGGGCTACCGCAGTGCGTTACGATCCGCGACCAGAAACAAATATTAGCGTACGCAACACTGCTTTGGAACCCCCTAGAAATATAAAAACAAAAATATAGCAGTTTCACCCCAATGCTGCATGAACCACTGCACGAACAATTGCACGAACGAACGTGCGTAGTTTCATCGGCTGAATAAACTGCAGTAAACATTCGCTTACTCCTTAAATTAGCAAGCACTGGGTCACGCGCGCACGTGCAAACATGAACAGATCTCACCCAATGACCGCGAACACTCGCTGCCACAGCGTTGGCATGATGAAGGGCGCGAACAGAGCAGACCGACCACTTCTGCTACCTCTTCCTTCAAAGCGTCTCCGAAAAATTGCGCTATGTGAGCGCCCCCCAGCTTTGCATCCATCGGAAATTATCTCCAAGACAGCGAGGGTGGCGCAAGACCGGGCTAGAGCAACGGCCAGAGGAGGAGAAGCGCGCTAAACTAGCGCCTCCCTCCCCCGGCTTGCGCGCGCTTTATCACGTGACCTCCTATAGATACTTGACTTGGGGAGCCCATCCAGCCCGGCTCACCCTCGAACACTTTCTTTAACGCGCACAGCCAACGGCGCGGGACAGGATCTTATCGCATTTTACTTTATACGCAAGCTCACGGCAACACCGACAGATATATTTCGACGGTTGTGTCCATATATCTGCTATCGCAAAATCCGCAATAAACAAACAATTTTACTAAGGACCAACAACGCTGCTTCTCCACGTCCTGATACAGCGATGAACGATATTTCTGGAAAATGTGTTGCTAAATCTCCGCCAAATGACTACGCTCGCATTTGTTGACAGCGGAACGCAGTCGCAAGAAATTGTGGAGGAAATACCGGAGTTCTGGCAGCTTCAGGTGCACGAGATTATTCAGTAACATCGGCGCCTTTATAGTTCTGCCTTACATCAGAGCAAACTGCACTCGACAGAGATCAAGGGCAGCCGCACCGTTATAGCTAAGCAAATTAGGCACAATTACGACAGATATTTCAAACGTAACCACGCTCAGACCAGCAAATTTTGCTTCTGGAAAGTGAACGTAGCGGGTATTTCAAGACGCGTGTTAAATTTATGGCTATTTCATTCGTGAACATTACTTACGTGACGTAAAATTATCAGTGAGTAAAAAAAGTTTTTCTTTCAACGCGAGGAAAGAAAACCGAAACTAGCGCAACTGCTTTGCTCAGTTGTGCGGATACAAATGATCCAAAGCCGAAGCCGAAGCCGCATGACGCCATTTTGCAGTTGCGTTGAACCTCGCGCGAGTACGTTGTCGTTGAGTAGTGCTGAACATAGAGTTTCTTGATTGCGACGAGGAAGACCGCCGCCAGCAGCGGCGTGTCGCCGATTTCGTCTTTGCCGACATCGAGCAAGTGCAGCTCGTCGGACCGTCACAAGCACCCGAAGTGTTGCGGTTTGCACTGCGACTTCCATTGTGATATGATACTACCATTGTGATATGATACTACCAGCGGGGAGTGACCTGTGCCACATTTCTCTTAACGTCTCAGGTAAGCATATCAGCTTTTGTTCCGAGTTTACTAACGGCGCGTACTCGGCCCTACCGGTATGGCTATATTTTGCGCCGCGCTTCTCTTGGCAGTTCACAGACGTTTCTTAGTCATGCGTGCGCGTATGTATGCATAAATACTACTGGCAGACGGAAGCCTCAGGAGAGCATCTGAAATTACAGCAAAGCTCTACTGCCAGGGGAAACACCATTCTTAAAGGGACCCTGAAACGATTTTGGCGATTTTCTACAAACGTACTGAGTCGTTAGAGTAGGTCCTTCTGATCATTAATTGATGCATCTAAGTGCTCTGCGTAAAGCGTGTAATTTATTATAAGGTTTTAAAAATACACATCGCTGCCGATCGTAGCGCACTGCTCGGCGGAATTTTAAGCCGCCCCTACCCATATGATGCAAATAACCCATATGACGTCACGTGGGCGAGCTATCTGATTGGCTGACCAGTGTGCGTGGTCGATAATTTTTCCAACTGTATGGTAAACAAATAATCTTCGTAATAGTTTGAATGTTAGTTCATTTGTTTTTATAAAAAGAAAGTAACATAAAGAGAATGCACAAGAACAATTTTTCAGTACACTTCAGCACTTCCGGCACACAGCAAGTGTCGTCTGCTTGTGTTACAACGTACTCCATTTTGACGAGAGCTCCGCGGTCAGAGTCGGTCTCAGTCTTTTCGCGAGCACTATGATTCCACTCTGTTGCCTTGTGGACTGCAAACCTAGCGACTGGCAATATGTCAAGCTGCGACATCGTGTCCCTCTGCAAGGCAGTATACAAGCGAACTGGCTGCTGCGCATGGGACTGGCGGTATCCGATCGGCGCCAGGATTTGCGCGTTTGTGGCCGTCACTTTACACCGGAAGATTACTAACGCAATACCGTTTCGCGAGTCCAGTATTAGGGCAAACGCAAGCGCAAGGGGACAGGGTCTGGCCGCTTGACTGTGCCGGGATGAGCCACGACATGAGCAGAAGGGCAAACGTGAATGGTCTGCACGGTGCAGCCACCTGGTGGCACATAGCTCAACCATACACAGTAGCAGCAACGAAGTGTATTCTTCTTTGCTGCTGGTGTGTATTTTTCGCAGGAATGTAATCATCAACACGTTGATTTATAAATGTTTAAAATGCTTTACACTTGGTTAGAGCAATATTAGCGCTTTGTTTGACTTGTAAAAGGGCCCCTGAAACGGTTCGGACAAATTTTGTAGGCGCGTAGGGTACAGCTTAAGTAGAACATTCGCACCACAATTTAAGTGAAGCGTTACGTGTTAATGGAGCTGCAAGCGATTAGAAGTTACCCTACTCCCTATAGCTATGCTTTTCCTCCTCAACTCGCTCGCCGAGCGAGCGGCGCTAAGCTCCGCCTTCACTGGTTCAGCGTCACGATGCGACGTCATATCGTTCACTTCCGCTTGTTTAGGAGCACGCCCCCTCCCGCGCGAGACCTCTCCGCTAGCCGCTTGGCCATCGACCGAGAGCTATCGAAGCAGCGTGCGTTGCGAGCATTCTGTCGTAGCGCCGAACATGTCCGGTACTCCGCTAAAAACAGGCAAGCTGGTCATTTCGGCAAATGACTGGAGGCATAAACTCAAGCTGATGAAGGAACATTAGCGTAGACGTACGTGAGCAGCCTGATCGGTCTGCACGGTCCAGACACTTACTGGCGCAGCGCTTAAAGGGACCCTGAAACGATTTTGGCGATTTTCTACAAACGTAGGAACGCATAATTTATGTTCCTGAAACAAGTTTTTGTATATAGCGCAAGGCTTAAACACGTGGATTACACGAATTTCCAGCTTTTGCTGCAAGCCAGTTCTATGAAAATAAAGTTAATAGCTATTTTGTTCATTTTTAATGACCCATAATAAACTGAGCAATGGTTAATAAGCAGCTCAATTTTTGGTGTAAGGCCTCTCTTTGTTGTCCTGAAAAATTTGGCCCTCTTAATGAAGGAACCAAGTTTTTGGCTATGCTTTTATATGATGCAGTTTGGTGCTTTACACAAAATCTCACTTAGTGCTTGCGCCAGTAACGAAAACTTTTTAAGTTAAGAATTTCTTGAAATTAACATTTGTGCTATATTGAAGGGCCTCGAGTTTTTCAAAAAGAAATTTCAAATGGTTGTGTGCCAGGTTGGGACAGCTCGCATGGAATAGCCTACTTACACAAATAGGGAGGGACATGCCCGCCGTGGTTGCTCAGTGGTTATGGTGTTGGGCTGCTGATCACGAGGTCGCGGGATCGTACCCAGGCCACGGCGGCCGCATTTGGATGGGGAGGAAATGCGAAAACACCCGCGTACCTAGATTTAGGTGCACATTAAAGAACCCCAGGTGGTCAAAATTTCCGGAGTCCTCCACTACGGTGTACCTCTTAATCAGAAAGTGGTTTGGCACGTAAAACCGCATAATCTAAATTTTTGTTACTGAGGGCCATGTACACTTGACTTTACGTTAAGATACTATTATTGATCTACAAAAGACAAAATTAAACATTCTGTCCTGTAAGCATCTCTTCATATTCATTTACACTTTTGCACATTTGTATACCTCGAGTCTGGTGACTTGTGTCTGTTTTCATTATCTGCTATGTGCCGATGGTAAACTTCAGTTTTGCCCTATGGTGAAGAATATTTTGATGCTTATAGATGTGGATCTGTGTTTTTCAGATTGCCTCGGAATTTTACCCAAGCCATGCCGCACACTCGGGCCAGGGCCCTTGCAAACGACGTATAACCAGGCTCAAAGCATGAGTGTCGAGTGAGCCCAGAGATCAAGGCAACTTGCTGTGCAACCAGCGTGCAACCTTTGGTGACCCCTCTACACGTTCCACTTATTTCACAGCTGTACCTCACTTCCATCTATCCCAGCAGTATCACCAGCTGTGGTCACTTATCGAACCATGGATGAATGTTGGGGTGGAGTGATTTGAAGAGACACTCTATTTGTCTCTTCAAATTCTTAGCAAATGCTTGTGTTATTATAATTAATATGTGTCTTTAGTACCTAGTTTTTAATGCTTCCTTTCTATTAGGATTCTCACCATCTATTCCTGCTATTATAATGTATGTCTGTCTTTATGCCCAGTTTCTCGTAGTTCTTTTGTACTTGTGTATTTAATTGATAGGTTCATAATTCTTGTTATACAGAAGGCTAAAATGCAAACTTAAAGCATTTTTTTCTTCTTTTTGATAATCTACAGCACTGCAAAGTGTTCAAGAAATGTGACCTAACGTGGGGTCTGGTGCGGGAAATATTTAAGAGCAATATAGAGTACTTATTTCAAACACCCATTATTTTTGAAAAAGTCAAGTATATAGGAGCACAAAAAAGAAAAAATTAAACTAGAAAAACATGAGTTCCTCTCATAAATCTGATAATAATGTGACTTCCTTTGACTGCAAAGATACCAGTAATACTCGCATACAAGGATTGAGACACGAAAGCTATGATGCCCTTGGCATTTGCCACACTGACGCACTAATAATGATGCCTTGTGGTATTAGTGTGGCAGTGTGGCAGTGTGCCACACTGCCACACTAATAATGATGCCTTTGGCGTGCCTATTTGCCACACTGACGAATGTCAGAGGCATCGTAGGTTTCACGTACACATTGGTTGTGCTGCACTTTTGAGTGTTGCATTTCTCAAACACAACGGTTTACAGCACTGCTTTAAACAGCAAATGCATTGCCTAATTTATTAGTGCAAGAGTAACAGTACAGATCATGTAAAAATAATTTTACAGACTATATGTCCATGAAAGCACGCTTCTGATTACATAGCAATGACGTGGTCGTGGGATGAATGTCTTTATTTCAGATTTAAATATTGGCTTCCACGTCTGGGTTAGTCTCCTACACTGAGTATTCTAGGTCAGAGTCCATTTACTAGAGAAAGTGAATTAAAATAGGAATTATAGACACCAAAAGATCTTGTTTAGGACACTAATGTGACAATTAGCAAGGTTCTTTGTGCATTCATTTTCAAATTTGTGAGTATATATTTTATGACTGGTTTCATTATTGCGACAACAGATATTTGCTTATTGTCAGACTAGCGTTGGCTGCCCCTATTTATGTACAACCCCTTTACAGGCTAAAATTCAGTGTGTTACCCTATTTACTCGCATAATGATGGCACATTTTTGTAAAAAGAAAGTGGCTCAAATTCAGGGGTGCGATCAAGATACAAATCAAAAATATATGTTCGCAATAGTCCCCCATAACAAGAGTTTCGCTTATAATTTTAAAAAATTGACATCCTGCTGTGGTGTGAGAGTTGCTTTGGGCACCAAGGGGACTACGTAGCACCTGTGCTAGAGTACACAACAAAGCAAAAAATACCACTCCAGATTGGAGCGGCAGTGGATAGTTAAGCACAGATGTTTTATTTCACGCACCATTAATGTGGCTTATCATCTGCTCCTGTTTTGTTTTGTGAGAACGCATACATAGGGAAGACAATTTTTTGCACCAGTCTTACCTTAGCGGGACACCAGAGAAAGGTAGAAATCGAGAACACCTGTTCACACTCGGTTGCCCGCAGTGTATTATTTGGATGTGTTACACTCTACAAAAGACTACTGTGGTAGATAATCATAATGACAAAGACAAAAGAAATAAAAGAGGTATGTCTCAGTCATCCGTCCGTGACATCCAGTGTTTATAGAAACACTTTCTGTATATGTGCCAAGCCGTAGGGAGGTTTTATGTAACTCAGTCATGCTTGCTAAGTTAAAGATTAGAATAAGAAAAATCACAAGAACATTGTATGAGTGATTTGTAAATCTGGCACCTAATGTAACTTATTAATGTACGTCCTGAGCATAGATTACAGCCAGTGCATAATGTGCTCTTACAGGATGACTTGTGATGAGTAACAGCAGTCTTCCTCACATCTTCCTCTTTGTTTCTTTTGGATCTTTGTGCACTATGTGTATTGTTACAGCTGCGTGCATGCAGCTGGGTATAGTATGTTTATGTGTTCTGCTTCCCCCCTCGTCTTCATCATTCATGCGCTATCTTTGCCGTAACAAAATACTCTGCTATTTATTTTATCAACTTGTTTGCATTATGGAAAATTTTGTATTAGCAGGTATTTCTACCTGTGAAATTGTCTGTGTCAGCTATTATATTTAGTCTTGCAAAAGCATGTTTCTTAAGATAAATAAACGATCAGTATAAGTGTTCCTGTACTTATTTTTGTAATTTTATTAGTTATGAAGCTTTTATACACTTTTGCATGTTGTATGACCGAATAAAATTCATGCACAACTTTTTAATGTGGTGTTTTTCAAATCAATTTTCATCTCACGCTAACACGCACAAATTGTGTGGGAAAATGTGCCAACAAGAGTACCATAAGGCAAGACAGCTGTTTTGACTGTTAGATTGGATTATCAATTGCCAACCAGTTATTTTCAGCAAGCATAATATAATGCACAGATTATGTAACCTAAGTTGGAATATTGTTTTTATTGCACTTCAATATCTGGGTCTCCTTTGTACGTAAGTGCAGCCTTTCTTATTTGTTATGTGTAGCTTACTTGCTTAGAAAGTTAAGTCATAAGTTATGTCTTTTAGAACAGGGAAATAGGTTGAAATCTCTTGACATATTATAAGAGACTTGTGCAGTGGTGAATTGAACTTCTAGATGAGTTACATAATATTTTGGGGTCTCATTATGGTTCTGAGTGGCATTGCAGTGTAATGCATATGCAGCTGCAGGCTACATATTGGATATTTATTCAAGACTTTTGCTTGGTTGGCTACTGATTCCAGTTTAATAGTAATGAGAACTGTCTTGCTTTCATAGTGATTCTGTGCTGACTGATACATTTTAATTTTCCAGAAGACAATACCAAAAATTGATGAAATATTAACTTTTTCTTGCTAACCTGCCATGTGCTTTTTGGCAAGTTTACTGTGGATTCTTTGTTATCTTATGTTGTCTTTTCACAGTAGTCTTCTTGAGAACTAGTAGTCGTGTGTACTTACAGCAAAAGTTGTTGCCACATTTTGAAAAGTGGCTCGACACTGCCATCCAAGAGTGAAACCACTTACATGGATTAGTTATTTTACTTTATTTGCAAGAGTCCTGCATCAAAGGGTAACTTGACAGACACTGCTGGAGTCATCAGACTAATCTAGAATAGTTACTTGAATCATTCTTGCAGCGGCCATGTGGCACTTTATCTTGAGTCATCTGACCCATCTAGAATTGTTAACGAACTCCCCTGGCACTAGTCTTGTAACCCTTTCGAGAGGGTATAGGCGACTACTACGACAGAGTATGCATGACTATTGTGTGCACCTTGTATCGAGCACAGATAGTCTCGGGAGTCTAGTCTCGGGATAGTCTCGGGTGCCTCCCACAAAGTGTGTCGTATACGTGACGAGTCCAGACTCTTCGAAAAGAGTAAGGGATACTCTTTTTTTTCTTAGTGTGCAGCTGCTACAGGTTGTGGGCGCATTATGGAGGTGTCGGGTTCTCGTGATAGAGTTGCCGAATGCCATGCAAGAACGACGGAGGAGCAACGCAAGCGGCGGCAGGCCGACTGCGAGTCGACTGACTCTGAAGTTGTCGCATCTGCAGATCGCGTTCAAGATACGGTGAACGCCGCTTCGCAAACTTCGCAGTCGCTACCAGGGTACAAGCCTTCCTGCTTTCTTCGCGTGTGCTCAATCCGGCTCACCGTCGCACGCTTTCACGAGCACAGAGCGTTCGGCGCGTGGGAACGATGTTATCAGCCTTCGATTTCGTAGGGAACATAGCGGCGACATGACAGCAGAAATGCGCCTGGGTAGATTTTCATTATAGCTCTTCTACGCTTGTTCACTCAGCCATTAAAAGGCATCTGTAAAAAAATGAGAAACTCTGTGAAGATGTAATGGCATCGAAAGCTGACGACAGTCGAAGATCTCAAAGGAAAAGGAAAGTGATTTCGCTGCCATTCCATCTTTACAGAGTGGAATGGTTGTCTTTCTTGTGTTGCGAGTCGGGCGTCGTTGCTCGTTCGGAGGTGTCCGCGCTTGCGATTGTCCTTTTCGTTCAGCATCGTGGGAACGTTCTTCGTCGGTGGTCGTTTCGCGCCGTCACCATTTACATTCTCTTTGCTGTTCCCTCGGACTCTCCTCGTACGCATGTTTTTCATCGGGTGTACCAACTATACGTGGCCACCGCAGCTATTTTTAGCACCGCAGCTATTTTTAGCACCGATACCTCTTCTGCTTATATACTGCGATAACCTTGACGTCACGCTATTGTTCACGGCGAGCATTCTAATCTGTTCCACATTTTAACATCTGAACCGCCGCACTGCAGCCACCTGGGGTTGTTAGAAATCTCTAAGTCCGCTTCTATGGCCGGACGCCGAAAAAACTACGGCAGGTTAGTCATATACAGTTTTCGCTGTAATATATGTACGCTTCCTCCTTCCCGTAACATCATTGGTGGACTTGCATAAGGCGGTCCTCCGCAGCGCGAGTAACTTGGCCGCCATACATCAGAAGTAGAGTCTTCAACCGAGGCACCGTCGACGCGCCATCGACGCCACCAACGGTCATGCTGTCCCAGCCCTGTGGCCTTGGGTTGCTTTTAGGGATTGGCAACGCTGACGTCGATGACTGGTTGCAGAATTACGAACGAGTCCCACAGGTTCGATAAGACGCTCATGCTGGCTAACGTATTATTCTACCTAAGGAAAATGGCAGGGCTAAGGTTCGAGACTCATGAATAAAAGATTACAAGTCGGGACCAGTACAAACAGAAGCTTCTACATTTGTTCGGCAAGTACGTTGGCCGCCTACGGTCTGCTAAGAAAGACCTTGTGACCAGTGCACAAATGTCCACTGAATATTACGTGGCGTACACCCACGACATCCTGGCTCTTTGCCTAAAGGTGAATAACGTGGCAGTGGTAGACAAAGTCAGCCACGTTTTAAGTAAATTAGAACTATGTGAATTTGCGAACCACAACCACGATCTGATTATGAGACACGCCGTAGTGAGATACTGCGGAATAATTTGGACCACCTGGGGTTCTTTAGCATGTATGTAATTCTTAGTACATGGACATTTTGGCATTTCGCCCCCATCGAAATTACGGCTACCGTGGCCGGGATTTCATTCCGCAACCTCGTGCTTACCAGCCCAACACCATAGCCTCTCAGCTACCGCGGCGGGTTGTCGCCTTTCAAAATCCATCGCGGACGACGCGTTTTACCTCCTGGTTACAACCACATAGAAACGGTCAATGAGATAACCAATGTCGCCACTTTGAAGATGCCAAGAGTCGCCGCATATTTCACCAGTTCAACGCGTCTACCCAACAGCGCTGCTCCGAAGACCTTTGTCCGACGTCCGAAGCACTTTGTCTTCCGCGTGAGCCCACCTCCCCCAAGAGCGTGGTATGTTTAGTCCTGCGAGAAATTGAAGCAGCGTTTCATGCCACCCCATTGACGCTGTGCTTCAACGATTCCCGGCCGCTCGTGTCTCTCATTCAATCGGTCATTTGCGAAGGACTTGTTATTGTGGGTCTGCAGTCCATCTGCTCCGCAAACAGTTCCAACTTCTCTTCGTCTCCTGCCTATGCTTCTGTTCACCGGAGCCACTATCTTTCCTACCCGAGCTATCTCAACACGGCTGAATGGCACGCACATGATGATGTTCCCACCTGTTTCTATTGTGGATGTGTGGACCCCATCTCTCGCCACTACCAAAGCACCTGGCATTCGCACTCTCCGCCAAGCCTTTCCACCTACCACCGCTACAACCTGAATTCTCACCCGCATGCCCCATCCTCCGAGTTCAAAGATGCACCTGACAATGCTCGAACCACTGCGACTAGCCGTTCACCATCACTACACAGACGCCGCTCCCATTCGCCACAGCTGCGTCGTTCGATGTTGCCAGCTTGCCGTCACCCCTCTCCGACGGAAAACTGACTGGGGCAGTTCCTGGCCGTGACCCTGCTCTAGCACCTTGTCCTGAAATTCCTCTGTTGACCCAGCCGAATGATCTGAACTTTTTGGATGTGGACGTGGACGGTTTGCCCTCTACAGCATTCATCGACACTGACGCGCTAATTTATATCATGAGTGCAAAGGTTCGAATGCGCCTGAAGAAAATATTTACTTCTGCACCGACTCGACTGCTGTAGGTCACGAACAGTGGAATTTCGGCTGTGCGTGGAATATGTGCTCCACGCGTCACTGTCCCGGGCCGCCACAGGTCCGTTTTGTTTAGTGTACTCGATGATGATGATGATGATCAAAAACTTTATCCCTCGCTGCCCTCTGTTGCGGTTGGCGTGTAACACCTCGGGCAAAAGGATGCTCTACCGCCATGCCTCATCGAAACGAGAAGTGGATTCCTAATTCGCCGTGGTTGTCTCAAGTGGTTACCGGTCTGGCAGGTACACTGCAGTACTTACAGTACTTACAGGCCCCTTCGTGTGTGTGCGCATGCCTAAGCAAAACGAAGAGTGGATTCCTAATTTGCTATGGTTGTCTCAAGTGGATGCCGGTCTGACAGACGCCCCGCAGTGTTCACAGACCCCTTTGTATGTGTGCGCAAAAACCCTTTCTGCGAACCAGACAGGACACGCTGGCTGCCGCCAGCGGAGGCTAGCTTGTGAAGACGTCAACTGCGAGAATGGTTCAATCGCCCATCTACAACCACACGCCCTTTCTGCGAACCAGCGACGCTCGAAAGAGAAGGAATCAGCTGCCTACGATCCCCAGGACCCGTGGGTTGCCACCAGCGGAGGCAAGCTCGGAAACACAAAGTCCTGGGAAAGTGACTGCCACCACCAAGCACCGTGGGATTCAGTGCACAGTAGGGGCAGGCAGAGAGTTAGGTTGGCAGCATACATCGTGAAGTTTCTGTGGATAATGTGGCCACAAATGCACAGGGACTGGTTAGATGGAAGACAGTAGAAGAGGCTTCGTCCTGCTATGAACCTTGGTATACTGATGGCGATAAACCTTTCTTTGCGGTCTTCTAAAAACAGCGGAGCTCACATTTTTGAACTTGCACAAAGCGACCAAAGCACTACCGTATATGTGCACATGGCAAACCTAGTTGCACACGTTACATAAAAATAAGATAGTGTTGTATTCAAGAGAAGGATCACAATTTCAAGCTTACCTCGATAAGGGAAAAGTGTGGGAACCGCACCTGGCCTTAGCTTCTTTAAGCCACCCTGTCTGTTTTGCTCAAAACATGTTTCTTCAATATGTGCCTGAAACGAATAACAGCAAGCACTTCATAAGCTTCAAGAAGCATATTCATACATACACATATTTATGAGAAAAGCTGCAAACAGGAACCTGACAAGCATTGAACTCTGGAGCTGTTTCTACCTGCTATAAAGTTCTCACGCGCGGTCTGCTTTCACCTGGCTATTGCGTCAAGTGGAGAAAAGAACAGGGTGATAACTTCTTAGACGCTTCATATACATGCTTATTACCGGGCGTATACAAATTGTGTCCTTACACTTTGACCTTGGGATTCAAATGTTTCTCTGCCAAATCGTGTCGTAGAGCAGAACGGTGACCAAATAGCCAGGTCCTGCGGCCGCAGTGCTCTCGAAACAGCGAAAGCGCACGCTGTCAGAGGGATGTATAAAATTATTTTGAATACCTCTGTCATGGACGTTGCGAATGTATTACAGCGCAGACAAGGTAGCGGGAGCCGATGTACTGCGAGGGCATTCGCATGAGTACTAGTCGGAAAGCGCGAATGCAAACTGTTGCCCCTTGCCCTTGGTGTTCGAAACAAGCCACCAGTGCGTCTAAAAACTATCAAGGACATTGCGACCACCCTCTCTATTTCTATGCACAAATCTCTTAAGCTGCCGAACTCACAAATGCCCGATTCCCGAAGCACCACTACAGCCACGAAATTCTTGCCTCAACCGCAGTACTCGTGACCAATCCGCCTACTCGACTGAGCAGTCTACAAGATACATGCTTGCATCCTACCATGGCCCCGACGCTACAGGGGAACGTTACGGGCAGCGAAAAGGCAGTGTTTAATTGTAGTAAACGTGAAGTGGTGTACATCAAACATGACAAGCGTGCAGGTAAGAAACGAGTAAAAGGTACAGTATTCACAGTACATACGCGAGAGGCAGCAGTGGGTTCCCAGCAGTCTCGCTTTACCTGTGCTAGCCAAAGCTTTCTTCGGTTGCCGTCAGCCGGGAAACGAAACATCCGTGTGCCCTTCCTGCAATGATTCGAGCATTCCGGAAAGCAGCACTCGGGCATTGCTGTTGCAAAAGCTTCCTGGCGCACGCTCGTGCCGTAACCAACACTTCAGAACCGTCCCACTCGACGATGAACGGCGATGAAGACGGGACTGCAACAGCACCACGCACGCCAAATGCACAGCGGGGACCAAGATGGCGCAGTGTCTTCCAGTAACCATGACAACGCGCGCGCTGGCAGCAACAGTCTTGGCGGCAGGCGGCATGTGGTATGTCAAAGGCTGACACCACCCTAAGCGGGCAGAACGCGCTACACATAGGCTCCCTACATATTCTCCTTCAATGGAAGAAACAACTTCGCCGATATGGTGCGACGGGGCGCAGCGCCACACCAGCCTTCTGCGCTTGCTCAGGCCACGGTTACCGGGCCGCGGGCATAGCCACCCACGCCCCAGGCAGAGACAGTACAAGCTGCCCTGCCACTACAAAGCAGGGCCCGCCGGCCCCCAAGTCGGCCGCCTACAATGTTCCTCCCCAACGGGAGATGCCTGCAACACACACACCCGCGGTGTCGCGGAGCTCCAGCGCCTCAGGAGAGGCCATGGAGACAACTGCCAGTTCGCTCCCGCTACCGCGGAGGCACAACTCACTCGGAAAAAAAAACAACGTGCTCTGAAAAAACGAGGAATCTAATTGCTTTTATCCGCATCCCCACAAGATAATTAAACGTGGCGTTCCTGATACATTAGAATTGTCGTGGACTTATTAAAAGCTAGCGCTACATAAAATATGTCTTAAACTTATTTTCTCCTGTGCCTTTATGATTGCACGAGAGTACTTAGGACCACAACGTAAGAACATTTAAAAAAAATAGTCTTTCGTTGTGACAGAGAGCAAGCGAGTAGGCTCTCTGGAAGTGTCGCACTCATAGTGCCAAATGGTGCTGCTACTGATGAAATCAGGCTTCAAACGAGATATGAAGCTGCAGCAATGACGTTTCTGGATTTTAAAACAATTGCAATATGTACTGTGTATCTGCAACCACATCTAAACGTTACACTTCATGACTTAGATGCATTTTTTAAACAGCTACCAGAGCCATATTTAGTAGTAGGAGATTTTAATGCACACTCATATTTTTGGGGCAGTGACCAAACAGTTTGTTCATGAGAATGGAGTGCCGCAGGGTTGCATTTTAAGTAGGACACTCGTGATAATAGAAATTAACTCCGTAGCAAAAATCATTCCAAGCTCAATTACGTATTCTGTACAAGGCGATGACCTTCAAATAGCATGTACATCCTCCAGCTTGCCAACACGCGAGAGACAGATACAACTCACCTTGAACAAAGTCGCAATTTGGACAGACAGAAATTTATTTAAGTTTTCACCGCAAAAAACAGTTGCAGTCCTCTTCTCACTCAAAACACGCCTACAGGTTGAACCCACCCTACACCTAAATGAAACCGTACTTGCAGCAAATAGTGAACAAAAATATTTACATATACCTTTTGACAAAAACCTCACATTCTTACCACAGATAAACAGCCTCAAAAAGAAAGCTTCCCAGTCGCTGAATATGCACAAATTACTGTCACATAACCACTGGGGGTCTGACAGAACATGCGTTGTGCACATTTATCGCTATTTCATACGTTCCTAATTAGGTTATGGATGTATAGCGTAGGGTTCAACAAGACCATCACACTTTAAAAACTTAAACCCAATACATAACTCAGGCTTGCGTATTTCATGCGGTGCATAACGAACGTCTCCTATAACCAGCCTTTATATAGAAACAAATTAACCCCCACTAGAAAGTAGCAGAGCCGCTCTAACCTGTGCAGATATTCTTAAGATACAATCTCTGCCAAAACACATTTGCTATCCACTTGTAACAAAATCTCCTTCTAGAGCAATATTCAAGAACAAACCACAAACTGCTATACCACTGCTCCTGCGAATTGAAAGCAACAAAATCCCAATAAAGAAAGGCGTCAGGCAGGTCGATACGCTCTCTCCAATGCTATTCACAGCGTGTTTACAGAAGGTATTCAGAAACCTGGATTGGGAAGAATTGGGGATAAGAGTTAATGGTGAATACCTTAGTAACTTGCGATTCGCTGATGGTATTGCCTTGTTTAGTAACTCACGGGACCAATTGCAGTGCATGCTCACTGACCTGGAGAGGCAAAGCAGAAGGGTGGGTCTTAAAATTTATCTGCAGAAAACTAAAGTAATGTTTAAGAGGCTCGAAGGAGAACAGCAGTTTACGATATGTAGCGAGGCACCGGAAGTGGTAAGGGAATACACTACTTAGGGCAGGTAATTACCGCGGATCCGGATCATGAGACTGAAATAATCAGAAGAATAAGAATGGGCAGAGGTGCGTTTGGCAGGCATTCTCAGATCACGAACAGCAGGCTGCCATTATCCCTCAAGAGGAAAGTCTATAACAGCTGTGTCTTACCAGTACTCACGTACGCGCCAGAAACCTGGAGGCTTACGAAAAGGGCTCTACTTAAATTGAGGATGACGCAACGAGCTCTCGAAAGAAGAATTATGGGTGTAACGTTGAGGGATAAGAGCAGATTGGGTGAGAGAACAAACGTGAGTTAATGACATCTTAGTTGAAATTAAGAAAAATAAATGTGCATGGGCAGGACATGTAATGAGTAAGGAAGATAAACGATGCTCATTAATGGTTACGGGCTGGATTTCAAGGGAAGGGAAGCGTAGCAGGGGGCGGCAGAAAGTTAGGTGGGCGGATGAGATGAAGTTTGCAGGGAGAACATGGCCACAATTATCACATGACCGGGGTAGTTGGAGAAGTATGCGAGAGGCCTTTGCCCTGCAGTGGGCGTAACCAGGCTGATGATGATGATGACTGAGACTGCAGCGCTTGGTTTGGCTACAGCAGCTGACGTTTCATCGTTCCTGCTGTACTCTGTGATTCTCTGTCACGGTGCTCTACGTGTCGTGATTAGTGATCATGGACGACAGTTTACTGCGGACGTTGTTGAAGAACTACTACGTCTTTGTAGATGTGTTTGCCGACACTCTACCCCTTACCGCCCGCAAACAAATGGCCTCACTGAGCGCACGAATTGTACCGTGACCAACATGCTTGCCCTGTATGTCTCCACAAATGACAAAAATTGGGATTCTATTTTGCCATTTCTTACGTACGCTTACAATACTGCCAAGCATGAAGTCCAGGTTATGCGGCTTTCTTTATTTTCTCTACTCGGAACTCCCAAAGCTTCATCGACACTATGCTCCCCTGATCCCCACATGATGACATTTCAATAGGCCAGACTTTGTGTCGTGCCGAAGAAGCCCTGGCCCGCCTCAGGACTCTCCTCCCAGGATCGTGCCAAGGCTTGTTATAGCGCTCGACATATGCTCGTCACATTTGCTCCTGGGGACATTGTTTGACTTTGTACATCTGTGCAGAAAAACGGGCTCTACACAAAATTTCCGTCACGATACACCGGCCTATACGCCATACTGAAACGCTTGAGTGACGTGGCATACGCCATCGCAAAAGTGACTTCGAACAGCCGGCGGTCACGTAAAACGCAGGTCGTGCACGTCGCTAGTCTCAAACTGCACCCCCATCGGGCTATGCAACTCGCTTGAAGAGCTTCGTCTCCCCCAGAGAAACTTTCATGCTGCACAGCAGAGCAAAATGAAGAGAAAGCAGAGGCGTGCCCCAGGAGCTAGCCGCTTCTTGTTGGCCTTGGATGACCATACTGTCTCTTGGTCTACGTTAGCTATCTATCTAGTAAATAAGTCCATCCCATGCGTAACAAAACCTCATCTAAGCAATACACTAAGGAGGTGGAACAGCGTCCTTAAGGTTTGATACACGCAGTAGAGACTGTCTTGCTAGCGGACAGTCAAGAAGGCATTTGTTATGTTGCCATCGGCCTGTGCAATTTCCTGTAGCGCCACTTGTGGCGCTTTCACAACTAATGAAATAAACGTTCTACCGGCTGGTAGGCCAGTCAGCATTCGCACCGAGGCTCGTGCGTGCGCTATTGGGCGCAGAACATGAGAACTGGCAACGAGAGATAAAATCGGCAAGTTTCGCGCCGCAGAGAACACCCGGGCCACTAGATTCAACAAGAATGTCGTGCGTGGGCAGGCTGGAAGCTTTCGACGCAAGCACAAGTGAGTGGCCGGAACTTCACGAGCGTGTTTTGCTTTACTTCGCAGCGAACGATGTGGCCGAGGATAAAAGGAAGGCGGTGTTACAAGCTGCGGCGCGGCAACGTACTCCCTGCTACAGAATCTACTATCGCCTACAAAGCCGAGTGACGCGACACTGGCTGCTATCTTCGCTGCCCTCGGCAGACACTTCAAGCCCAAAGCTTCCGAAGTATTCGCAAGCTTCCTTTTTTTCAAGGAAAAGGCAGGAAGGCGAGGCCGTCAGTAACTACATAGCTGCACTTAACAAGCTAGTAGATGATTGCAACTTTGGCGCAGTGCGTGAGCGGATGATGCGAGATCAGAATGTCTGTGGAATTGTTGACTCCGAAATGGAGACCCGCCTTTGGGAAAGCGTAGAATTGGACCTGGAACCTGCAAAAGAACTTGTGACGGTGATAGAAGCCGCAAGAAAAGACTCGCATATGCTATGCGCCTCATCCATGTCTACGGATTTGGTACAGTCAACAAACTTCGTGGTACGGCCAGCGAGGTAGGTGACTGAACAAAGGTGCACCCGGTGCAGTGGGAAGCACCAGACACCGCGCTGCCGGAACCTAAACACCACCTGCTTGAAGTGCAGTCAGCAGGGCCACCTCGCAAGCGTATGCAAAGCACCTACAACCAACGGAAGGAATTGGACAAGCTCCCGCTCCGTGCAGAACAGGAAGAACCTTCCCGAAACAGAGCAGAGACAAGGAATGCACCTTGTGGTCTCTTTGCGCTGCCGGACCAGAACCAATGAAAATTGAAGCTCTCGTAAACAGCGTGCCGCTAGTGATAGAACTGGACACCGGAGGCAGTGTTTCGATAATGAGCATCGCGAAATTTCTTTTTCCAGGGGCGCCGTTGGAACATACTGACGTGCGGTTCAAAAGCTATTCTGGGGAGCTGTCGGCCGTGTTAGAAACTCAGAAGGGTATGGGTGCGAGCTAGTTGGTAGGGATCATGCATATTTAAAACAGCGCCAAAAATACTGACAAGGGAGGACACAGGATCAGCGCTCGTCCTGTGTCCTCCCTTGTCCGCGTTTTTTTTTTTTTTTGGCGCTCTTTTAAATATGAAGGAGTGTTAGGAACGATAACGGCAGCAGTGAAGGTCGGCATACAGGAGGCAACGTTGCCTTTGTTAGTTGTGAACGGAACGTGCCGACACTTCTCGGAAGGCACTGGATGGAACCGTTCGGTATTACCATCTCGAAACCGTTAGAGGTGAAAACAATCGGCACTGTTGCTGGCTTCGGCGAACAATTCAGCGACGTTCTTACAGATAGCCTTGGCACGATGAAAAGGGTGCTGACCAGGATTACGCTGCAAGAGGGAGCAAGGCCAAAATTCTACAAGGCGCGACCAGTGCCGTTTGCACTTGGTGACATGTATGTCGAACAGTTCTAGTGGTTGCAGCGCGAAGACCTAATACGCCCTGTAAAGACGTCGAAGTGGGCCGCGCCAGCGGTTCCTGTGGCAAAGCAAGATGGTAGACTACGCGTATGCGGTAATGTTAGTCACTATCAACCTAGTGAAAGTCACCGAAAGTTACCCCATTCCGAGAATCGAAAACCTGTTCGCCAAACTGTTCAGCGGTAGGAAGTTTATGAAACTTCACTTAGAGGAGGCCTACCAACAGATAAAGCTGCATGCTCAGTCGCAGGAGCTGGTTACCATGAACACCGTGGAAGGATTGTTTCAATTCACAAGGCTTCCGTTGGGTGTCGCTTCGGCGCCCGCTTTGTTCCAGCGGGAGATGGATTCTCGGCCGACGCATCTAATCTTGGGCCCAGCCACTACCGTTAGCCGTCGCTGGATCGATGGCTCTGGAGCACCGCGGCGGCCGCCGTTCCCACGCTCTGCACAAGGCTGACGCGCACTGTACAGGGCACTCAATAATCGCTCAATTTTGTAGCTTCAAGTTCAACAATAATGTTCTGTCTGGGATAAGCAAATTGGAAGAAAAAATATTACAGTCCACGAAACCTGCTCACCCGCCACGCGACAGGTTCCTATAAGATAAACTACGTACGTCAAAAGTCTGTCAGGAAAGCCACATTTCAAGCTACGCTACCAGAAATTTTAACGAATAGTATAACTTCTACAATACAAAAGCGTAAACGTAAAAGATCTTGCTACTGTGAATACAGCAAAACCCTCAGTGTCCCATAGCGCCGGCGCAAATCAGGCGGGCCAAGCGGCGCCAAGCCAATTTGTCATTGCGCATGCAAAATTATAGCAATGTACAAGGGGCAGTAGATGTCTCGAGTGAAATTTGTCATTCCTTTTTTTTTGTAACACCCGTAGTGTTCTAAATTAACGTGGCCCCTTAGCAGCAGACATTGATAGTTGTAACGTGAATGTCATTGCTCTCACTGAAACATGGCTGCGTCCGAACATACGCGATCAGGAAATGTCACAGAGGTCATGTTTAGCTATCCATCGCTGTGATCGCGTATTGCGACAAGGTGTAGTGCAAAGCATACGCAAAGATCTGCCATAAGAAGGGCATTCACGCAAACAAAAACATCGAAAGCGTGGGAACTATTCACATCGGTCATTGAACAATAATTTTGGGTGGTTCTTCCCGCCTCTCAAATTCTTCATCAAGTTTTGTAGACGATCCTTATAATGAACTTGTCATTGTTAGATGGCGCTAAACTTGATTACCTTTTGAAGTTTTTCTTGTAGCGCAATAAACACGAGGCCGCAGAAGAGGAAAAAAAAAAACACACACACAGGCGCTAACAACAATTTTATGCCGGGAGGGGGGGGGGACGCCACTTTTATGCCCTCACATTTTCTCGCTTTTAAGCACGTGTCTACTGACAAGATAACTTCATAGTATGAAATACAACTCACTTGCAGACTAGGCAAAACATTGTTGCGTTTAACGCACAAGAAAAACTTCAAAATCTTGCACTAACAATCACCAATATCTACATTTATGGACTTGATTACCTATAAATTTGCTTGAAAACTACTTCTTCGGGCATCCAATGGAATGCAGAGCCAGCTCTTCTTCATTCTGTACCTTTCATTGCGTCCGGCTTCTCAGGCGTGTGTGGCACAGCTTGAGGAAGCAATAGTATGCATTCTGGTTAAAGCAGCTGTGTTGAGACCTCGTGTTTTCAAGTAATTCTAACCTATTTTCGAAATAATCACCCGATTTTAATGATCATTTACGCTTACATTTCACGTTGACGTGTTAAACATACTAAGAAAATGAAACAACAAGAAAATATGCGACTTAGCTGACTTCAATTCAATAACTGGTGAATTGCGCACTTTTCTTGCCGTTTTTGAGGATGGTGGTGCCCTGGATTACAAACTAACTATAAAATGTTTATCAGCATTTAAACGAACTCAATGACAAATCTACTCCTGCTGATGGCACTAACTGCACTACGTGCACCGCCATTGCACAAGTGTAGCCTTAAAAAGCTTTAATAGGAGCAAGACACTTCTTACATCCCCTAAATCGTTTCCTAACAATGATCGCTGGATTTCATAGAAACATACTAACGGTGATTACATATTCTCTCTCAAGAGAGAGACAGAGAGAGAGGAACAACTTTATTGAGCCGAACTCGAAATGGAAGTGGTTCCCTCTTCACGGGACCCATATGCTTCAGCGGCCACCTGGCCCCTGGAGATCGAGACGAGCTGGTCTTCCAGGGCGGGGCTGGTTAGCAAGGTCTCCCATCGCTCAGTAAGGGTGGATGAGGGATGGGGTAGGGTATTGGGGCAGGTAAGAGGTGGGGGGATTGCTTTGACGAAATCGCATACTCCAATGACGCGTTGGAGCGTGCCTAACTGAGTCTTTCAGAAATTACATTCCTTCTCGTACCTTTCCGGGTACATCTTGTTTTGAAGGTAAGAGTGTGGGAAGGATCCTGCCTGTATCTGCCTGTAGATCGCTTGCTGTTCTCTGCTAAGCGATTTGTGAGGTTCGGGGTAACGACGCCTCTCAGTCTTGTAATGGTTCGTAATGTCCCTATAACTAATTATGGACTGTGGCTCACCTTACTCTACCCGGCGTTCCATCTCTCGGGCGAACTGGTGGGCAAGTTCGTTACCCTCCAGCCCAGAGTGAGCCCGTGTCCGTATCAACTGAACTTTCCTTTTCAGGTACGTCGCGTTTACTCTTGAGAATATCTAGAGCCGCAAGAGACACCCACCCCTTTCTGTAGCTGTTATACGCCTTTTGCGAGTCAGTGACAATTCTTCCCACCTTAGGCAGCGCCAGTACGAGCGCTATTGCGGCCTCTTCTGCCACCTCCGGAAAAGAAGTCTTGATGTCTTGAAGTCTTGAAGGCGCAGGTTACGAGCAAATCCCGCGTCGTAACTGCCAGCGTGGCTTTCGATGAAAAACTTGAAATGGACTCATAAGCAATGCTAACCGCATGCTCGGACGCATTAGTCACCACCTGTGTCCACCTCCTGTGCCCACCACCTGTGTCCATATTAGACCACCTGTGTCCGTAAAAACTACTTCTATAAGAAATAACTTATCATGGAACAAAGACTGTTTGGGATGCATATCAAATCAATGAGACGATCTTACTCGAAAATGTTCCATTATACTTGTACTCGCTTTACACTATATAATTACCACCGCCCCGCTCGCCTAATTTTAATGAAGCCTCCTTTGTTCTAATTTAACAGCTTTATCATGGGAAAGGTGGAAATTCTGCCTTGCTGGTACAACATACAAGTGAAACGTCAAAAAATGAACAGATAGAGGATACAACGCATGCACTAACTTCTATGCTAACATGTGCTAGAGTCCGAGAACAAATTATCATTGTACTATATTTGCACAAAACTCCACATAGCTTGAAGAAGGTGGCAGAACGCGCAGATAAAAATAGCAGTGTTTTCCGCCCCTTGTAAGTTGTCAAGGCCCCTGCGAAAGTCAGCAACCTCTGTAGTAGCAACAGGCAAGCTTCTAAATATGTGGCTTGTACAGAGAACGTAGTATATTTAATCCTCCTCTCCTGTGGCAAGTACTACACAGGATAAGACAGGTCGCTGCATAAATGAAAGGCACAGAGAACATGACGTAGAAATGGCCGAGGTGTAGAGAATTTCCAGAACAGATGCAGATTAGCATTGTACTGCAACACGTGTGGGTGTGGTGTGCTTTTTCAGAGTTGCGCCGTTGTCACAAGAAATAAAGACGTTCTAACTAGAATGATAGTTGAATCTGCAAAAAAAATGGCAATCTTGTACTTCTTTCTCTGAGCATCTCTTCGATACCTCTGTCAGGAAAAGTTACCTTTTATTTTCAATATTCACTAGCCACTTGTGTCTATACATACCCGTGCCCTGTCTCTCATGAATCATTTGTTGAAGTCAGCGCATGTGTTGTACCCCATCGGTCTGTACGTGTTTCATGCGCTACACTTGCAACATCTTTAGCATATCACCGTAAATTATCTGGTTCTAGCCTGTTTCATAAGTTATGCTAAAAACCTTAATCAACGTGCGCCACTGTTCTTTCCCCCGCAATACATTTTTACATAGACTACATCTTAAGATATAAGGTAGGTGTTCCACATTGTCCAGGCCGCATTTGCCATTTCTTACCTACCGCGCACATCTAACGAATCAAATCACATCCGTGCATCAGTGGAACTATTGTAGGCCCCCACAGATTCTTGAGTGCCCTAGCTAACATTCTTTAAGAAGAATATAATCATTTTTGTTAAATTTTTACTCTGCATTTACCAACTTGTGTGGTGTGCACGTTTGTTTCATAGGTAATATCGTATTAACTGCTCGTACACTTATTCGCAATCGTACTAATATCGCATTAACCTTGTATTAACCATTCCTCTCTGTAAGGTCATTTCACCGTGAGTTGGCTTGAAAATAGAACTAAATAGAATAGTATCTATCATTTGAGAGTTTGGGTTAAAAAGTGATGTAATTTCCATATTTGTGTACTTATCATCGTGAGTAATCTTAAAACGTTCTACGTATCTGTGATAGGTGCACTCCCGAGAAAACAACTTAATCAGCGGTCCTTTCCAGTCTTTAACGAATTCAGAAAATATTTTTCTGGAACACGCTCGTCGTGTAGCGAAGAGGACGGAACTGGCCCACTCCTCCTCTTTGAGAGAGAGGGCGTCGCTCTCTTATTACGTTATGGGGCCAGAAGACGTGGCTATATGCATGACTGGAGTTGACGCCAGCTGTTGGAGTACCTATTAACCTAACCATTCAAAGGCCATAGAATTCACATCCACGGTGATAAACAATACAGCGTTGACGCAGCTTATGAGTGCTGTGTTCCCAACAACCACGTATTGGTATGCACTCCTAATATCGAAACCAGTTCATTAACATTGTCCCTTGTATCAGATATCTTCTGAGTATAGTGTAAAGGCTGGTACGCACACCTGACCGAAACAGCTCTGTCTAGCGCAAAACGGTTCCGTATTATTTGACTTTATCGCTCGTGAATTCTGCCATTGTGACCGCTATAAAAGAAGCGCCGGTGGCGTGCGAAGATTCCCAGCGCCGCCGCCGTCCGCCACCAACCGGCTTTTCAGAAGAGATATTCACGCCGCCTCAAGCGCGCGTGCGTGGCTGAACGAACAAGCCATTCTAAAGCGTCAGAACGCTTGATTACCAACCAACCGGCGCTTCTTCGGATGAAATACGTCATCACGAAGTGGAATAAATTTCAATAAGGTCAAATATATATTAGCAAGTAGACATTCATAACGACTTATACGCTATATCTAACTTGGCAAGTATTATTTCTTCTGCTCCGGATCCGATGTAAGCGCAGCAGTGTAGGATAACGTGCCCCGCGTGCCAGGGCATCATCTCGAGCGCAAAGGCGCCGCCTGCTGCAGGCGGACGCGGCGCTCGATAATTACGGCGCTCGGTTGGGCCCTGGCGACAGCGTTGTCCAATCTCCCGTGCAACGGCGCGGATGACCTGGCACGACCGATGCTCGTCTGTGCGGACGCGCACAACAGGTTCCGTGCAGTGCGGAAAGAGCGCTAAAAATGAGCGAACCAAGGGATAGCCTGCGATTCAGTAAACTTAGCTGTACAGTTTATCAGAGGACATCAAGGTGATGCTTGCCAATGGCGTCAGTATGAACGTCAGTTTGGATTTGCTCAGAAGCGTACACGACAATCTCGCAGAAAGGCTTTCGGTTTTTGAAACACAATCGTTGGTCGTATTCCAACAGCGGCAGAACGCTGGTGTCATTCTCTGCGCGTACATTCAACACCAGGTTTATCTCTGGCTTGATATGATATTGGCTTCTAGCGCGAAGTGAAACACGGACACAGAAAGGAGCAGACAGGACGAGCTGTCTATCCTTTTGCATTATATCTCTGGCTCTCTGTCACAACAAGCGCCTGGCACCCCCGTATATTCTACTACGCTATTACACAGGCACCGAGCACCTGATGTGTAAAAGCCAAGCTTTAAGAGCATCATAAGAAGTTGCAGGGAAAACATTAAGGAAGGAAACAAGTGTACAGAAAGACGATAAACTATCAACCTTGCTTAGTATTTTTTTCGGTGGAAATTTTTATAATGCACTTGACGCAAAACCGACTAGCCAACTTTCAACTGTAACGAACTTAACAATCGAAAGCTCGTGCCGCTGCACGTTGCGTTTGCCCAGCAGCGGAAGGAATCGCGGTGTCACCGTAGAAAAGGCGCGCGTCAGCGCACGACCACTTCTGTGCGCGTATGTGCGTGCTCGTGCGTGCGGGCGTGTGCATGCGGGCGTACGTGCTCGCATGTGTGTTTGTGTGCGCGCGTGTGTGTCTACGTGCGTGTGTGCGTGTGCGTGCGTGTGCGTGGGTGTGTTCCCGCGCATGTGTGTGTGTGTGCATGCGTTGTTAAGAATGGCCTGCACAGGTGCAAGTTTTGCCAGCCTGTTGCGACACCGGCGGCAACCTTTGCTTGGAACGCCAGCGTTACGCTCTAGCCTCGTCGCCATTGTGACTAAACGCGGTCAGCAGACCAACTATTCTTACTGAGCCCGCCACCGCCCACCTGGTCGGCCGGCAGCGGGGGAGTGCCCGCGGGAACGTCTTGTTATGCCTCTTTCCAAGCCTCCTTCGAAAGCCAAGATAATGGGCTACCGGCCGCGCTGCGGCGGTCAGCTCCGACTTCTACGAAGTCCGTGCGACGTCAGTTCCGGACCGGGAATCTGTGTGAGTGTGTGTGTGCGTGTGTGTGTGCGTGTGTCTGCACGTGTGTGTGTGTGCGTGAGTGTGTGTAAGCCGTCCCACGGAGTGGCGGCTTGCTTACGATGACTGAACGAACGTTTCCGTCACCTTGGAATCGAGGGGGGACCGAGTGTTTATAAACCGCTGTTGTGCGGACGCTCGAGGGACTTCCTCAAGCAGTCATGTTAGACTGATGGACTTTCTCTCACAGTCATGTTAGACTGATATACTTTCTCTCGCAGTCATGCTAGATTGATGTAGATACTCTAAATGCACTCACATTCCTTGTTCTCGATGAGAAGCAATCCTTCACCTTCATCAACGTCCTTAGCGTGGATAAGTCGGACGACGGCATGGGCCAGCTACCTTCTAATTCATGCCCGACTCCAATCTCGACAACTAGTTACAAACGGTGGGATTGAGCCCCCAATCCTGACAACTGGCTGAATGCGGTGAGATGGACTTTGCGACGTGGTGCTGTGTCTGCGGTGAGTGCTTATTTCTTGCTTTGACTCTCTAGGCTTCATTTTGTGGCTGTTTGGTTGGAACTGTAGGAAAGCTATACTGTTAATTGTTAGCTAGGTTGTGTTTTCCTAGGTAGATTTAGCGAGCAGGACCAAGCCAGTAAAGCAGCAATCATGGAGTTAAGGAGACTGCTGAGAGACGAATTGTTGATTGTTGGTGAGGAACTGGGCCTATATGTACGCAAGGAAATGCTCAAATCGGAATTACTGAAGCTAATTTCCGGATAGGCCAGTGAAGAAGTAATTGAAATGGGGTTGGAACTTCTGAAGAAAAGAGAAGAATGGGACAGAGAGAGAGAGAAGAACGCGAGTTAAGAAAAATGCAACTTGAAGTTGAAAGCAAACGTTTGGAGTTGTCTCAAGGAAGTGAAGGGGCTCTGGGACGATCAAGTGAGCCAGAATCATACCTCATGGACAGGCTATTGAAGCCATTTGAGGTCGGGACCGACATAGGCTTGTTCCTAAGCAATTTTGAAAGGACTTGCGAGAAGATCCGAGTACATGGCCACAGCGGTTGCGGTCTATGTTGCCATGTGAGGCAGCGGAACTAATCGCCAGACTCAGTGCGGAAGATGCATATCATTATGCGAAAGTTAGGGGTAGTCTCCTGAAGAAATACCGCCTTTCAGCCGAAGCTTTTCGGCAAAGGTTTAGGAGCACAGGGAAGAAAGATAGCGAGGGGCATCCGCAGTTTGCATATAGCTTAAAGGCAAACCTAGTCGAGTGGCTGAAAAGTGCAGAAGCGTACGAGAGCAGAGACAGGATCATTGAATGCACGTGTCTAGAGCAGCTTTACAAAAGCATCCCAGCATCTGTGAAGCTGTGGGTGCAAGACAGAGGGAATGTAAACAATGTGGAAAGGGCAGCTGAATTAACCGAAGAGTACGCAACGCGCAGAAAGTTGGACGCCGAGGACGGTAATCGGGACGGTTGAAATGGACTGCGGAAACCATTTCCGTTCAAAAAGGGTTCATATACTAGACGACTGGAGCCTGTACACGTAGAGGAAAAGCCCTCAGAAAAGAGCGAGGAGAAATCAAACGGGGAAACACTACCAAAAGAGGAGAAAACAAAATTCGAATCTTTCAGACCAATCCGCTGGTATATATAACACAAACTGGCACATATAGCTGTAAATTGTGGGAGGCCTAGCGTAGTTTTCTCCTACGTGGAGGAAAAACACGAGAATGAGAATATGGAACTTTTAAGCCCATATCTTCACGACCTGCAATAGCAGTGGCAAACCATGCCGGGTGCTAAGAGGCAGTGCCGCCACGATGGACATTGTCCATCCGTCTTACGTGACGGTAGATGACTTTATCGGAGAAGTAGCATGGATCAAGCAGGTTGTAGAACACAGCGTGTGTCTGCCCATGCCCAAAGTCAAAATCAGTGGACCATTTGGGGAGCTAGAGACTGAGGCTGGAGTTTCCAAATTTTTTTCACTGCAGTACCTTTACATCTTTTCGAATCGTTCGAATCAGTTACTGCGTGACAATGGACTCAAATTGGGAGAGGACGTAGTACAGGCATTAAAGCGACGCCGAGCTTGTAAAATTGCGTCCCTTTCGGCTGAAAATGCACAAGCTGCTCCAGCGCAAGCAGAAAAGGGAAGAACTTCAATACCCGAATCCGAGCAAGGCCCGAGGGACAAAAAAAGAGTTGAGGAGAGCCTGCCAGCTGACCAGCTCAATGAGAGCGTAGCACTGGAGTGTCAATGTTCAAGCCAGCAGGAAGAGTAAGCTGACGCAATCGCAAGCGAGACAGGGTCGTTATTATCACCGGCCTCAAAAAACTTTGATCAGCTCTTACGCGTGAACAGAGAGTCACTGGCAGCGGAGCAAAAGAATGATGACAGCTTAGCTAAATTGCACCACACAGCTAAAGAAGGCATTGCTAGGCGCAACGTGACGATACATGAGAGAGGAGGATTGTTGTATCGGCACTACAGATATCGAAAGGGTAGGATTTTAGATCAATTAGTGGTACCTACGAAGTACAGGGAGGACCATTTGAGCCTCTGTCACGGAAGTGGGTGGTCCGGCCACCTAGGCATAAACAAACCAAAGGAAAGATTGCTTATGGAATACTACTCGCCTGGCTGTTTCAAAGATTTAGACAACTTTGTAAGATCATGCGACGCCTGCCAGCGCTCGGATAAACCAGGAGAGACATGGAAAGCTCCAGTAAAGGTAGTGCCCTTAATAACAGAGCCTTTCAGATGACTTGTGATAGACGCAGTAGGGCCTCTACCAAAAACAAAATTCGGTTACAGGTACTTGTTTACCATGCTGTGTCCAGCTACAAAGTTTCCAGAAGCAATCCCTCTGAAGGAGCTCAGCTCCACCGAAGTATTACACGCGCTTTTGACAGTATTTGCACGAGCTGGGTTCCCAGCCGAAATTCCGGCGGATCAAAGGTCAGTATTCACCAGCGCACTGACTTCCAGATTCTTGCAAAAGTGTGGGGTAAAGTTAGTACACAGTTCCGTCTATCCCCCTCAGTCAAACAATGTAGAGAGGTCGCATTCAGTGCTTAAGCGAGTTTTGCGTGCGCTGTTACGAGCTTAAGGAGGACTGGGAGAACTGTCTGCCGGCAACTTTGTTTGCTTTCCGAACGGTTCCACATGAAGCTACAGGGTTCTCGCCAGCAGAACTAGTGTACGGGAGGACACTCCGTTCTCCTCTCAGAATGTTAGGAGAGATGTGGGAGGAAAGAGGAGAGAGTCCTACAGTGGGTGAATACGTGCTAAATCTGCTGGAATGGCTAAGCGCAACCCAAGAACTAGTCGAAAAGAACATGGGAGTAGCTCAAAAGAACGCCCAATTCTAATCCAACAAGAATGCGAGGCTTCGTACGTTTAACGCCGGAGACCAGTTAATGATCCTCAAACCTTCAAGAAAGAAGAAACTTGAAGTTTACTGGGACGGGCCCGTTAAAGTGTTGCACAAGCTTTCAGATACTAACTATGAA
Source organism: Dermacentor albipictus (assembly GCF_038994185.2). NCBI lineage: Eukaryota > Metazoa > Arthropoda > Arachnida > Ixodida > Ixodidae > Dermacentor > Dermacentor albipictus. Next base: position 280,107,829 of record NC_091821.1, on the reverse strand, counting down.
AATGCCCGGTCGCAGGAAGGAGGTGAGGATATATCAGTGAAACTTGATGAAACCATATGTAGAGCGGAGCGGAGTCGTTAACTATACCATCAAAGAGCAGGATGGCACTAGTACCAAGTTTAAGGGGCATAGGGCGACCTCTAACTCTGAAATCGCCCTAGAAGAAGTAGTAAAACATTCGGTAAGCTCGCACGCTCTAAGACCCGAGCAGCTAGTTCAGCTAAAAGAGGTGTTAGGGGAATATCGCGACCGATTCAGCGATCGGCCGGGTAGAACCGAACTAATAACGCATGAAATAGAGCTGACATCAACCGAACCCGTAAGATCAAAGCCTTACAGGGTGTCTCCAAGGCAGAGGGAAATCATGGAGGCAGAGATACAGCGCATGCTAGAGTTGGGAGTTATTGAGCCCGCTGAGAGTGACTACACGTCACCGCTAATACTCGTAGAAACCCCTAACAAGGACCCTCGTCCGTGTGTTGACTACAGGAAGCTAAATGCCATCACAAGGGATCAGCTGTACCCGATACCCAAAATTGAGGAACTACTTGAAAGTGTTAGCGCTACTAAATACATTTCAACTATAGATCTCGTGCGGGGGTACTGGCAAGTTCCCCTTTCAGAAAGTGCCAGCCGCATGCCGCATTCATCTCACCTGTAGGCACTCTTTGCCCTCTCACACTCAGCTTCGGGCTGAAGAACGCGCCGTTTAGCTTCTCTAAGTTAATACATATTGTTCTAAAAGACTTAAAGGAGTTCGCCTTGCGCCATATGTTGTTGATGTAGCAATTTTTTTCAGACAGCTGGGAACAACAGGTATCGCACCTCAAAAGGTGTTCTCACGGTTGAGAGAAGCCCGCTTAACAATGAAAGCGGAAAGTGTAGACATGGTTGTTCGCAGGTTACTTATCTGGGCCATGTTGTAGGCCAGGGCACGAGACGGCCGGCCGAGCTGAAAATAGCTACGATTGCAGAATTTTCGCAGCCGCGCACGAAAACAGACCTTCGTCCATTTTTAAGACTTGTGCGGTACTATCAACGGTACATTCCGAATTACTAGCAAATGGCAAGTCCAATAATGGACGCCCTCCGAAAGGGAGCACCGAGTAGCGTACACTGGGATAAAGACAAAGATAAGGCTTTCCAAAGTTTGAAAACGCTATTGGTTTCTCGTCCTGTGCTTCACGCGCCAGACTACACAAAGGAATTCATAGTTCAATGCGACACAAGCGACAGTGGTATGGGCGTGGTACTTAGTCAGGTCGGCGACGATAACGAGGAGTATCCTATCCTCTATGCCAGCCGTAAACTAAATGTAAGAGAGGAAGCCTACAGCGCATCAGAGAAGGAATGCGCTTGTTTAGGTTGGGCCACCCTGAAGTTGTCATGTTAATTTTACGGAGTGAAGTTCATCTTCGAGACCGACCACTGTCCTCTGACGGGGCTCAATCAAATATCACACAAAAATGGCCACTTGCTCCGTTGAAGTCTCACTCTCCAAGAGTACAACTTCTCCGTTAGATATAAGAAGGGAAAGTTGCATAGCAATGCGGATGGATTGAGCAGGCTAATTTGAATTATGCGAAGGGTCCCGCCTAAATTTTATGGTTATTATTGTTAATTTTGTGAAGCCAAGAAGATACCCTCTCATCTAGCAGGATGCCCTCCATGATTGCTGAATTTGTCAGCACGAAATTCCTTCAAAAGATGACCTAGTGAAACGCAGCATTTTTTGTTTCTGCACTTATGTTTCCTTTGAAGCCTAGCGGGTCTAAAGTGAGATTCAAGTACGTCATCTCGGCGCGGAGCCGTGTTGTGGGGTTCGTTTTGCAGTTGCCTGTCCTTGTTGGATGTTTTGGGGCGGTGACACCATTACGCAAGTGGTCGCTGCGAGCCAAGGCATGAACCCCTGGCCAACAGCCGTTCTCTTCCTGCCCAGCGGTTGTAGCGCTGGACACTCGAGATTTTCCGGGCCATGGAGGCGCTGTTAAGAACGGCCTGCTCAGGTGCAAGTTTTGCCAGCCAGTTGCGACAGCGGCGGCAACCTTTGCTTGGAACGCCACCGTTACGCTCTAGCCTCGTCGCCATTGTGACTAAACGCGGTCGGTGAACCAACTGTTGTTACTGAGCCCACCACCGCCCACCTGGTCGGCCGCGAGCGGGGGAATGCCCGCGGGAACGTCTAGTTACGCCTCTTTCCAAGCGTCCTTCGAAAGCCAAGATAATGGGCTACCGGCCACGCTGCGGGAGTCAGCTCCGACTTCTACGAAGTCCATGTGACGTCGGTTCCGGACCGGGAACCTGTGTGTGTGTGTGCGTGAGTGTGTGTAAGCCGTCCCGCGGAGTGGCGGCTTGCTTACGATGACTGAACGAACGTTTCCGTCACCTTGGAATCGAGGGGGGACCGAGTGTTTATAAACCGCTGTTGTGCGGATGCTCGAGGCACTTTGTCAAGCAGTCATGTTAGACTGATGAACTTTCTCTCATAGTCATGTTAGACTGATGTACTTTCTCTCGCAGTCATGCTAGACTGATGTAGATACTGTAAATGAACCGATGTTCCTCGTTCTCGATGAGAAGCAGTCCTTCCCTTTATCAACGTCCTCAGCGTGGATAAGTTGGACGACGGCATTCTAATTCATGCCCGACTCCAATCTTGATAACGATTTACGAACGGTGGGATTGAGCCCCCAAACCTTACAGCGTACGTGCGTGTGCGTGCGTGCGCGTGCATGTGTGTGCGTGCGCATGTGCTTGCGTGCATGCGTGCGTGTGCGTGCCTGTAAGGGCGTGTGCGTGCGTGAGTGCACGCATGTGTGTGCGTGCATGCGTGTGTGTGCGCGCGTATGTGTCTGTGCGCATGCGTGCGGATTGTGTGTGTGTGTGGGTGCGTGTGCGCGCATTTTTCTGTGCATGCGTGCGAGTGCGTGCTTGTACTTGTGTGCGTGTGTGCGCGCGCATGTGTTTGCGTGCATGCGTGCGTGTATGTGCATGCGTGTGCGCGTATGAGTGCGTGTGTGTGCACGCATGTGCTGGCGTGTGTGTGCCTGCGTGTAAGAGCGTGTGCGCACGTAGGTGTCTGCGTGCGTGTGCGTCTGTGTGTCTGTATGTGCGCGCGCATGTGTCGGTGGGCATGCGTGCGTGGGCATGCGTGTGCGTGCACGATCATATGTCTGCATGCGTACGTGCGTGTGCGTGCGTGTGTGTGCGCGCACATGTGTCTGCGTGCATGCGTGTGTGCGTGTGCGTGCGTGTGTGTGCGTGCGTGTGCGTGCGTGCGTGTTCGTGCGCGCGCATGTGTCTACGGGCATGCGTGTTCGTCTGTTTGCGTGTGTGTGAGCGCCCATGTGTGCTCGTGCATGCGTGCGTGCTTCTGCGTCTGCTTGGGTTTGTGTGTGCGCGCATGTATTGGCATGCATGCGTGTGCGTGTGTGTGCGCGCGCATGTATCTACGTGCGTTCGTGTGCGTGTGTGCGCACGCATGTACTTGCGTGCATGTGTTTGTGCGCATGGGTCTGCGTGCATGCATGCGTGTGTGCGTGTGCGTTGCCGCGCATGTCTGCGTCCAGGTGGGCATATGTGTGCGCATGTACGCGCGCTCATTTCTCTGTGTGGATGCGTAGACGGGTGTGCGTGAGTGGCTGTGCGCACATGTGTCTCCTTGCATGCGCATGCTAGTGTGCGTGTGCATGTTTGTAAGTGTGTGCGCGCGCATTCTTCTGCGTGCATGCGTGCGCGTGTGTGTGCGCGCATGTGTCTGCGTGTGTGTGTGTGCGCATGTGTCTGCGTGCATGCCTGAGTGTGTGTGCGTGTGTGTACGTGTGTGAGCGCGCGCATGTGTCCACATGCATGTGTGTGTGTGTGTGTGTGTGTGTGTGACCGCATGTGTCTGCGTGCGCGCGTGTGTCTGTGCATATCTATAACTAGTTATATCTAACTATAATATTGCCACGTACAATCTAAGACAGAGGTACACCCATTGGGTTGTATATCTGCCACACAACAGTAATCGTCATCTGCCTTGCTTGCGTCTCCTTTCTTCAAATGCAATGTCATGCTGATAATGCGCATGCCGTTCGTTACTGGGAAGTACCGGACTCGCAGCGTTAAGAATTAATTTAATTATGGGGTTTTACGTGCCAAAACCACTTTCTCATTATGAGGCACGCCGTAGTGGAGGACTCCGGAAATTTTGACCACCTGGGGTTCCTTAACTTTCACCTAAATATAAGTACACGGGTGTTTTCGCATTTCGCCCCCATCGAAATGCGGCCGCCGTGGCCAGGATTCGATCCTGCGACCTCGTGCTCAGCAGCCCAACACCATAGCCACTGAGCAACCACGGCGGGTAGCGTTAAGGATAGGAAATGCGGACAAGACAGATGACGTTTATTGTTGTGTGACAAGATACGACCCAAAGGGTGTAATTTTATTAGAGAGTGTAGTAGTGAGGGCGAAGAAACCAGCCAAAACCGGAAATGAGGAAACTAGCGTTTTATTGGGCGAACCTGTCCCCTTGAAAACAACTTACGCTCAAAGAACGGTGACAGCGGCGACCACAGTCGGCGATCATCGAAAATATGATCAGCGGGTCAAGCGCGTCGGCTCTTATGCATCAGTCGTCGAACGTTCTAGAGTAATCGCTTGGACCCGCGTGTCTTCCACAAGTTCTACACTATTGGAGTCACGCGATGAAATCAGGTTACATACACAAGGTTCGGCGACAACAGACAGCGGACAGAAACATTGATAACTTTCGAGAACCTTCCGATACATACAGGCGCCTCCTGCGCTGTGTGATAACATTGGTTGGGCGGTGAAACGTGGTCACCCGGTGAACAGGTACACGTGTCAATATGTCAAAAGTTGAATAAATGCATAAGACTGATTATGGGACTAGGGAGAATGCACAACATAATCTGAGTTTCTCTAAGCCACGGCAAAAAACATTACCTTGGCTCTTTCCAGCTGCATGACATTAGCATATTTTTAATGTTTGGCTCAAACTGCGTGAAACATCCGGTATATTTCCAGTCACACTATAATGCGCAATGTCGACCTAAAGCTATGTTCACATTACGGTCGTAACACGCGTAACAGCTCTTTCGGCGTATCGAACGTAACGGTTGTAAAAATCGTTACGGCAATTAAGCCGGCACCTTTGTTCACATTTACTGCTGCTTAAATTACGGCTTTTACAACGGGCCAATCAAATTTGGAGTTGCAGAATCGACGTCACCAGCGGCCCAATATGGCTCCTGTCAACATGCGAGCGCTGGCCGAGATCGAAGAAATTCACGCTCAAAACAAACTTATAGTCATGTATTCAATCGCCCAAAGACGACGAAGGCGACGCAGAAGGGTTTAGGTGCGGCAAGTATTTCTCGACGGGGCCGTGGACGGCGATTTTCACAACCTTTTCGCCAAGCTCCGAGTTGGTGACGCTGCGATGTTTCCTAACTTCATGCGCATGTCGCCCCAGCAGTTCCGCTTCCTTGAAAACCTAATGAGACCACTCATCGAAGTTCGGAGCACGCATCTGCGGCCATCGATTTCCTCGGCGGATAAACCAGATGAACTGAAGACAGTCTCGCAAGGCGCACTGCAAAAATTTTCACGAACACAGCCAATCGTGCGCACGGAATGGCGGAATGGCACTTCCCGCGCCCGGAGCTGTCTGCAGACGGGAGGACGGAAGTGTCGTCACCTGTTGTTGAAAACCGAAAGCTTATCGGCCATTGGCTGTGTTGCAACGGTCGTAATATCGCAGTCGTAAATGTTGACGACCCTTTAACACTCTCACCCACGATTTTCCCGTGAATTGCGAGCTTTGGTACCTCTACGTTCGCAGTCTGAACTAGACGCATACGCTTGTTGCGCTTCCGCTTACGCATGTTACGAAAAATCGGCGCCTTACGAATGTAGTCTGAACATAGCATAACTTAAATAGGCATACCTTAAGGATCACGCTCTTACGAACTTCTGGCGATCACAGATTTTATTCCACTCCACACACACCACCACCGGCAGTGCCATAGTTTCTATTTCCCGCCAATAAACTATCAGCTCAAGTCAAAGCGCGAACCCAGATATTGCAATGGTGAGGGTCAAATTCAGAAAAACCTTTTTCTTGGTTATAGCGTAAATTAATTGGATTAAAATTTCCTTGGCGAAAGTACTTATATGCCTCAATTATATCCGCTTTTCTGCGTGTTTTTCAGGGTTCACCATCGTGTGTTACCGACGTCTATACGTAGATCGAAATAGCATTTGTTCCGAATTGAGGCTTTCATTTTTGGGGCGGCAGAGCACACAATGTAGAATAAAATTTTATTAGATGGTGCGTTTTATGGGCACCTTTGTGAATATAATTACAGACTTTCTTTCGATGACCAACTTTATTGAAAATTTTCTGAAGAAGGCTATTATTTGTGCATTTTTACTAAGGTGTTCAGAGTTAAGGAACATAAAAGTATTTTCTCAAACTGTTTTGTAATGAAAGAAAAATGTTCAGACAACTGAAAAACACAAATTTTGAACGAATACTTGAGACGGTCGATTTTTGGAAGATTTCGTTTCGCATTCATTTTCCCACCGTATCGTGAAATTCAAATGACCCTAACGTGCTTAAAAAGCTTTTTCCAATCGAAAAATATTACGAAAATTTTGTGCAGCTAGGGCTTATGTACAGGAATTTTTTTCTAATTTCGGGGGGGAGAAGCAGATATTTTCGGTCGCCACATTTGCCTAAAATCGCCCTAATATTTATGTTTCAATTTTCATATTCGATAAAACACTACGTGAAGCTTTTGTCATACAGGTGGCGACTAAATAAAATTTGGAAAGCGTGAATCGATGCCTTTCCTATCCAGCTTTTCTGGACACGAGCGTTTAGTTCGCGTAAGTGACAACGTGGCGTACGGACCTTAAGCTTTTCAAACTTCCCGCTGTGACGCGTGATAATGTCAACAAAACAAAAATAAAATAATTAAGAGCTATCCCTGCGCATTAACCTTCGCCACAACGCTTGTCACGCTGGCGTTATCAGCGTTCTTGATGAAGCGTAACCGCTCGTTGCATGAAAATGACTTATCATCCTAAGAGTGTTTAGTCGCGACGAGCGATGACTGATTCTGGGTTCTTGATAAGGGTCTTTTCTTTTTCTTTCTTTTCCTTTTTCTTGTTTCTTTCTTTTTGATGCTACGGAGAAAACAGGCTAGGCTAACCATCAGAAGCACTCTGTGGCAGCCTTTCTTCAGTGGGCACACACTGTTAACGTCCGAACACCGCACAGCGTCTACGAGAGACGCCGTCGTGGACGGCTTTTGATTTTGACTTATCGATTTCGTTAAGGTGCCCCCAATTATTTTCCTAGTAACTTTGCTATCCGCAATTATGGGCTGCCGCAGCAGCTGCAAATCGAAATGTGCATAACTATTTAGATGGATACATGGATAAGTTGGTTCTGCACCTTGAGGCGAAAGGTACGACACAAGAATTGCACAAACTGTCTCTGTGTGGTCGTCCTTTAACACGTTATGACCGAAGTTGCACACAATATTACGTCCCATTTACTGGCCACCGGGCTAGGTACACCTTTGGGCATGACATATACAGTACTTCCAGTTGTGAAAGTACTGTCCTGTCACGGTTATACACACGCGTGAAAGAAGACCATTATTTAAGATAATTTTGCAGTAATATATGCGGGATTTCTCTTCTCTCCATATTGTCTACCATGTTTCCGTCCCACCTATATAATATAGACGCAATGTAGACTAGCAGATATCGAATGCCAAAATGGCTGTCCACATACTAAAAGGACTCGCGCACAACTCCTGACACTTGTATTCAAGAGTTGTGCGACTAATAAGGACATCCTTAAGGAATGGTAAATAATAAATTATGGCGTTTTATGTGCCATAACCACGATCTGATAACGAGGCACGCGGTGGTGGGGTATTCCGTTATAATTTGGACCAGCTGGGGTTCTTTAACGTGCACCTAAATCTAAGTACACGGCTGTTTTCGCCTTTCGCCCCCATCGAAATACGACCGCAGTGGCTAGGATTGGATCTCGCGACCTCGTGCTTAGCAGCCCAACCCTATATCCATTAAGCGACTACGGCGGGTACGGAATGTTGGTAGTTCAAGGAAGGTGACAGTTGGCACGTGAGACAATTTGTTTGCATCCTCATGGTGCGAGCATCGGTACGGGCCTTTGAAGAATGACCGTAGAGTGCATTGTATTTAATGTGATGGAGTCCGCTTCCAAAATTTTATACCCGAATCACCCTGTAACGACTGCCGACCAGGCATCTCGCTTATATGTGCACTCGCCTGACAGTTGCCGGGCGCTGGCGTCGGCTAAAGGACCTACTTGACCTCTCTAAAACACTTGCCGTAATTCTCGCCTTATTTAGCACCATCGGGTTTCCGCTGAACTCCTTCAACAGCCAATTTATTCTTCCGGAATTTTGTCTGACAACTTTATGGTTTCTTTTTGTCTTTAAGTCTTCTTTTATATTTGAGCTAGTACTGTCCTGAAATTTCCAGCGGGTTCACCTTTCCCAACATGGCTGCAGTTTTGTCAGCCTCTGCTCACATTTTGGGGTATTATTAGGAGACGTTGAAACCATAGCACGGCCATTGACCATGCTGCTCAAAGAGTTATTTTGTTTTCCTGAGGTCTAGTGCAAGCTTCTGCCTTCTCGCCATTCATCAACTTCCTGATTTCCCTGTCACTTATATCCCAGTTTGACGACTACGATCTCACGGACGTTGGCACTGATGTAATGACCATGGGAGTGAAGCTGTTTAAATGAATTCTACCGTGGACATAACAGCCGCTTTTGCTCACTGCGAAAGAAAATATTGTATTAATGAGCGCCAATATGCAAATAAATATAGCTTGACCTCCTTTTGTCACAGATAAACGCTGAATAAAATGCTGACATCATCTTGAACAAAATCAAGAAGAGCCGTAGTACTCGATTTTCTGATGCCCCTATTCGCAAGCTTTCTTGTGCTCGTTTTTGTTCCAAAACACCCATTGCAAACTGTCATCGCCGTAACTCCATGATGTCCTGGTGGCAGGCGTCCATGGCGTGTCGCGCAAGTGTGACCATGCTGGGTTGGCATATACTATTTAGCTTGAAAAAGCCGCCAATCTTACCTGATTGTCTTCTTCAATCTCATCGTACAACACACGAGTCCTATTATTATTTAATTTTCAACTTATCGCCTTTTTCCTCTTTTCGTTTTTGCAAAGTGTATGTCAATCGCTGTGGTTACCAAATACGCCCAACGGTATGCTACCACTTGAGCCTTTCTGGCGACCTGAGAAACTGAAATCGCAGGTTTTCTTCAACACGGCGCTGACGTTCACTTTGGCTGTCCTCAACTACTTTTCGCGCACTTCGCCTGACCGCTATCTCTTCAGTGTCATCTCTTACACTACTCGCTGGTTCTACACTAAACAGAAACATGCAACGACCTAATGAATTGTGGATTACGCGCTAGTTGGCATGCTGTTGATGTACATTACCTGTAATTACCGGGATAGGAGTGCTACCCTGTCTTTGGTGATATTATCGGTCTACAACCTCGCACAACAACAGCGCTCGTTATTCATCACTATTTTTGTCGATAGGAGCATACTGTATTTCCTCTGAATATACTTTCTGCTTTAGATGCGACTTTCGCACGCCTGCTTATTCTGTTACGCTGACGGCGACTGTTGACGTGAGGCCGCCGCCTGATTGTGAGCTTCGTCATCACCAGAGAGCACAGAAAGGTGTTCCCACAAACAAGCGACGTGATTCGAGCCCCTGTGTTTGCAGCGTTCTACGTTTGGGAGCTGGGCACGCTAACCACTACGCTACCGCCTTCCGCCGTCACCTTCGATTTATCGGCTGAAGCAGGTAGAACGGACGCAGAAACGAAAAAAAAAATGTGAAGACTGCTTGAGCCGCTAGGTAACACATGACTAATACCCCTGTCAAACGGGAAGATTTAATGTCATTCGAATCGAATGGCATTCGCATATAATCGCACTAATCAAGATTTACACAGGAAAATTTAATCTCACTCGAATGGAATGACATTTGCCATCGAATAAGTTAGGGGAACTTATTCGCATTCGATTTCAAACCGAATGTACACTCTTGATCCCAGATAAACAACAGCGACACGCAAGGCGAAAGAATAATGCGTGCATCAGCAAAGTCAGAAGATATGTTTTCAGTCTTATAAAAAGAAATAATTAGTTTTGCCGCGAGGATATTTTCACCACGGGCTGTGCTCAAGCGCTATTACTCTTTGCATTGAGGAGTCTGTTGCGGCGGTCGGCCACATTAGATGTGTTGATCGAAGTGCTTTTAGTTGTGAATAATTGGCGTCAAAATGTTTTCGTCCGTTTTAAAAGTACTCACAAAAGTTTTGAAACGCGTTTAATACGCACAATTTTTTTTCATTTCACAAATGTTGTTCCAGATCGTCATTGCTATCATTTCCGAATGCCATTATAATTTACTGTGTATCACCGCAAGACACCGAATGACATTCGATGTATCGAATGTCATTCGATTCGAATGACATTAAATCTTCCGGTGTGACGGGGGCATAACTTCGGCAGGCTACTCTCGTCGGAGCGCGTGTGGACTTGCAGCTGTGTGCAGATCATCGCTTGAGCTATATTGTAAATTTGCTTTCACTGAGTCTTTCCGGTTTGAACTGAAACGATGGACAAAAATGAGACATACCGTTTTGTTCATGCTTGTTTTGTACGTTTAAATCAAAAACTCTCATTCCTAACTTTAAAGCAGCAACAGCTTCATAATCACGGACTTGAACACTCATTTTAAAGAATTGTGCTGTTTTTAAGAAATGGCATAAGGATACTATATTTCAAGGTGATGTCGCTGCCCATACGGGCGGGCACCACGTACCGACGAGTGGGAATCAGACTGCCGATACCCGCCGTGGTTGCTCAGTGACAATGGTGCTGGGCTGCTGAGCACGGAGGGCGCGGGTTCGAATCCCGGCCTCGGCGGCCGCATTTCGATGGGGGCGAAATGCGAAAACACCCGTGTACTTAGATTTAGGTGCACGTTAAAGAACCTCAGGTGGTCGAAATTTCCCGGAGTCCTCCACTACGGCGTGCCTCATAATCAGAAAGTGGTTTTGGCACGTAAAACCCCATAATTTCATTTCTTTTTAAATCAGACTGCCGATGCAGGCGGCAGGTTACTGAATAATGAAAACAGAAAATACAAGCACAAGGGCACCAGCCATAATGACACATTTTTGTGATACAACACCGACGCATAACGGTTGACTGATATTTTTTATCATATACTTATTAAATATTTCTTAAATGCTTTTTAGATACTTCTTAAAGGGGTTTAATTTTCTTTTTTATTGCAGAACCGCAAACGCAGGGAGCGCCGCGCGTATACCGCGGCCACGTATTCTAGCCGCGCACTGTTCCCTCTAGCAAAAATTGGAGGACGCTTAAGCTTCGCCTTCAAGAGTGGGACGCGACAGCGTTCCCGTCGACCCGCCAAGGGGTATAAGACAATGCGCTACGGCACAGCAATCACTTACGATGCGCCCCGCATCGGACTTAGCGCCCACCTATCACGCGGTGAACGTCGAGCAACGCAGCGTTCGGCGCGACAACGAAACGTGCGCCTGAGCGAACGAAACGAACCAAAGAACTCGGTGTCTCGGAGGGGAAACGATCTACGCCAGCCAAACGTCGTGATCGGCACGGGCAGAGAGATAGATAGTAATCTAAACCGGAAGCACGGCGAAGCGTCGTCAGGGGAGAGGGAGTCCCGCGACGCGCCTGGCAGCGGTCCCAATGCGCGCGCGGCGCGCCTCCTGTCGGGGCAGCGCCGTACATTGAGAGGAGGGGGTCTTCTGTGTTTGCCGCAAGATGGCTCTGCGTGTGCGGAAAGCGCAAAAGAAATGCAGCGGAAACGCACTTCGCAACTCGTGTAATTGTGACTTCTGTACGTTACATGTTCATAATTACCGATATACACCGCAGTATAACTTTCCACGGCTGGTTTCGAAGGCAACACCGCATTCACTAGAGGCGCGTTTGCACCGCTTGGAAGCATCGAACTCGTGGCTGAGTGGTAGCGTCTCTGTCTCACACTCCGGAGACCCGGGTTCGATTCCCACCGGGCCAATCTTGGAAGTTGCTTTTTATTTATGAAGCGCCTGCCGTGATTTATCGCTCACGGTCAACGCCGCCGACGCCGACACCCGACGCCGACGACACCGGCTTTTCTGCGACACGAGCTCCTTAACGCTATCGCGTTAATATAGCGCCCGGCAGCTTCACGCGCTCCCGCCTACGGGAGCGCGTGACTGGCACTCCAAAAGCTCAAGCCTCCTTGCATAGAAACGACAGCATGGCTGATAGATTGCTGGCTTGGGTACGTTTGGCACGAGGCCCAAAAACGGCACCCTGTCTTCTAACGCGCTCTTATGTTTGCGTTCGCGTCTTTAGAAGGTAATAGCTCAGCGAGCCACCGGCCACAGCAGGCCAGCGTAGGCGCCACTGCGCATGTTGTACCGCGCATGCGCACTGGCGTCTACGCTAGCCCACTGGGCACACTGGCCGGCTGGCTCGCTGAGCTTTAACTTTCTTTTGTCTTGAAGGGACGCGCACTGTAACATACTGCAAAGGTGCTTGCGTTGAGCGTATGCAAGGCGAGAAACGCTGTTCTAAACGGCCTATTGTCTAACTTATGCAGTAAAACGCTGTTTATAGTATTCCCGCAAACGCAAGGGTGACGAGTATGGCAACCGTAACCGCAAGAGTCGCGGTATAGTCGTAAGTTGTCGTGACAGCGCATGCAGCTGTAGTTCACAGAGCATCTCACTAAGGGATGCGCGGCGAGGTATGGCCGAATAATATATAATTGCCAAGATTGGTGCTTGGTAAATGTCAATTACCAAGAACGGCGGGTTCTTATACTACGGCAAAGGACGGATGCTGGGTGGTGACTCCAATCATTTGCTCAACATCAAACATCTACATTGAAATTAAACTGGTTTCAGAAATTCCCGCCTAAATTCGCTCGTCCTTTACGGTGACTCCGCCTGCCACCTGGACTGTATTTTTTGCTCTTTTTGTACCTCGCTCCTTTCTCAATGTGCGCAGACGTGCTCCCACCGACATTCGGTTCTCCTTTTTCCTATGAACTCATTCACTCATTCATTTGATCCTAAACTGCTGCAGCAGATAGTGTCTCTTCATCTCCATAATCATCCTCTCTCTCTCACCTGGAATCTGCCATCGCAAAACTATGCTGCTATATTGCATATGGCTGGGCGTCGCGTAAACAGTTGTCAAGGCGCGCCTAGCAGTGGGCATGGAATTTTCGGTGGGTGACGAGAACGTATAGAGCACTTTCTCTGCCACTTCCACATTCAACACTCTGCTCCATGAGCAACTATTACCCGATTCGAAGGTAGACCACTATCACAGAAAAATATCCTGGGAGCTTGGTTTAAGCATTAGTCGATTCACAAGGCCACATAAGACCAAGGGTGCTATGCAGGATGCGTCGAGTTTGGCGAAACTCGGGATCTTCACGAGCTCTGGCGACACCCCAAGATGAAAGCACGAATGGTACCGAGACACAGTTTATCTTTCGACAAGCCTCCAGTTTCATTGGTTTATCTAGATTCACTCTGGCTGGCTATCATTCCTTGGGCGTTGCCTTCTGGGCGGTCGACAAACTGGGACTCACGTGATCATACCGTCGGTGCATGGTCGTGCCTTCTTTCACTTGTTTGTCGTTCCACCGAGTGCATTACATGCAGAAGCAAGTTGTAAAACAAATGCATTTAGTACAATATTATTAGTTACTTTAACTAGGTTTAGAAGCATTTTGAAGCTTACGAGATGTGCACTGAATGCGTCTTAGACTAATTTGTAATTTAGTACGCTTCGCATTATACCACGAGGGAGCGCTGTAGTGGCGTCATCACATCCATTCACCGGGCAAGCATGGCGGCTAAGCATCAGAGAGGCCCAATGTAAACAAACCCGTACAACGAGCTTGCAGTGCGCGACGTAGTGATCAGGCTCGACGAAGGCCACTATTTCTTGGATAGTTCTGTTCCTCCGTGGGCAATCTTCTCGTGCACCCGATAAGACTGCCAATAGCTTCGGCGATTTTACAGATCGTAACGCGCACCTATTGTTCACGGCAAAGTGCTGAAGAAACAACTTGTCCGGGGCTGCTTCTGCGAGTGCGCCCAGTTCCTCCACTCTGCGTGACTGCGAGCGTCACGAACATTGCATAGTGTGGGCAAAAGGTAGACATCCTATATAGCTACGATGCGACGAGGTGGTACCGACGATGGATGTCGCTACCAACACAGTGAAGGAGACTTCGACAAACTGCAGATAAGTATATTTCTACTGTTTCATATTTAGCATAATAAGAGTGCACGGATTAAGTCACTTTCGTAGTAAAGAACTGAATGTCCAGCAGTTTAAAGAAGGCAGTGAGAACCAATGAGTGTTCGTGCTTTTACGTGCAAGTGGGCCCGCGAAAATATTGACTAGATGAAGGTAACCTTCAGCAACTTGGTGAGGCAACAGAAATTCATGAGTGACATTAAGCTAGAAAATTTATGGAAGAGTATCTTTATCCAAGTGAAATATCAATAGCAAGTACTGATATAAAGCAGGAAACTTATACAAAAATTTCATGGGTTGAACAGCACATGGAAGGCATTACCGAATCGTGATCGCCACGTTACCGATATCCTTGAAAAAAGTCTAGAATCATTGCATTCCACCGGTTATGCAATATGGGACATAAACCTGGAGGTTAACAAAGAAACTTGAGATGTCAAGGACTGTGTAGAAAGCGAAGTAACAAAAATTGTTGCAGATAGCATTAAGGCAGGAAGACAGTGGCGTAGTAAACCGTGGCAACTGATATGCTAGTTGAGATTAAAAAAGAAAGGAATCGGCAGGCAGGCCATGCACGTATTCGATCACTTGTTGCCAATTCATATCAGGTGATTACATAAGCATTACAGAATGAATGTCAAGGAGAGAGAACTACAGCCAAGGATGGTAGAAAATTGCGTAATGGGACAAGATTATGATGTTTGTAGGCATAGGATCCAATCAGCTCGTATAAGACGGGATTGTAGGGTGAGGCATTTGTTTTGCAGCGAACAAAAATAGGTTTGTGGTGCTGACAGTAGAGACGCGTGAAGGTGCAGGGCCACCTCAGCTGCTGGCACACTAATCAACATGAAAATTGGCTCTGAAAAAGAAAACCCCAGTTTTGAAAAATAAAGCAATGTTGTCCCAACGCATTGTTTTACTAAGCATACTACACTAGAGGCTTCCATATTTAAGGGCACTTAGTACTAATAGTGCAACGAGCATTTTTCTTTGTAAATAATGGTTTGTACGTGGCTGATTCATTCCAATACACTTTTTTGCAGCAAAACATTCTGCTGCCGGAGCCACTCGACCGCCTGGTGGCAGTAGGCGAGCGCCAGGCACGTGCTCTTGAGAGTGTGGCAAAGGTCCAGAGGGCTGCTCCACAACAGTAGTATCGGCGCCCTCACTGCTCTCCTGTCGAGCCCACAGAAGGCACCTTATAAAGGAGCTTTCAGTTTAATATTTTGTTTATTATTCAAGAACATGAATAAAATTATTGCAGTAAACATTGTGCTGTGCATATTAGGAGACTTATAACATGCACTTTGTGTCCCTTCAAAATAGGCAAAAACGTAAGACAACCTGTGCCACTCTTGGACCATGTAAATAAAAAATACACTAATGCAGCATACACGTCATCATGCTGTTTGTTCTTTCTATGTGCAAGAATACAGTGCGTGTTCATTAGCCACAAGATGAACGGTGTGTGTAATTCACAATGAAGAAAGGAAACAGCAGGAGCTTAATAATGCTATCACCTATAGACTGTGCATATGACTGCAACACTCCCCGATTCAAATGTGCCATTACATGCATGTTCGATACCACATATTCTTTAACATTGTCTTATAATTGCATGTACCATATTTCACACATCTTAAGCCCTTGCATAGCACACTTCTGATGTATCCATTTCATAGGCCAAATAATTGTACACTTTGTCCTTTTGTGTTGTATGAAAAGCAGCATCCTTTACAGTCGGATAAAACTTCAGAAGACAGGAGACGCCCCACCCAGATGACCAAAGCGCAGCAGCCGATTGCCTACACGTCTAAAGAAATAGTCCCTCTCCAACGAGCAATATTAGTCTGTCTGGCGGCACGATATCAGTCTCGAGTGCATGCCCACTGGTGCAGGCTTGTGTTCACCTGCCTTAAAGTGCAGATTCCGCAGCCTCCTAAAGTTGTATCCGACTATAGAAACACGTAATGCCTTGGACCAGTTGCATAGACTTCTGCAATTTGATAGCACACAATGATCAGGAGCAGAAATCTATAAAGGCATCCAAGCAAAGCTGGCTGACCACACTTCCATTATGAGGGGCTGAAAAAGGTCTCGCCAAATATACCCATGACGTCCTTGAAAAAGAGGTGGTGTTTGGCACTTCTTTAGAATCAAAAACAGATTACACTGAATGTTGTGTAGCACGTCAAAACAAACTGAGCTTGGTTATTTGCACAGCATGTAAAGGGAGGTCGAGCTTCACATAGGAAACAAACTGCTCTGTCCAGTACAATTTTGAGGCCGGTATGGCACCTATTATGGCACCGGTATGGCACCTATTATGTCAACAGTGTCTATATACAAATTACACTTTTCACAGGCCATTGATTTCACCATTATTTTTGTGGGATAGTTCTTTCAATCAGCGCTTGTATTACATGAGCAGGTGGATTTGAAAGCAAAGCTTTGTTTGCAAACCTTCCGACTTCCATAAGTGTGTGGCAAGGCACTGGCATGTTGTCGAATAGCTCACACTTCCTCGGTCCTGCACCAAAGAAGCCCAATGCTCTATTTTAAGTTGGATCGCACAACAATTCAACGGCACACAAAGAAGTGTAACACACACAGCAAAGCATTCTGCTGTGTGTATTTCTCTTTGTGTCCCGTCGAATTATGCAATTAAACTTCAAGCTTCTATACCAATGCACCGTCTTCAACCTCACTAATGCTCTAGTTATTAGGCCACAATGGTGCACATCTTTGAAATTTCCCAACACAAATTAGTTCTCCAAAAAATCACAAATGGTAAATTTTGCAGCACAGCTGTATGTATGAACGTGCCATATTCTTTACCACTAAACTCACAGGAATCAAAGAGGCAAGCATTAACCAGCCTTGCTGCTGCCGTTACCATTATCATCATGACACCAATGGAAAGACAGTGCCACGTTTCAGTAAAGGGAGTGCTGGAGGGAAAGGTGACAGCGAGGGCTTACAATAAAAATAACAGTTACGAGACATGTTCAATGCCAATATATGCTGCATGTCGCTCAGCCTACTTTGGCAATGCGGGAAGTGTTTACTCGTTTGGGCATATCACGTTTTGTGTAATCGTTGCTCTAAAGCTGTACAAATGGTCTATTTGCTCTGCAAGTTTTATTTTTATCATGGTAGGTTATAGACCCACTTTTCATTGGCATCTGCACCACATTTCTCCCGATATGTAATAATGCCTTGATGGTTCATGACATGTTCACGTACAGAGAGTTCTGCAGAGTATCGGATGTGCATTGTTCTAATGCTTAAGAATTAGAGCCCCATTATGAGACGAAAATATACAATTTATCCATCCAGAATAACGCCGCCCCCCCCCCCAAAAAAAAGAAGATGCACTGAACCTCTGGCACATGCATCGACAGTGAACAGAGCAAACAATCTGAAGTATTTTCTTCATGCAAGCCAACACACTAAGATTCTCAATGCATTTTCATTTCGCCACAAATGCATAGGCACAACCGGCTTGGCGCAACATCCACATCTCGCGCTGCAACAAATTGTGCAATGCCTCGCTGTTTCATAGTGCGGCCGATAGATTACGCATGACCAAAATTCAGCATTGTGCATACTTAGTAACTTCACCAATGAAGAACCCCAAGTTGTTTATGAGGTTAGGATTCATAGGTTACTTCACACAATTAGTGATATCCATGTATCTATTTATCCTTAACCCCTTTCCCAAGAAAGTCAGCCATTTGGAAGGCACCCTGACAGATAAGTAGAACAATCGACAAAAAGTGATCAACCAGCGAAAAAGTCTGTTAATCACAGTAACGCTGACATTGAAGGCGCCTTAATTTCTACGTACGTTCCGTCGACACACCCGACTACGTTCGTAATGTTCCCACGAAGTGGGAAGCATTCTTTTATATATGCCCGCTCCGCCGCAGTATTCTGGAAAGCTAGCCACCGATTAAGCACTGCAGCATCGATAAGCGCGTCTGACACATCTCTGACACAGTGGCTAACAGTAGTTTCATGGCGTCCGATGTAACGCTCGGCGCCGACGCTTCCCTGAAAACTCCCAATCCCGTAGAAACGGAGGGCACAAATGACTTGCTCTACGACGGTGAGCGAATGAAGCCCGCCACGCTGTCTCCGCAGACGAGAGTCTTCGCCTAGCTCGTCACACAGCCAGCACACTGATGTCTTCGACAAGCGAAAATGACGCTGAAACTCCCCGTCGGTCATGCAGGTGAACGGGTCCGGACGGTCATACTGACGCTTGCTGCCGCTGGATGCAATGAAACAGGCTGCTGCTGCCGCCGCCATGTTCCCGAGTTGAACTCGGAGGGGGTTTCGCGATGTACGAGTTTAGCACGAGTTCGCCTGTCAATCAAAACCAGAGGTCACGCCCCGCGCGAGGCATGTAACTATTGCGCGCGCACCCACTACAGTTGGGCCACGCCCAACTTATCTTCCAGCAACAGCGACGCGGTGTCGAGCTGAGAGGCATCAACAATATTGACCGCCGACATAAAACACGCACAACGCACTGTCATCGGTGATGCACTGAGCACCACTATCGAAAACAAAGCGTTGACTGTCGCTGGCATACATCTTCTCGGGCTGAGATGGCCGCACAACACGGTTTCATTGCCTGCATTGCGGCGCGTAGCGCACAGTAAATAATTATCGGCACGTCACTGTAGGTGCTTGCAAGGCGTCGAGGGGGACGACGATGCTGAGGAGTGCTTATTGCAGCAGTCGTTTCAGATGGCTGCTCTGTCATCGGTGGTGAAACGGAGCCACAATGTCGTAAACACGATCAGCGTCCGAGAATCGCTCGCTCTTCTAGGCCCAGTGCAATGGCATTTCATCACAAGCAATGCGCACTCAACAGTTCCAACACCTCTCTCCGTTCGAAATCTGATTTCATAACTGCACACAAGAGCCCTCACCTGCCAAAATGCGAGTGCTGCGGTGTCGTTACGATATCCATCTGCGATCGCTGCTGGCTCCAGCAGAGGTAATCCGCAAGCACCTTCCACTGCACAACACACTCATATACTGCGTACATGCGCTCAGAGGCGCCTTCACTGGGCAAGCGATGACAAGCGATGAATTCTGTCGCTGGGGAAGCACGCACGTTTCGCAATGTATCGCAGAGGCTTCGCGCACAAAGATAAACTGGTACATTTTCACTGAACTGCGTCACTACGCACTATAAAATAACATACCGCCATTTTACAGCGACAGCTGTTGTGTCGTTTTTAGTAGGTAAAGCGGGGGCCTTAATAGCCTAGTGAAGCGCCTGCGATGAACAGCCGTACCGCGGCGCTGCGTTTCTATTCCCCTAATAGAGAAAGAGTAGCCATGACCCTCCATGGATCATGACCGACTTTATCGAGAATAGCACTGCAGCGCCCCTAGGCGACTTATCACCGTATGAACGCCCTCGTGCGTGCGACCCGTTTCAATGTACCGCTTCTAAGCTTTCGCCTCCCTGTCGCCACTCACGGCAAGAAGTGCAAAATTTAATAATTTGCTCGATCTCCGTTTGTCATCACAAATTTCTAGCATTGAAAACGAAAAACAGATACCTAAAGAAATAAAATTGTGCGTTATTTTATTTGTCGTACTTTAACGTATTCGTTTGAGTGAAAGTGTAGGTGCAAGAATGCGCCGCATGTACCCCGTTCGCATTCGATGGAGGATAGATAGATAGCGCCCGAAAGATGAGGCACGCCCTTGACGCGCCCGGGAAAGGCGTGGCAAACGGCTCACGGCAAGTGTGCTGACAGACAGCGGGGCAGTCACGGTATCGCTAAGTTGCGATAATCCGTTGATAACAATACGCGGCGCTGGCGCGTTTCGTTGTGCAGCCTTCTGCGCTTGAAACGTGGAAGCAGCGTGCCGCGCAGGGTGCGCTCATGTTGTCATACGCGACTTTTTGTCTACATATTTTTTTGCCTGCACCTTCGGCCTGTTCCGCGCTATCTCCGTTCACTGACTGCCGTCGAGCAAACTCGGGCAAAACTCGGGTGAACGAGAAACTTGGCGCATCCTGCATAGCACCCCAACTGTGCTTCTTGAAACTGTGTGTACCTCTTCATTTTTTCCCTTATTTCTCTGTTTATATTTTAATGCGAAGCACTAACAGTGTTAAAGTGGAAAGAAAGTGTAGCCGTGTGAAGTTCGGCAAGCTGGCCACGTGGGAAAAGTAGAGAAGAGATGGGACCCCTTCGAATGTCCGTTTATATATATATATATATATATATATATAAATATATATATATATATATATATATATATATATATATATATATATATATATAATGAACGAGAAGAACGGGGGGGAGGGGTTAACCAAGGGGCCCGATTTTCATTAGTCATATCATAAGAAGCCAACAAACACTGGCACCAAGGACAACATACGGGAAATAACTTGTACTTAATAAATGAAATAAAGAAACGATAAATTTATGGAAATTAACGTGGGTGAAAAGACAACTTGCCGCAGGTGGGAACCGAACCCACAACCACAGCGAAATGCGAAGGTTGTGGGTTCGGTTCCCACCTGCGGCAAGTTGTTTTTTCATCCACTCCACCTCCACCAGAATGTTGCGTGTGACAAGACACAGATAGAAGAGACTATTTACAGGCTATTTACACTGGAGCCAGGCAGCCAAGCCAACACTCGCTCGCGCCAAGCGCACGGACCAACTTCATCGTCGTTCTCGCGGTGGCTCGTTTCTTGAGCATCGCTCGATGATATCGTAAAAATATATACAAGCCTGCAGTGCGGCCTGATCCCGGTGAAGCACCGTTAACGTACTCCCTCGCCAGAGCAGGATTGGCTACCCTAGTGCAGTACTTGGCCAAAACCTCCTACATGAATTTAACAGTCAAACCTCGGCCCTCAGGCCCCAGCAGCTGCGAAGCAATTGACCACGGCGGCGGTCAGACCTGTGACGCAGCAGAGGGCGCTAAGAATCTCTGGATCCGGAAAGACCGACATTGGAATCTGAACCTCGCAACGTTTAACGTATAGAACGTTATCTAGTGAGACCAGTGTAGCAGTGCTGTTGGAGGAACTAGCGGCCATTAAATTGGATATAATAGGGCTCCGTAAGGTTAAAAATAAATGAGGCATATACAGTGCCTTTTTTTTTAAAAAGCGGGCACGTCCTGTGCTACCGGGCCTTAGCGGAGAGACGAGAACTAGAAATCGGATTCCTGAATAATAAGGATATTGCTGGTAACATACAGGAATTCTATAGCATTAACAAGAGGGTGGCAGGTCTTGTTGTGAAACTTAATAAGATGTACAAATTGAAGGTCGTACAGGTCTACGTGCCTACATCCAGTCATGATGGCCAGCAAGTCGAAAGCTTCTATGAAGACGTGGAATCGGCGATGGGCAAAGTCAAAACAAAATAGACAATACTGATGGGCGAATTCAATGCCAGGGTAGGCAAGAAGCAGGCTGGAGACAAGCCAGTGGGGGAATATGGCATAGGTTATAGAAATAGCAGGGGAGAGTTATTAGTAGAGTATGCAGAACGGAATGACTTGCCGATAATAAATACCTTCTTCCGCAAGCGGGATAAGCGATAGTGGACATGGAGTAGCCCGAATGGCGAGACTAGATATGAAATAGACTTCATACTCTGCTCTGACCCTGCCAGCATACAAGATATGGAAGTGCTGGGCAAGGTGCGCTGCTGTGACCATAGGAAGGCAAGATCTCGAATTAGCCTTGACTTGAGGAGTGAACGGAAAAAACTGGTACATAAGTAGCCGATCAATGAGTTAGCGGTAGGAGGGACAATAGCGGAGTTCCGGATCAAGCTACCGAACAGGTATTCAGCTTTAACTCAGGAAGAGTACCTTAGTGGTGAATCAATGGACGACAATCGTATGGGCACGATTAAGGAGTGTGCAATAGAAGTCGGTGGAAACTCCGTTAGACAGGATACCATTAAACTATAGCAGGAGACGAAAGATCTGATTTATAAACACCAATGTATGAAAGCCTCTGACCCTACAGCTAGAATACAACTGGCAGAACTTTCCAAGTTAATCAACAAGCGTAAGATAACTGATATAAAAGATGCATAATATGGGTAGAATTGAGCATGCTGTCAGGAAAGGAGGAAGCCTAAAAGCAGTGAAGAAGAAACTAGGAATAGGCAAGAATCAGATTTATGCGCTAAGAGACAAAGCCCGATATATCATACCTAATATAAATAAGATAGTTCAAATGGCTGTGGAGTCCTATAGAGATTTATACACTACCAGTGGCACCCACGACGATAATGGAAGAGTGAAGTGTCTAAGAGAATTTGATATGCCACCAGTAACGCCGGAAGAAGCAAAGAAACCCTTCAGAGCTATGCAAAGGGGGAAGGCAGCTGGGGAGGATCAGGTAACAGCAGATTTGTTGAAGGATGGTGGTGGGCAGACTGTTCTAGGAAAACTGGCCACACTGTATAGTCAATGCCTCATGACCTCGAGCGTACCGGTACCTTGTAAGAACGCCAACATAATCCATAAGAAAGGCGACGCCAAGGACTTGCAAAATTATGGGCCGATCAGTTTACTTTCTGCAAACTACAAAGTATTTATTAAGGTAATCGCAAATAGATTCAGGAACAACTTAGACTTCATTCAACAAAAGGACCAGGCAGGATTTCGTAAAGGCTACTCAGCAATAGACTACATTTACACTATCCATCACATGATAAACAAATGTGCACAATATAACCAACCCTTACATATAACTTTTACTGATTAAGAGAAAGCGTTTGATTCAGTCGAAACCTCAGGAGTGATGCAGGCATTGCGGCATCAGGGCATAGATGAACCGTATGTAAAAATGCTGAAAGACATCTATAGCGGCTCCACAGCCACCGTGGCCCTCCATAAAGAAAGCAACAAAATCCCAATAAAGGACTGGGTCAGGCAGGGCGATACCATTTCTCCAAAGCTATTCACAGCGTGTTTGGCGGAGGTATTCTGAGACCTGGATTGGGAAGAATTGTGGATAAGAGTTGATGGAGAATACCTTAGTAACTTGCGATTCCCTGATGATATTGCCTTGATTAGTAACTCAGGGGGCCAATTGCAATGCATGTTAACAGACCTGGAGAGGCAAAGCAGAAGAGTGGGTCTAAAAATTAGTCTGCAGAAAACTAAAGTAATGTTTAACAGTCTCGAAAGAAAACAACAGCTTACGATAGGTAGCGAGGCACTGGAAGTGGTAAGGGATTACATGTACTTAGGGCTGGTAGTGACCGCGGATCCGGATGATGAGACCGAAATAATCAGAAGAATAAAAATGGCTGGGCTGCGTTTGGCAGGCATTCTCAGATCATGAACAGCAGGTTGCCATTATCCCTCAAGAGAAAAGTGCATAATAGTTGTTTCTGACCAGTACTCACGTACGGTGCAGAAATCTGCAGGCTTACGAAAAGGGTTCTACTTAAATTGAGGACGACGCAAGGAGCTATGGAAAGAAGAATTATAGGTGTAACGTTAAGGGATAAGAAAAGAGCAGATTGGGTGAGGGAACAAACGCGAGTTAATGATGTCTTAGTTGAAATCAAGAAAACGAAATGGACATGGACAGGGCATGTAATGAGGGAAGATAACCGATGGTCATTAAGGGCTACGGACTAGATTCCACGAGAATGGAAGCGTAGCAGGGGGCGGCAGAAAGTTAGGCAAGTGGATGAGATTAAGAGGTTTGTTTCCAGGGACAACATGGCCACCTTTAGCACATGACTGGGGTAGTTGGAGAAGTATGGGAGAGGCCTTTGCCCTGCAGTGGGTGTAGCAAGGCTTATGATATATATATACATATATATAAGCATCGTGGTATGCTCCAGAGCAGGTCCATGGTTAAACTCCTTGCCTTTAGTATTTGTATTATCTGCCCTTTTCTTTAGTTTGTTTCGCTATTTTTGGCGGTGGCCTGGCTCATCTCTCACAGGAAGAAATACAACATCAAAGAAACCTAGCTGCGCTAGTCGAGGGCAGCTTTTTTTGGATTCTTGCTGCGTCGATTTAAAAGATGCATTTCCTATCCAAGCCTAAACGACAGCGATACAGGCGAGGTGAGTTACGGTGGCTCATGGGTTTCGGCTAACGACGCTACTCACGCAGAACGTTTGTCTTTTGCGTGGTTGTGAACCGGAGTTAGAGGCAGGAGGGTAACACGGTGTCCCGAAACGAAAAATTTGGAATTACCTTTTGTTCCAAGTTTGGAAGTAACACCTTCAGAAACACCTTCAAGTGGGTATCAGCTTACAATGGGGGAATTCAGATTAAACTTTTCAAGTGGATAGGCTTTGAATTATCCTAAGCATATTTTTATCCAAATTTCCTTACTTGCCATAAGGTGAAAGCAGACTAGGAAGCATTTAACTTTTCTTTATTCTGCAGACATCTTGAGAATGTCCAGCTTGATGTCATGACCACTTCTTAGATTAAAAAGTCAGTTGTAAATATTAAATGATTTGTATAAATGAGTAAACGCACACGCAACAACAATCCTTGTGCATTTCTCAGTATTCACTCAATGAAGATGTAGCACGTCTATACTGTCAATTTGTAGTGATGTGCAAAACAAGGAAGTTCCAAAAGAGTGAGTCACGAATATAAACAATCGAGGGGGGAGGGGGGGGGCATAACGATGGCTGCGCGCAAGATAGGGCTTCCTCTGAATCTGATCTACGAATCAATGCATTGGTTCATCAAATTGTAGCGGTCGTACATTGGAGCGCAACCGCGGGCGCTGAAATGTGATCGAGAATGTACACGCCAGTATTCGCTTCACGCGTGCAATCTGATTATATAACTCTCGCTATGAAACCTGTTGCGACATTCTGGATACTTGAAATACATGCAGACGCTTCTTGAGCTAAGCGATAACTTTGGAGCAGTGGTGAGACGCTAAAGGAATCTCAGCCGTAAAAAAAAAAAAAACAATAATGTACTGTGACTCTAAATAATCGCTGAAATATAATGCGCATGGTAAAAGGCGAACCCCAAGACTGCACAGCGGCGCAGACATGCGAAACGTTCCAGAGCTAAAGATTATAAACACGAGTTAAACAGAGCTAAACACGTGTTATTAAAACAGTACTTCGCGTGTCAATCTAGCCCTGTAGTCCAATAATAATAATATATGGGGTTTTACGTGCCAAAACCACTTTCTGATTATGAGGCACGCCGTAGTGGGGGACTCCGGAAATTTCGACCACCTGGGGTTCCTTAACGTGCACCTAAATCTAAGTACACGGGTGTTTTCACATTTCGCCCCCATCGAAATGCGGCCGCCGTGGCCGGGATTCGATCCCGCGACCTCGTGTTCAGCAGCCTAACACCATAGCCACTGAGCAACCGCGGCGGGTCCCTGTAGTCCACGGGCCAGTTCCATCACGGGCACTGTGTCGGAGCTCATATTTCACGTTACTTTACATTTATGAGCAATAACTGTCACAAAATCACGGTATTGACTTTTTTACGTCTTAACATTAGATAGCCAAAATATACGCCGCAAACACTCATCCTAATACATTAGTACTTTTCATTCTAACGTACATGTCCGGCGCTGCTACATCTGTTGCAAAGTACTGAAG
Organism: Dermacentor albipictus; assembly: GCF_038994185.2. Taxonomy (NCBI): domain Eukaryota; kingdom Metazoa; phylum Arthropoda; class Arachnida; order Ixodida; family Ixodidae; genus Dermacentor; species Dermacentor albipictus. The sequence goes on along the minus strand of NC_091821.1, from coordinate 280,081,747 downwards.
AATATATGCAATGATTTCCTCCAGGCAGCTGTTTTAACGCGAAAGCGTTAAGGGCCCCGTGTCTCAGAAAATCTCGTGTCGGCGTCGGCGGCGTTGTCAGAGAGCAAACATATTCGTACATATTTCTGCATATGTATATGCTATGCCTTGCTAGATTGAGAGCGCATATCTTTTATGTCAAATCTTTTAACACTGAGAAAATGGGCTTTGTTCTCTGACTCAAAACGAGCATTACAGTGCACGCAATCAGTTTTCCGACTTGGTTGCCATGAACAGCTCACATACGAAATCATGAAACTTCACCATCACATCCAACAAAAAGCTCTCGGCGTTCTCTTTCAATGTGTACCTGGCCATTGTGGAATCAGTGCCACTGATTCCACCGACAACGCTGCTCGCACATCACATCAAGAAGAGCACTGCGTTCGAATTCAGCTTTCGAGGGCAGACGCCGCAAGGCAGCTTCGACACCTCGCACACAGTCTCTCACTGACCGAGTGGAACTCGCCAAACTTAAGACTTTGACGACTGCGTAAATTAAACCCCTCACTGCAACTCCTACCTCCAGCCGGACTTCCTCGACGTGAAGCTACGCTTCTCTGTCGCCTTTGTTAGGAGTTGCCTTCACAAAGGCATACTCTACATTAATTGGAGTGACTGACAGTGCAGCATGCGAGGTTTGCGGCACCGAAGAAAATATCAACCACCTGCTGTGCCACTGTCCACGATATGCCCCAGAAAGACAAGAACTTGCTAACGCTCTCCAAAAACAGGACAATCGGCCGCTTTCCGTGCAGGTGCTGCTGCAACACCGCCCCCGTCGCTCGTCGGCTCATAAAGCGGTGAAGGCACTTTTGTGCTTCTTGAGGACGACGAAATTGTGTGAACGTCTGTCACTATTAGTGCAATTACTGTTAGACCGCACGCATCAGCAAACACCCCGCTAATTTCCTCCTTCCCTCCTGTCTCTACCTGTCATCTTTGCTTTCCCCTTCCCGATTACCCCGATGTAGGGTAGCCAACCGAAAATTATTCTAGTTAACCTTCCTGCTTTCTGCTTCTCTTTTTCCTTCCTTCCTTTCTGTCTTCTAAACATGAAATAATAAAAGTGAAAAACAATGTTAGAAACCTGAAAATGACGTAATTTCCTTGGCGCCACTGTGCACTACCTCCGGGATCGGCCCACGCAAGAGGCCGCGATTCTACCAGGACGCTCGCCTTCGTGCATAGCGTTCGCCGCCAGCATTTGGCGGTAAGCATTACAGTTCCCATTTGAAACACACAACAGGAAATTTCAGTCTCTCGTATTTTGGGACGTCGTTTAATTCTGTCGTTCTGTAGTGTGTAGTGTGACGTCCTGTAGTCGAAAGTTCTGCAGTTCTTGATCAATATTTAATTAATAAACGATGGACACCTCTTTACGGCTATGTAAATGTGTTAGTACAAAAAAGGAAAATATAAAAAAAATAGAAAAGACGGCCTTGCCAGGGAATCGAACTTGCGACCTGACGATTCCGAGCCCAGCATCTTACCACAAAAAAAAAAAAAACTGCACCATTCCGACCTTTCTTTTCTTTCTTTCATGGTATTTATTATAGTAGCATTCAACCAGACATTCACCTGTTCTGCATATTCAAAGAATGGAGGGCACAATGAAAGTCACACACAGAAAAGGCAGCGTTCATACTGTGAGTAAAAAAGTTCGTTTCTGTTTAGAAGGTCGGTAAGGATAAGCACCTCACCAAAATAGGGTACCAGTCTGGTTGTACACCGAGTCCATCATAAACATGTTTTAGGTGTACGGTCATTTGGATAAAATTTACCTTTGTAGGTACCACCGTTTCGGCGTTTCGGTCCATCATTCGCGTTTTCCACAAACTGTGCATTCCTATGACAAAGGCATATCGAAAGGTGCTCTATTATCAGAGGTTGGCAGCAGGTATCGCACAGTATGAGCGTTAATCTCAAAGTCTTTCTTTAAAGTACGTTGAAGGACGTTGAAATTTTGTCTCTGGTACATCACAAAGGCGACGGTTAACAGAAGAGACAAAGATACCCGTTTTTTGTAGCCAGCCATATTTCAACCGGTATGGTTTCACTATGAACTTTATAAAAGATGTTTTGCAGCAAGGGGATAAATACATTCTGCGAACTCGCTTTAGTACATCGTGGCCTAGCCATTTAATGTATATTGATCGGTAAAGTGGAGGCGGAAATAGCATGGACAGTAAGTCTTTGTACAACGTTTTGCGCGACACAGAATACAAGTATTCAGTGGAAAACCGAACTGTCAGGAAACGAACCGCCAAGCAAGCGAACCGCCAAGCTTTTTGCATGAGCCCCCACAAGCATAAGCGCGAAGAAAAATGTGAAGAAACAACTAAATCAGGTAACGCATTAACAAGTGCGACTTGCATGTATGACCGAAATATAGGATGCGAATTATCGCGAAACAAGAAGAAACGAGACACTATTTGCCGCACATAAAGATGTACTAAGCCCAGCCCACCTTCACTAGCGCCTAGAAATATTCTCTCGCCTCATGGGCTCAAAAGTTGAAAACCATACGAAGGTTGCAAAGATACAGTGGACGCGTTGGATGTATAGCCTAGCACAATGAATAACTTGCAATACATAGTAAATTTTTGTTGCCAAGAACTTATTGCAGGCTTCGGCTTTCCCAAAAATAGAAAGTCCTTCTGGAACGAATCTCTCGGCGTTACTTTCCAGGGCCGAAACCCGTTCTGTCCAATAGTGTGCGCTTAAATTATATGCGTCTAGCGGCACGCCAAGATACTTTGGCGGGACATCAGTCCACTTAACGCCTGCAAACTGTTCTGGTGTGTAGCACCATGAGCCCAACCATAAGCCTAAACATTTTGAGGAGTTCATTCGCGCTCCTGATACGCTGCCAAATTCTTCTATTCTCGATACTGCCTTTTCAATACTGGACTTGTCCATGCAGAAGAACGCTAGATCGTCTGCATAAGCTAAGATTTTTACTTCATTACCCAGTATATTGAAGCCATAGATGTGACTCGACTGAGTTACGCTTAAGCATAGAGGTTTCAGGTAAATGGCGAATAGTAGTGGGGACATCGGGCATCCTTGTTTTACTGATGAGCAAATAGAAATGGGTTCGGAGAGTTGGCCTTTAATAACTAAATGAGCAGTACAACAGGTGTAGCAAAGCCTAACGCCTTTAAGCACAATATGGAGCCAACATTGACATGCTCCAGAAAAGAAAATAAAAAGGAGTGACTGACACGATCAAAAGCTTTAGCAAGGTCTACCTGGAGCATTGCAAGCTGCTCAGTGGAACCATAACAGTATTGAAGAAGTGTACGGGCTATATGTATGTTGGTTTTAATTGATCGGCCCCTGATTCCACACGTCTGATGGGAACCATTTAGAATTGGCATCGCAAATTGCAATCTATTAGATAAAACTTTCGCAAAAATTTTGTAATCCACGTTTGACAATGTGATTGGTCGGTAGCCTTCAACAGAACGCAGTTTCTCTTTATCTGAACTTTTGGGAATTAAAACTGTGTGGGTTTTCCAAAAAGACTGCGGAAGGGCGTCAATATCTATACTTGTAATAAATATGTCTAATAATATGGGGCTGATAATTGATCTGAACGCTTTGTAATATTCACTTGAAAGTCCATCGGGGCCGGGTGTTTTCGACAAAGGCAGCTGATCAATAGCTAGCTCAATTTCATGGATCGTAAGGCTAACACTGATGACTGCACAGTCATCATACCGTAACGGTTTTACAAAATATATAAAACTCTGTAAAACTTTTTCATCGTGATCGTCCGGAGGGGCACTAAACAACATAGTGTAGAAAGTTTCGAACTGAGAAATCATGTCATTTGTATTTGTTAGAAGACTACCTTCAAAGTATATTTCCGGAATTACTTTGGAAATACCGTGACGTCGCTCGTCAGGTAAAGTTTGACGTGTTGGTTGCTCAGACTGCAGAGCACGCCTATTTCGAAATCGAATTCGCGCACCTCTGTAACGCAGTGCGTCATACTTTTGTAACTCACATTTAAGGTTTTCTCCGTCAACAATGTAAGTCCCTGGCATTTCGCATTCAATCTCATAAAGGCTACATAGGCTCTTAAGGAGCATTCTTTCCTCTTTCTTTCTATAGAATGATTTCACCGATCCAATTTCTATAACCACTGTACGAACCTCTTGTTTAAATAGTTCCCAAGCAGTAAATAATGGCAAGTCAGTATAAAGAGAATTGGTTAAGGCCATGCGCACGCGATTAATAAATTCCTGATCATTTAGGAGCTCAGAGTTAAGGCTGTTTCACATGCTGCGACTGCAACGACGAAAATCGGTGCTGTCGCACGCGTCGCAATGCGATTTTTAGAGGGCTCATTTCACATGATTGCGATTTCAACAATGCGACTGGTGCGACGTCCAGGATTGCTTACTGCCAGGTTTCGTGGCACACGCTGCATAATTCTTTTATTGTAATGAATAAAACGTTTACAGTATAATATTCTTGACTTTTCTTGATTAGAAGCAAATATTATGTACGTTTACTAATTTAAAAACGTTAAGATTTGTCTTGAGTGCGCGACGGCGGTTTCGGTAGTTCAGTGCGACATGGCGCACGTAAACAGCTGTTCGCAGGTGGTTCTGCATGGTTCTGCGCCGTGTGTTGTCTCATCTGCCTTCTATGACCGTTTCGTTCTGCCTGCGCTACAACAATCTCCAAGATGACCTATCGACCAGTTCATATTGCTACCCTCACCGCATATGCAGTATTCGGAATTCGGCTGCCACGAAGTCGTCGTGTCAGCCCAACAAGATCCTCGCGCTACCCGTGCTCAGCGCCAGCTTCTGAAGAAATTATGCGTGTATATTGCCCGTGATTGCGCATATGTGGTGCCTACTACTAGCCATATTCTTACGCCAAACGCAACAAGAAGCACCAACCCGAAAGCACGCGTGTGCCACTGAACGAAGCCTCAAATGATCTGTCTGATTACGACGTGGAATGAAAATTATGTTGTGAAATTCAACCTTAGCGCTATCCTGGTTCGTCCATCGCCGTGCTTGCGCTGCGAATATATATACGGGAGCCCTCTCTAAATATTTCTAAAGGCGCAAAAGCCGACGCATCAAATGTTTCGAGCAGTTACCGTCACTTTTGTAGAAACCTGTACGTTGTAACATATCATTCTAAAGGACACGGTTCTCGTCCACTTTGTTGTTCTGTGTCTCATGCTGGCAGTATACTCGGAACTTCTAACAAGAAGACCATATCAATACGCGCTATTCATAAAGCAGGATCGTAGGCCTGCGGCATTCGCACTTGCCGTAGAATTTTTCAGCTTTCTGCTCAGCCTCGCACGCCTCTCACGGTTAGCCTCTTTTGTGGAAATAAATATTATTATTATATTATTAATGTTATTAGATATTATAGTTTCTTCACTGTAATTTATAGCAATCATCCAGATTTCTTAAGGTAGTCATGCATTTAACCTGTATTAGATCAACATTGCTACGACATGCTTATGGGAGTCATTTCAAGCTAGATTGCTCAGCCAGAGAAAGTAAAAATCCAAGCCTCAATGTTTATTCCAATTTGGTATTCCTAAACATATTATATTGGCAGAATTTTATGCCTGCTTGCATTTCCTGCAATTCAATGTTCAGAGCTGGAAAAACTGATTCCTTTTCTTGCTGTCGAAAGGCTGCTTCAATGTCGATAGCAAGCTATAATTATTCATTTCGAAAGCTTTAAGCAATGACTATATGTCTAAGCTTATCAATGCGTTTTTGTTCCACGAACACAATTAAGTTTTCTCTCTCCCTCTTTTGACAGCCATGGAATGAAACCGTTCACTTTCATAAGTATCAGGATGCAAACATTCTGGAGTTTGTCCTGAGCATTTGCTTGCATCCTATAGTGTGCATGTTTGTATCAAGTTCTGGTGTTACAATCGCAGTGATCTACACATATTGTTATTTTGCAACAAACAAATTTATTTAACTTTCTTTTCAAATCTACAATGTGGCCATGCAGTAACAACTACATTAATAAGCAAAAAAAAACTGCAGATTCAGTGTACGTGTTGGAATCTATGCGAAGTGAAGTTTTTGTCAAGTGGTCAATTAAATGCGGTTAAAGTAACTGCGATATATACAATTTGTCTTACTTTCAACAATCCAACTTGTCATCTTTTGCAAGGTTTGCTTATGCACCGCATAAGTCACAACCTTGATGTCATGTAATCTTTATGCATTACACTGTTCACAAACGATACCGAAACCCAAATGACAGTTAATGTAGATGCATGCTGCGAGACATCAACACAGTGACATTTGTTGAGCAAGGAATGGTGCGAGGTGTATGCAGATGAATGAATGACGTGCTTATGTACTTATTTATTTATATACCTCGCAGGCTGCAAGGTTGGAGTATTATGCAAGGAGGAATAAAAAAGTTGTTACAAAAGGAAGAAGGGCACAACATTAAGAAAAAAAGCAGTACCAATACATTGCACCAACTAGCCCAACATGTTTTACTGGCACAACATTATACAATACTTAACAAACAATACCAGAAAAAGTTACTGCCCATGCACCCTGTACAGACGGTAAACCTGCGAAGCTGAAATGTGCGGCCCCGGTGTTTATCACTGAGTTAATTCCAATGGTTTATTCAAGTCTTTCTATATTATTGGTTATGTCTGTGTTTCTCAATGAGGTTATGCACATGTTTGGCTTGGGTTTATCACATTGTTTGTTTGGAATGCCACGCATTGCACTTTGCAAGATCACCATCGTGGAAAGTGCAATGAGTGGTTCATTGCGTTAATCCAGCGGGTCCATCAAAGTCTTTCTGGATTATGTTACGCACTTGTGTTTTGTAATACGTTAATCATAATGTTTATGACTCAGTTATGCACTGTAGTTACGAAGTGACACACCGCGGCTGCACATTTCATTTAATTAAATACAGGGACACATTTTCGAACCTCTTGGGAAGTCGGAGAGAGACTGCTGCACGCGCACTCTGCTGCTAGAGAGAAACGATGTCACTATCGGTCTAGCCAATGGCCCACCACACCTTCGCTGCGAGATAATAATGACATCACGATCTTGTCTTAACCCCATCCCTCTCTGTGTCCCTTCCCTGCAATAATACGCAGATAAATGTATGTTTGAAATGCATAAGCATTTCTATGTCTACCCAGCACGAAATGTCTCCGTCCATCATGCAAGACGAATGCAATGGCTCACACTCCCTTAAACAATGGCTCATACCCCTACACTAGGGTTTTGGGGATCGGACCATGAGTGTTTCGCCTAGGCATAAGCAGCTTCACTGTAAAAAGAATGAACACCTTTCTGCTAAAGACCAAGACAATCATGAGGTGTATTAACAAATGAAAGTTTATTGAACATGCCGAGTAAATGCTGTTCGACAAGCAATAAATCAAATTTACACAAAAAGCAGAAGCAAGATCTGATGTGTGTCCATACAGATCCCAACAGGAAACGCATCCATCTCTGAAAGTGTAACAGCGACCATGCTGACACAAGATTCTCCCAGTGTATTTGCATCTACAGCATCCATAATTTCTCTAGGCAGCCGATCTCCACAGAATGCTAGCTTCTTCCTCTACAATGCACTCTCCACATCTGAGCGTGCATTGTAGAGGAAGAAGCTAGCATTCTGTGCAGATCGGCTGCCTAGAGAAGTTACGGCAGCTGTAGATCTAAAAACGCTGCGTTAATCTTGTCATCACGGCCTCCGCTAGAATGGATGCATTTCCTGTCAGGAAACGCACATGAATTTTTGCTTCTCCTTTTTGTGTATGTTCAGTCTATTGCTTGTCAGCGAGCATTTACTCAGTGTGTACATTAAACCTTTGGTTGTTAGATCATCTCGGTTTTCTTGTTTGTCCTATGTGTTCTCTGGTGCCATTTGCAGCCAGGCTATTCATTTTTTTTAGACTGCAACAAGTCACTTTAATGGCCCTCATGAGACCTTATAAAATCTTTTATTTGGCCAATGTAGCAAGAACGTACAGTGTGAAGCAGTAAGAACAGGTTATGCTAACTTCTAATTAAAAGGTTTATTGTGAAAATGCAATGATCTATAAAGGTTACCACAAAGTAGTACAACAATAAAACCTGATAAAGACTAGTGCTTGATGAAACCAAACATAAAAGCAGGAAAGGGAGAATATACATATAAATATACAAGTCCAGGGAAAAAAAAAAACATTGTGATCACCAAGTGTGTATGTGGCTACCTTCCAGGAAACTCATTTTTTTTCCCAATGGCATGGAACTGGAAGAATGTGCTTGCATAAGCAAGCTGTCAGTCTATCTGTTGGAATAACAACAGTGTTTCTTGAAAGGTGCTGGCATGCAGGATTGGCAATTGTAATGATATTTTCCTGCACTTGGAATTTTTCTCTGTTTTCTTTCTGTAGCATTTTTATTTATGTTTGGCTGCATCAAGCACCAATTTTTATCTATCTTTCAAAGATGTCTTTCTTTTTCTGGGGAAAACTCGGGGAAGGCAGGAGATGGAAATTCAAGACGATGAGCAACATGAGAACAAGGTGAAAGTAGGAGCCAATGTTTCCAAACGTGGACCTTGAAGAAGACAAGTCCACTAGCCGAGACGTTGGCTCCTGCTTTCACCTTGTTCTCGTTTTGCTCGTCGTCCTTTCTTTTTCTGGTAATTTGTATAACTCGCCACATTTTTACAAATGAACCTCAGTTGAAAGTTAGTCCTCATCCATATCTAGTGTCATCCTGTTGATACTGCTTCATGCTATGCACTATTGCAACATTTGTGTGCGTGTGTGTGCACACATGTGGATTTGGATGTGAGATCGGGCCCTTGGGCAGAGGTATCATTCTTCTCCTGTGCAGCCTTATGAATTCATTAACTATAGTGCAACAGAAATGCAATGGACATGAATGGAGTGAACACACAGAGCGCTTCGTTCTTGTCTGTTGTCTATCTGTTGCACTTTAGTTAATAATGAATACACACAAACTCTAATTTTCAGTTATTATGTCAGGCTTATAAGCCCGCTTGTGTCCTGGAATATTTGCATGGCTATGTATCCTGTAATTTAATTTCTGGCCATGTGCTTGCAAGTCGCGTGTCAATCTGATTTTCCTGACAATCTTGTGTGATGTGCAGGCCCAGACAGTTTCTGGTGAATCCATGCAGGGTGTTGTGCAGGGTGTAATCTGCACTACAAGTGCTGCTTTGATTGCTTTCAGTTCAGCTTTTCTAGGTGTAGGATGACCTGGAATGGTACTCACTTATATGGGGTTTAGTTTTATGTAGTGTCGTACTGCTGTTACACTGCTATTGCCAGATCAGTGTACTATATGTGCCTTATGTTTGCTTGCATCTTCATGATTAGCAACCTCCCCTGTGGTTTTGGCAGTTGCATATAGTCTCCTGGCCTAATTCTTTACCCCCATATTCCACGGTATGGGCCTGTTGTGTTTCAAGTTCAGGTACTCCCGAGGTTGTGTTTCTGAAGGGAGGGGTAGTCGTCTTTGCATCTCATATGCTAGCTGGCATAGTATCTTGGTACGAGGTTCTGAGCTCTTGCGACAAAGAATTTGTGCTGCAGGCAGCAATTCTACTCTGTCTAGGTGCTTGCTCGTTAGCTCTTTCTCATAGAGGTCTTCAAGCATGGTACAGTTGGAAAGACCTGTTATTACTACCCGATGCCTGTATTCGATGAGTTGTCTTTTTTGTGTGCTGCAGGTAATTCATACCGTACCATACCTTGGACACAAGCAATGCATCTGCGATTTTCTATAGTATCCACTCGTCCACCCCCATTATTTCGAGATTTCTTTTCACCAGGTGTGGAAGTTGCGTCCAGGCATTGCATAATTTTTTCACCCACGTGCTGGCTCTGCCGTCATGGGCTTACACTTGCTGAGGATTTGTGGACATTGACTTTCGGGCATACTTGTCCAGCTATGTGGATCACAATGTGCAATCTGGGGTAGTTCTTGATTCTAGTTTTTCTTTTTTTCCGACGTCGATATGAGCTGACTTATCAGAAAGCGAGAGGCCAGACTGGCCAAGAAAGTCTGCAGTGTTGTCGAGGGCTTCTTGCATCATTCTTGATTTCTGTATAAGATAGCTTTCACATAGACTGTAATACACCATAGGCTGTAGTGTTTCTTGTAGTATGCCCGTGTTGTTGGTGTGTGTGGGCCAAATGTACCTCCAACTCTGACCTTGAATTTTCTGTCTTGCAGAAAGTTACTGTTTAAGTGCTGTACCAGAAATGTTTTTGCTCATCGCTCCTCTTATTAGAGCAGCATAAGGTACTGCTGTTAAAGGCCTCTTCACTCTTTCATAAGCGGTATTACACAATGTCCTGCGATAAAGTTTCTGCTGCTTATGGCCCACTCATAACTGCCAGAAGGGACAACTCTTAAAAAAGGTTTTCTTTGTGCTATGTGTGCGACGTAGTATGAGCATTCATGCCTTGACATTTATACATCTGTAGAACCAGCTTCCTGACAGAGTAGTTGCTATACCTGATCATGCTTATTTGTGCAGTGCTGTTGAACAATACATATTGACGCAATGAATATTTACACACTCGAATTATCACGAAAGATGGTTGTTTTACAATTCTGCCCTCTGCTTTCTATTGCTTTTTTATTGGTGTTAGATTTTCATAAGCATGCCCCCCTATGCAATAGTATTTTGAAGTCTAAGGGTTCAATAAAAGGTGATGAACTAAATCTAAGTGCAAGAGCTTTTTTTTTTTTTCACCTATGACTCCCATCGAAATGCGACTTCCATGGCCGGCAAATCAACCCCTCACCTTGTGTTAGCAGCAGAATGCTATAGACACAGTGGCAGGTGACCAAATTGAAGAACAATATTTCTGTCTATAATTTTTTTTTCTTGCCTGTATGCAAGTAAAGTTTGGAATAAATTTGTCATTGCAAAAAAAGCCCAGTTTGTGGTCCTTTATTGAATAAACCACATATTGTGTATTGTTGAAATGCAGAAATTTGTTCTAAGATCCTCGGGTGATATATGTTCTTGCAAGTAGCATGGTATTTCATTACTTATAAAGATAGTAATCGCAGCGGATATCGTTATATGGGTTAACACACTAATATATGTGATCACAAACTTATTAGAAACTTACTAGAAACATGTAAGGCATGAATATTTCTGCACACTTGATCAGCTGTGAACGTGCAAGAACTGCTTGTACTGGCTGACTTCACTGCACAGTTTTGATTTACTTTTCTTCAGCGTGTCGTTTTATACTGTTTTATCCCCGCAAGAACAGGCCGTTTGCCTGCTTTTTGCATTGTTGCACAAGTTCTACATGATTGTGCAGGAGGGTACGTTGTCACTGTGCCACTATAGCAAGCAATTTACTTAATCTACTAGCTGTACAGTTTACCTTGCAGAGCAAGTGTTCATACAGATGCAATAAGGATACAAACTCCGCAACATAGTCGATGTTTATTGGTTCTTGTGCAAGAAAAAAAAATTCTCCAAAGAAGAGGTGCAACTTAACGTGCATGTAATATTTTATTCGAGCCACGGATTTAATGCTATCGTAGCAAATTCATTACGATAGCCTACACTTTTGCTCTGTCAAAGATGAGCTTTCAAGATGCATCGGGAAATTCATGCTTGAAAACCGACAAGAAAATGCAACTGAACGGTACCGCGTTCAGCGCAACGTTGAAATTTCGGGTACTTTGCTGTCTTGTCATTTGCCCTTGCCGAGGTTGAAATAATTCAAGCTGCTCCGTAAGCGAGATTTTTCCATGCTACTCAACAAAAGAAAATTGTGACGACCTCGTCGTCTGCTGGGGATCGAACATCTCTAGCTAGCACTGACAACTCGCAAAGGCGTACGAAGCAAACGTGAAAATGCACTTCATTTGCTGTGTAGCGTGCCAACAAACGCATAGAAATCGGAGAATGCTATCTGCGGTACAAGTTTTTTATTCTCCCTTCGCGTACGTACCGAATTCGACGATCCACGTCTCCGCGCATTGCACTTGTCGGGCGAGACGCCACTTTCCAAAACAAACCGGCGAAATAGCTCCGTTGACAGCTCTCCGCGCAATTTCGACGGAAAATCGCAGCGATCGGTGCGACGGTGCGACGGTGCGACTGTGCGACCAACCGGTTGGTCGCAGCCGAAAATCGGGGGGTCGGCACTGCGACTGCGATTTTCATCGCAAACGACGGAAATCGCACTTCCGGTGCGACGAAAATCGCATCATGTGAAACAGGCTTTTAGCTTCCAGAGTGCCCACTGTGGTCGGAAATTAGTTACAGACTTTTTACCAATGTTTGCGATAACCATATAATGATCAGAGAATGAAACTGGGATACTAATACAGGATAGTCCTCGAGAGAGGAGTGATGAAGAAACATAAATCTGATCAAGGCGGGCGTAGGAATGACCTTGTATTCTTGTATAAGAGCGAGCTCCCTGTCTCGACACTCCTATATCAACGAGCCCTGCATTTTCTATTATGTCAGACAAAACTTCACCACTCCTGTCCCACTGAGTGTTAATGTCACGTCGATCGTTGGGATCACATACACAATTGAAATCTCCCATTAAAACAATGCAGCGATCACAGTACAATAGACTGGACACAGTATGAAATAAAAGAGTTCGTCTTGCAGCGTCAATAAATGCATAGACGTTGACTATTCGCCATAGTGCACCCTGCAACACAAAATCACAACATATATATCGACCTTCAGTGTCGACATGGTAACTAAATGCTGAATAAAGTAGGCTCTTTTTCAGAAACAGGAAACAGCCCGCAGATAAACCAAGAGCGTGCGAACATATCTTTGGGTGTACATTTTGGCCATGTCTATAGCACTAATCTCTGCCTGCGCTGATGTTTACATTTGCATTTTAAGAGCCAAGATCCACTGTCACTCCATCGCGTCCACTGCCGCATCTCTAGAAGAGCAAAAGTGTTGTTACCATCGACAGGTACATCGTGGATTGCTAGAACATCGATTTTGCTGTACGGCATCCATATTAAATCAGAAATTCAGAAATAGACAACGGTGACTGTTAGGGTTGTTACTGCTAGTTTCGACAGTTGTCTCCCGCTCTTTACACTTTTGAGCGCGCATATAATTCGTGTGTTCAATGCAAAATAGCTATATATACAATCGTGGATAACGGTTCTTTCTGACAGCATACTGATTTCTCACGGCAGCGCTATACCAGAATAATGAGACCCGAGCGAGACAGCTTTTCACGCAATTTTGTGGAACAAGCCAAGACTTCCTTTTCGCCTCGCAAAAGCTTATGCAATATTTCTGCGAAATTAACTAATGTGTCAGTATAACGGCTTATGTAAATCCACAGGCCTGTGTGCCACATCTTACCAAATAAAGCAAAACGGATACGCAGCCATTCCCGCAGATGATATGATTTTGAGGAGGCCGGTAGCGTGTTGCTGGCGCCTCATCGTCACGGCACAATTATTACAATTGGCCACGTCGACTTTAATACCGGTGTTGGTGCTATCACCATTGCCGGCTTCAGAGAAGGACGATTGAATACCGCGCAAGAGAAAAGTACAGTGTACACCACTGATGCGAAACTGGCATACAATTTTAAAGCGTGGCGACGGAAAGCGCTTCTGTCGTGGCGTCAGAACTTATGTCGCTCCGACAGAAAGGGGAATTTTTCTGTGTAGTCCCGACAGAGAGTTCCTGTTGCGACGTCAGAATCGCTGTTGCGATAAAAAGTTGTTGTTGCCACTTCATAACTCTTGTTGTCGCGACAGAACGTTTCTGTTGCGACCACAGAACTCTTGGCCGTCGCGACCGAATCTTTGTTGCGACGTCACAATTGCTGTCGTAACGTCAAAGTCACTGTCACGATAGAAATCTATTGTTGTAACGACAGAACTCTTGTTGTCACGACAGATCGTTTCTGTTGGGACTTCTGAAGTCTTCGTCGTCGCGACAGAATCTTTCTGTTGCGACATCCAAATTTCTGTCGTAATGTCACAAATGTCTGTTGCAACTACAGAAACATCAGGAACTTCTGTTGTACAACAGAAATTTCTGTAGTTGCGACAATAATTCATGTTGTCTTTTTCAACTGGGTTACATAAGCTGCAGCTCCCGGGAAGCGTGAGAAGCAGTCGGGAATCTTTGAATGCTATCGCGTTCCACTCTTAAAGGCAAAGCTTAAGCGTACCTCGACTTTTTATTCGTAATGACACCAGGAAATCGAGCCTGAGGCCAGCAAGGCTCGGAAATGTAATGGGGAACACACGCAATGTTCTCGCACACCTTCTGTGATGTACCGTAGCGCTGAGGTTCTTCTTGTATAATGCAGAAGTGCACGGCTGGGCACGTGCGTTTAAGCTCACGAACTTGATTTGCACCAAGAAAACCTGCCCATGCTTTCACACTTGCTTTATAGGAAGCCTACTGCGCTATCAATATGACGGCTGTCTTTAACTGCACCAAATGAAAATACTTACCATTATAAGTCTTGGTGAGATCATTTTATCATTCGAGTGTTCATATTGGTAACCCCTAGATACGGATAACTTGAGACGTTGTGTGCATAATTAACGAAGCTACGTTAATTATATTTTCATGTATTGATCTCAAATGGCTAAAGAAAATGAGTTGTTTGGAGCCCATCCTCGAGATTATCTAGCCGAGCGAAGACATTTTGATTAAACATGCGTCTGTAAGAGCTATGCGAGCAAAAATGCTCCAATTAAATGGCCTCGGAAAGCGTAGCTGACGCAGAAAAAGAAAGGTTGTAATGTTAACGTAACCGCACGCAGCCTTTTGTGGTGTCATATTATGGCTCCGTAATCGTCTTCCTGGTGGCCAGCCCGCTTGCGATTTTTGTTAAGAGGAAAGTTTAGCTATGGCCCAACTCCGACGCAGCCTATTGAAATACATCTAAAACACAAAAACATTTTTCTGAGATAACCCCCGAACCGATTTTAATAACATTTGTTACATTTGAGAGGCAAAGTCAAATTGTAATGGCTGTTGGAAGTGGAATTTTGATTTAGCGCACCAATCTTGTTAAAAAGATTTTCAAAACTTCGAAAGTTTGAAAAGAATAGAAGCGCAACTTTATAAAAATAATAGCTCTGCATCAAGAACAGATATCTCGGTTCTGGAAACGGCATCCACTAGATCATTGAAAGCTGATAAATTTGATATGCCGTTTGTGATGTTACGCGTATTTCTTACTTTGTATACTAGGGTTCCGCAAAAGCTGTATCTACATATTACTCAATTTTTTGAGGTTCATGTGTAACATATCGATTTCGTCCGCTTTAGATGTACTATTACATGCAATTCGCATATTTATTACATCATTTTTTTTTGCTGAGATACACAATTGTAAACTTGATGGTCTCGTTTTCTGAAAATTTTTGATTTTGCCCCTTCTAAATAAAGCATTGACGACCAAAATCGAAAATTCGAAACCAACGGTCACTAGATTTTCAAACTTTCTTTTAAATGCCACAAACCTCTTCAAATTCAGTGCAGTGGTTGCCGAGAAAAACGAATTCACATGTTCCATGTATTTAGGAACCTGCCTTGGTTGCTCAGTGGCTATGGTGTTGGGCTGCTGAGCACGAGGCCACGGGATCGAATCCAGGCCACGGCAGCCGCATTTCGATGGGGCGAAATGCGAAAACACCCGTGGTGCTTAGATTTAGGTGCACGTTAAAAAAACCACAGGTGGCCGAAATTTCTGGAGCCCTCCGCTACGGCGTGCCTCATCATCAGAAAGTGGTTTTGGCACGTAAAACCCCACAATATAAATGTATTTAGGAGCTAAAGCTTCCTCTTAACGCTGTTTATTCGAAGGCAAGCAGTTCACCCTTTTAATATAAATATACCCGCGAACGTGTGCCGCCGAAAGCTGGCTTGTTGGTAGATGCGACGCATGACGCGATGATGGTGCAGGTCTAGCGCGTCGCTGGCTTGAAGACAGTGAGCTGCCGCTGTGGGAAAGAAGGTTACGAAGGTGAATAGCGGCTCACGGAGCCGTACCGATGGTGACGGTGCCATCGTAACGAACTCTGGGGCAGCGATATTGACGGCGCAGGCGTCTTTCTTCTTTTTTTTTGCCTTGACTTCCCTTTCGGAAAGAGATAAATGTCATAAATGCAGTCATTCATTCTTGTCTCGTATGCATAAACACCGGTTTAAATACACTTTATATACCATTCATCCCGGATAGTAGGCGTTAGCATGGAAGTGCTCTTTCACACACACAAACACACACAGAGGGAGACGACACATATTCGCCCGCGTTTACATTCATACGCGCCCACGCATGCACACACGCACAAAAATGTACGCACGCACGCCCAAGGAACTGCATGCGCACAAACACGGGTACGCTCGCCCACGCATACACACACTCCTGCACACGCATATTTAAATACTGACACACAAGCATGCGCGCTCACGCAAATACAAGTGTACACGCACGCACGCTCAAGGTGTGCACCACTCATACATACTTACTCTCCTTCGCTGTTGCCTCCCAAAAACATGCGCGTGGAAACAGACTGAATGACACTCGCTCGGCAATTACCGTTCAAAACTGCAGGGTGCGATCGGAGATCGTTGTTCGGCGCGTTCGTTCTGTTACCGGCGAGCGCGATTGGCCTACTCTGCGCCGACGTCGCCAGCCGGCCACGTTTTTGATGACGTCAAGATGACGACACGCTCCTGTCAATCATCGTGCAACCGAGCTCGTCGTCTGCTAGGCGCCGAACCCAATGGGAGTTGAGAAGTTTGGAGCGGTCGTAGGCTCATTAAGGCCGATCCACACGACGGACCAAGTCCGCGGGCCGCTCGGTCACGTGATTCGACGTCACGGCCCGCCGCAGTCCGGTACGGCGCAGAGCACATCCACACGGCGGACCGCCATAGCAGACGGCAGAGCAGACCAACCAGCTACACTCTCGGCCAGAGTGTTATCATTGTTATCATACCGGCTCGAGTCCCACAAAGCCAGGAACTGCTCAACGAGGTATGCAAAATGAAAAAACCTCCTCGTCACTCCAAGAGCACACGGTGTCTAAAAAATATATCTGCTGCACGCACGTGTAGGTGGAACAGCGGACATGAAACGACTGGCTTGACTGGCTTTTGTTGAGCCGAAAACTAGATTGGATTTGGCTGAAGACACTCTGTTGCCGGACAACATTCGTTGGCTAAGCCAATATCGCTGCGGTTTGCGTGCGGTCCGCCGCCAAAACGAAATCGGGAAAAGCCTCGGCGATTTGTTGGACCGCGAGGGCCGCGGTCTTGCGCGGGCCAACGGCGGTACGCACGAACTGGTGACGTCCTATCACGTGATGCGCGGACCGCGGTCCAAAAGATAAATTTGGGGCGCTATTCTGGACACGCATGGCGGCTGCACAGCCGCCATTATCCGCCGTGTTTACTCTCTTATTGGCTGTGGCGAGCTCACGTGCCTAGAAATTTTTGCCGGGAAACGGAAGTTTTGCGAAACGTCATTTTGCGTTTTCATCAAGATGACGAAACGTGACGTGGAGCTGCAAATTTTATGGACTAATACATTTTTTTGGTCCTTGGCAGGTATATTGTGATGTTAGCGCTTCAAAAAGAATGTGAGCGGTAGCGTGCAGAATCCAATGCAATGCATCTGCGATTGCGCGAATATGTGGTGGCGATTCAAGATATGCGCCATGCCAGCTTGCTGATTGGCTGAAGGAATATCTCGTGAGGAGCGGCACAGGAAGGGCTGTTTCGTAATCGTCATTTTGACGATGCGTGACGTTGCTCTGGGCCGCCAATGCTGAGATTTTCCGCCATAATTTTTGCTGCGACGAGCCACGCGAATTATGCTAATGAGCAGCCATATGCAATGGCAGCCGAGAGGAATGCGTATCGCCACACTTTCCCCATCGTTTGGCACCACGAAAATCTTTTGTTCATAACGCGTGCTCACAGTATTTGCATCGCTCTCGGGTGGTGTTGGCATTTGTGTTTGGGGCCACCATTTTTTTTAAAGAACGCGTTTATACAAAATAATATTGGTTGAACATAGCAAACTTTCAGCAATGTTGTCCACTTTTCACTGCTGCATTTGTATTGTAATCGAGATTAATGCCTTTTCGCACAATCAGACGTTGTGACAACGGCCTCTTTCTAACTTACAAAAAGAAATGTACGCAAGGCGGCGCCTTGAAGTTCCCTCCCGCGGTGCGAGTAACCAGCGAAATGAGCAAGAGATGGCAGCGCCGGCGTTTGCGTCGCGCTAGTGGTTATCTCTGGCGCCCGCAACGCTATCGGTGATATTCGGCCGTTTCTCAGCCAGCCGAGTCGGGCTGAGTCACTTGCGTTTCACGAAATAGCGATAACGTGGCCTAGAACGTGCGCGCATCACCACTGGTAGGTCGCGTATGTTGTCTCAAGCAAGAAAACAAGCGCGTTGGCGCCAACATGCGATGACTCATTGCATTTTCCGGGGACACGCATCCTAGCTATTGAAGCAGACGACGGCTTGTACGCAGCAGACGACGGAAGCGCGAAGCGTTTTCGACGGAACAATCATACGCTTTGAGATAGCTGCTTTATTTTTACTGCGGAGGAAAACTGTTTTGCTTTACCGATAACGCTACATTCAGTGTCTTCATATCAGTTTCTTAGGCGAAACGTCAAGTTGGCGTCACGTTACGTAAGCAAAACTGGGCCACCCGCACCATTTTGTTTGCGTCGCGCCTACGTCACTCATCGAAGAAAATGGCGGAATGTCCAGAATAGCGCCCATGGTCCGTCGTGTGGATCGGCCTTTAGGAAACCGGCTTCGCATAGCGCGTCTGGTGGATTCGATTGGATCCAACCGGTGGCTGCGGCTGCGGAATGGCAGTTCGGATCGAATCAATTTTATAATTCGAGAAAATGCCGCTTGCGTAGGGAACTTTGGGGCCGAATCTTATAACGGCTCGGTTGGGGAACCGTTCGTTTGGCTTCACCTGATTGGCAAAAATTTTGGTTACGTCACAGGTCATCAGAGGCAGCGGGGCGCTATCGCAATTTATGTATACGTCACACATCTGTCAATCATCTTCAAAGGGAACCAGTCGTAGGAACCAGCGAAGGTGTAGTCCACTTTGGGTTCCGTTGCTGTGGCTTGGCTGTTGGCTTGGGACCCTGACCACACGCGCCGGTCGCGCTACCCCGGAGACACGCGGGCGTCGGGCGCGGGTGCGTTGGTTGCTTCGGAGGCTATTACTTGCCTTCATCGTCTGCTTGGTGTTGCTCTTTCGGTGTCGACCACGGCTGGTAGTGCGATATGCGTTCGAAGAAGTGACGGATAATGAGTTGCACCGCCCTTGCCGGCGTTCTAAGTAGACCTTTTGCAGGCTACGCTATCAAATGGAGGACACTAGGGGGCGAGCGTACAAGTGGTCATTCCAGGCAGAGGAAGGAATATTGCGCGCTGCGGTTCATCGCCACCCGCCTGCAGCTCGCAGAGGTTGGTCGGATGCGAAGCATTCATCGGAATGGCCTAGATCTCTGCTGCCGACACAGTCCACAAAGTTGCTCTCGCAATTACTGTGTTGGCCGGTAGAAGGGCTGGGTCAGCTTCCCCGTGACCTCCGCTCCAAAGCCAATGCCAAGGAGATATTTGCATGGTAAGATCGAATTCCCAGTGCTATCGCCAGCCTGAATAGCTCGCAGATCGCCGTTCAGCAATCAGAAGGGTTCAACCTAGGCTGGTTCAGCGCTTCCTTCGTTCGGGTGATAAAACTATGCAGTCAGCATGGGAAGATATTGTGTAGATCTCTTATTTGGCTGCCCTTTCTTCTCTAGTTCGGGAGTGCCACACTTTGTTCCTGAATTTCACCGCACAACGCGCACCGTCAGCACCACATTATTGGATTCTACTTCGCGCGGCGAATGCAGGGCCCGTATATCGTAACGTTCGATTTCATGTTCCATTGCTTCTACCACGCGACTCACCGTGGCGGCGAGCGAATCATGTCTGAGCCGATGACGAAGGGCGGAAAAAGAAGGAAAATTGATATAGTCGGCTAGTAAAGGTGCCCCTAAGAACCGGTTTACGGTTTCGTCGCGCTCGCTACTTAAGAAGGGCTGCAGTGCGTTCCTGTTGCGTGCATCGTGTGAGCTCCTGGTAGCGGACGACATAGCGCTGCGCTCTTCCAACGCACTTACGCTTGCCATACCGCCTGTCGGCTGAGAATGAAAAAGAATGACATTAATAAATTACTTCTGCATTTCGTAAACGCCCGGCTCCACACGTTTATATTTTAGAACTTGGCGTATAATATTAAATTTATATTTTACATTTATTTAGCAAGCGGAATCATTCTGCAATTCCTCGATTAGCTCGTCATATAATGACGTACACTTCAGAGGTGGCACCCTCTCATCTATTGGTCGCGTCCTCTCCTTCTTCCACCACCGGCTTGTGAGTGGCACATCTAGTAACGTAAGCGGCGAAGCGAACGGTTCGTATTCCGAACCGTTATAAGATTTGGCCACAGGTTATTGCGCTGGCGTTGCTCGAGGAAGAAGGAGAGCGGGTGACGGTGGGAAACACGTTTCAAAAAATGCCAGAAAGCGAATTCCGGTGTCGCTTTGGTTTCTCGAAACAAATGGTGCGTTGGCTGCATAGCGAAATCGACCCCATCATCGGTGCACGCGAGCCACTGGAATGTTGTTGCTGCCTCTTGAAAAGTGCGCCGTTCCCGTCGTTTCTTTTTTCTTCTCGATGTGCGCGACACCACCTAGGGACGACGCAGAGAATCTACTAGTTATAAATTGCAGTAGTCACATATACTACTATGTGAAAACGTGCTTAAGCTTGAGAAGAAAAAAAAGGTATTTTTTAGATAAAGATTTCATTCATTAGGAGACAAGAAACATTTCGTTTCGTAGTATACTGTCTCCAAGCAGACGACAAACCAGAGAAGTAAATTTCCGGGCAGTTCACCGCTTGTCGATTAGCTGCTCTCTCCACCCCGTTCTCAGAAATTTTGCATACTGCCACTCTGTCACGTTGCAGCAACCGAACAGCATGCGTATCGAACAAAGATCTCCCATCGCGCCCCAGCTGTCAAAAATCACATTACGCTATAAATTTTGCGCTTCTTTAAGTGAATCTGCCCTCTGCTGAGCGGGTGCAGCCATTTCCTCCTGTCGTGTGAAATAACCGCCCATCGCCGAACAAAACTGCTTTAACGCACCAGCAATGTTCCGACTAAGTGCCATAAATGAATATATTCTTACAAACGGCAACCTATTGGCGCAGACAGTTGAAGCTTGTTGATACTCGACTATGATATAGAAATAAAATTGGTTAAAATACTGCCCATTCAGTTACGCATGTGCATTGCCGTGAAGTTCCACAGGATGGTGAAAGTGCAATGTCCAGAATTCCTGAGTATGTCCTTGCTACAAGGCACGACAGTATTTTTTTTACCGTAAAACAAAGACATGCGCATGCTTGTTATTATGTTGTCCAAAGAGTACAATCTGGTTATAAAAGCGATGACTTAAGAAATAAGTAACCCGTTAGTACGTTTTAGGAAGCAAAAATAGACAATATTTGAAGAGCACTCCTGAAAAAAACTAAACTGAAACCAAATCTTCAGTTTCTTCAATTTTTTTTTCTTTCTCTTCCGTGTAAGACTTCCTTATATTGTATAAGCTTTCTTCCAGAACTGCATTGTGCCTCAAAATTCAGCCATGAAAATTTTTTGTCAATAAGCTGTTCATACCAATTATGTTCTAGTTCACTTATTAAAACCACGGCTTAGTTCTTTTTTCTCTTCTGCATTTATGTATTACATGATGTATTAGTGTTACATTATGTGTCATTATGTAGTGTTATATTTATGTATTATGTATTACATGCTGAGTGTACTGCAACAATTGTTTTTCTTTCTTTTTTTCGTTTTTTACTACATTTATGTATTATCTAGTGACTCGCTGAGTGTTGTGAAATGTCGTGGTCTGGGCGGGGATTGGCGCATTGTCAGGCATTCAGTTGCCTTTTCGCCACCCCTTCCCGCTGTACCACTGGATATGTATGCTGAACTGATGATAAATAAATAAACCATTCAAACCATGTTTTGGTCACCTGGTGGGAGACTGTCGAACTGAATCTTAAGTGGCGTCAGACAAAGAATAGATATCACGCAGCACGGTATCGAACCGCTGCCAGCATGACACGGAACGATAGGTTCGAGCGCTTAACCGACTCGGCCACGGCTTTCAACGTTGCAGTGGGCGATACGCTCGGGTTTTTATAGATACCACGTGAACTTTCACGACTGTGTTTCAAAAATCGCTTTTGGGAACAGTGTTACGCCATGTGTAGAGAGTCGAGATAGGCATAAATTGAAAGCTGAGTCTCTGGACTACATACTCTGCAGCGACATTTATGATAGACAGCATATTTTTATCACAGGTGCCGTTTTTGTCTCGAAAATTGAGCACAAATTTTCATTTTTTCCATAGGCTTCCATTGCAATATTTTTAGCCGTTCTGGGAACAGAATTCTTGCTTGCCACATTGTGATCACTGCATTTGGCTCATGTGTATTGTCTTCCAGAAAATGTCTGTCACCTGCCTTTTTGAATATTCGACCTGCAGCTTTTGTTATTCGCGAAAAACCCGCTCGTTCCATTGAAAACGCGCTAGCTTCGTGCCGGGGCCGCTTGGGGCACTAGTTGGTACGTGTCCAGAAAAGCTGCATATGTTAGCATGTAAGGTCACAAATAAATTGAAAAGCCTGATGATTTAATATGTCACGCACGAAAGCGTAATTCGCAAGATTTCGTTGAACATAGTTGCTTGTCTTTTCTTAGAAAAAGTAGCGTTCTCGTTAGATAAAAGGACTTTCATCACCCCAATGGATTGCTGAATTTAGCGGGGAGTTTCAGCAGCGGAAACCATAAGTAGAAATACAATTTGTGATGAAACGTCCACAAACGCCCGCGAAGGTGGTTCAGAACTGCTTTGGTTTGATTCGACGCATGCTGCATCTGACATTGGTTCGGAAAGGCTCCGTTGCTTTCCTCCGAATGAATTTTTAGCCACCGGCCGAACCGGTTGCGTATGTTGGTATTTTTTTTGCTTTGATTCTGGTTCAACTTCAACGTAGTGGAACATTTTCGTTCCGGCCAAGTTCAGAGTTGGGCAACGAATGAGCGGTTCACTTCTGCCGAGAGTTCGACTCCGTGCCTATGCAGGATGAATTCACCCGGTTAGTCAATATAATTGCGAAAATGTTCCCAGAAACCTCGTGCCAGTTGTGAGTGGAATCACTTGAATATTTATTTTATCCTTGCAGCGTGGTTCTACCTGCATCCACCTTACAGGTGACGCGCGCCTGTTTTTCAGGCAGCCCAAGGGCGGCCATTGTTCCTACTTCTTAGCCCCCGCAGCAATGGAGGCGAACCGGAGCGAGCCGTGGCTGCTGTCCTTGGCTTTCGTCGAGAACGGCTCCTCTTCATTCGGTGCCACGAACGCGACTGTGGCCCCCGTGGCATTGCTCAAAGGCTGCCTACTGCTTGCCATTATTCTTCTGGCTATCAGCGGCAACCTCATGGTCCTGCTGGCTGTCTTCCTCAACGCAAACCTGCGCACAGCCACCAACTGCCTCATCGTGAACCTGGCGCTCGCCGACCTACTGCTGGGTGCAAGTGTACTGCCCTTCTCGGCGGCGCTCGAGATCTTTGATAAGCAGTGGTATTTCGGTCAAATTTTTTGCCACGTGTGGGCCGCCACGGATGTGCTCTGCTGCACGGCATCCATCAACAGCCTGTGTGTGATCAGCGTGGACCGGTATATTGGCGTCACGCGGCCGCTCACCTACTCGAGCGTGGTGACACACCGGCGTGCCCTCTTTGCGTGTGTCCTTGTCTGGCTGCTGTCGGCTGTCATTTCTGTGGGCCCTCTACTCGGATGGCGTGAGCCCCCTCCCGCCGATCCGTTTGTCTGCGAGGTGACAAAGCAGACAGGCTATGTCGTCTTCTCGGTCTCTTTCTCCTTCTACATCCCGACGCTGATTATCCTGGTGCTCTACTACCGCATCTACAAGGCGGCCACTCGCCAGACTAAGTTCCTACGTAGGGGAGTGAAGACCATCAAGGGCGAGCCTGGTCAACTGACTCTGCGTGTGCACACACCCTCTGTGGCGGGAGAGGATGCGCACAGCTCTTCGGCTGCTGGTGGCCGGCTAGCCAAGTTCAAGCGCCAGAAGAAGGCGGCCAAAACGCTTGGCATTGTTGTCGGCGTGTTCATAGTCTGCTGGTTTCCTTTCTTCTTCATGCTACCACTGGGTAAGTTCAGACACAAGCTCCACCCACCATGGTTGCTATGTGGCTATGGTGTTGGGATGCTAAGCACGAGGTCACGTGATCCATTCCCGGCCTCAGCGGCCGCATTTCGATGGCGGCGAAAACACCCGTGTACTTAGATTTAGGTGCACGTTAAAGAACCCCAGGTGGTCCAAATTTCCAGAGTCGCCCACTACGGCGTGCCTCACAATGAGATCGTGGTTTTGGCACGTAAAACCCCATTGTTTAGTTTTTTTTAGACATAAGCTGCCATTATAAAACGTGCTCAGGAAAACTACTTTCATCTAAGCTGGAGACACATGGCTTTACAGGGCTGGGAAATCATAGCGGAAGCGCAAGCTGTTTATGTGATTGTTGACACAGGTAGTCATATCCCGAATAAGACGGCACCGTTTGTCCCCTGATCTACTGCTAACTAGCTGCAATCAATATAGCCCACGCCCACGCACGTTTATGGATGAAGCTTGCTGCGCTACTGCATTTTTCGCAGCGACGGCAGCCACCTCGCCAAGCTACTGATATTGTAGCTTTGCGAGGCTGCTCTTTTTTCTTGTGAGCAGAAAGAATGTAATTGTATTGAACAATCAGCATCAATTATGTCTACTGGTTCCAATCTGTGGCAGGTGAGACACCATAAGAAATACTAGTTTCCTTCATATGACCCCTGAAACTGTAATGTGGGTTTTGAGGCACGTCATTGGGGGGGGGGGGGGGTGCAATTTATAGCTTCAGTATGTTTAGTAGGGAACACCTAAATATAAGTGCACAATAATTTCTTGCATTAAACCGCCGTCGCAATGTAAACAAAGTGGCTATTATTCGCCATTTTGAAAAGTAATTATGGCTCATATATTAACTCATAATGGTGGTCAGCACACTACCGAAAACAAGGGACAAGAAATCCAAGATTGTAACAAGCACACAGCGCTGTTCCAGCTCCGCCGAAACGCCACTCTGTTCTTATAATAATGTTATTATTTCAAATTCGCGCTGATGAGCACCAAGGTCATACACACAGTCCTATTGCTTGACAAGGCACTGGGTAGCTTTTTAATGTATTCCCCAATCTTATGTTTTATGCAGTCTCGTCACGTTATGCACTCGTTTGGAATTGTCGGCAGTGTGCCGTTCCTGTTTCACAGGTGGGACGCAATTAAATTAGCTTTAGTGCTGGCAATATCGCAACTCAAATTCTAAGAATGTGGCTGAGACAATTGCAGCATGGCTAGTAACGAGTAGAACATACGCATTAAAGGTAGACTTTTGTGCAAAGCACTAACCTTAGTCGTGATTTACACGAAGGCTGTCACCAGCCTCGCATTTCTGCTCGTTGCAGGTACCCTGTGCGAGCCGTGTACCGTGCCGCCACTGCTGTTCGACTTCTGTTTTTGGACTGGCTACTTCAACTCCTGCCTGAACCCATTCATCTACGCGTCGACCAGCCGCGAGTACAACCGCGCCTTTCGTGCTATTCTGCATTGCCAGTGGAACAAGCCCTCCTTCGTTCCACCGGACACGCATCAAGCTTGGTCTGGCAACACGAGACAGAGAACCAGTCGTTCGGGTGTCAGCAGCCTCGGGCGCTCCACTGAGGGCACAGACAGTGAAGTTCGTTGAGAGGATTGCGTGTCTCACCTCTTGTGTGGTCTTTTGCCAACCGAAAGTGGTCTTGGGACACGGTAGATAGGAACAAGGGGCCAGCTGTGGTGTAACTAAAGATATATATAATCGACATATAGGCGGTCGCTATAGTTATTTTTCTGCAGGGCCCCCGTAAACGTCAAGTATATTTATACCTATAAATCAATAAGTAAGGTAAAGGTGTGAAGATGAATTATTGTTCTAGAAACCATAATGTTTTATTGGTATAGAGGATGACTACACTGATAACACTCATAGGGATAGCATGTTGCGAAATTCAACAAATGGGAAATGTGTGAGGCTTTGGCCCCCAATTTTTTACACCGGTAGCGCTTATGGGCTATATGATGCGTCCGTCTGTAAGTACCTCCTTGCCATAAAACTGCCATGTGCAGCGCGCTTTCAGCTCCTCAACGAGCATTTATACTTTCCCAGTTTTAAGTGGTTCCAGAAATATTCCAATAAGACGGCCCGTAAATCGAACCAATCATGGGAGTCTCTCTGCATGGATGGATGGATGAATAACTTTATCGAGGTCTCTCGGTGCGCGCGATTAGCGCGCGACGGGCCGCTCCCACGTCGGGACAAAGAGGTCGTGCCCCTCCGCAGCGTCGCGGGCCCGATGGACAGCCCAGAGCTGTGCTTCAAGGTCCGAGCTGCCTAGAGCTCGGTCCCACTCTTCCTTGGTGGTTCTGGCCCCCGGCGCCGGGGGGCAACCCCAGAGCATGTGAGCAAGGCTAGCTATATCTTGACAAAAGCTACACGCATTGTGAGGGTGCGCGTCCTGAAAGATTTGTGCAGGAAGGCCGGGCATGGGTAGGTGCCCGTCTGAAGCCGCCTGTACGTGACGTCTTGTGCTTTATTGAGTGCTTTGTCAGTTCCTTGATGGGAATACTTCTGCACTGCACGATATCTAAAATTTCTAAGTGCAGGAGCCTGGTCCCGTACATTAGGCTACGAGAATGAAAGCCAGAAATACATCTCAGTTTATCGTTTCATGGTAGAACAACATGATTAACTGTCTCTAAAAACTACCTTCTTTATAAGTTGGAGGCTTTCAAAACTGTAAAAGGATTTGAAAACTGAAGAATACCAGCAATGTTTCCTTGGGTTATTCGAACAGGAATATCTTGAATCTTGGTACGGTGTTGAAGCAGTGTTAAATGCAGTGAGAACGTCACATGAAATGTACCTCGACGTCCAGGAGCAGCAATGGAGGCCGCCATCGCAACACTTCAAGGAAACAGCAACACTGTATAGCATGCGTTGGGACATTATACTTGGTGCCGCTATCACTGCTACTCATATCGAACGAAATATTATTATTCATATTCTGCACACTTACCTCTTTCACAAAGAACTGGAGCACGTATCAGGGTCATAGAATGTCTTGTGTGCTAATATGCAGTCTATAAATGTTGTCGGCTTTTCATGGTAAAGAAGGCAAAACAAACTGGACAATCGAACGCAAACAATTAGCAATGAAGGAGCTGAAATGGGAGAAGCAATACGCAGAGATGTGTTTAGCTCCGGGTGGAGAAAAATAGTAGTCGAACCTCCGCGTGAAACTTGACTTATGGTGTCGGAAGGAATGTGCTCCCCTGGCCCTCTATTCGTGCCTGCAGGCGTTATTCACGAGTACATTACGGGAAAGTGGCACCACCGTGACAGCGAAATGCTAGAACGGGCTTTCGGCTGCAAATGCAATAAAATCCGTGCTCCGAGTTCCATATTTGCTTTGGAAGCGACTGATGGGTATGTTTTCAAGTGTATATGGCGATCTCTTCCAACGTGTGCCTAGCTGTCGCTTCTACGACACCGTTACTCAGTAACGTCTACGACACCGGTTACTCAGTAAATAAACAAAACAAACATATTACTGGAAAGCTCACCTGCGTTCGGCGTTTGACTGGAAAATACTTAGGCCGCGTTATTGTCTACATTTCAATACTTTTTCTTTAACGTGCATGCTAGTCCACGTGGGAGAAATGAATGCTCCACATTAGCGTCAAGTATCCACCGGCGTTTTAGCGTGTTAATAATTTGTGACACCATAATCATCATCATCCTGTATTATGTTCGCCGCAGGACGAAGGCCTCTCCCTGCAATCTCCATATACCCCTGCCCTACGCCAACTGATTCCAACTAGCACCTGCGAATTTCCCAATTTCATCGCCCCATCTAGTTTTCTGCCATCCTCGACTGCACTTCCCTTCCCTTGATACCCATTCTGTAACCCTAATGGTCCAACTGTTATCTAACCTGCGTATTACATGACCTGCCCAGTTTTATTTTTTTCTCTTATTGTCAATTAGAATATCGGCTATTCACGTTTGCTGTCTGATCCAAACCGCTGTCTTCTTGTTTCTTGACCTCAGCATTCATCATTCCATAGCTCTGTGCGCAGTCCTTAACTTGTTCTCAAGCTTCTTTCCCAATCTGCAAGTCTCTGCCCCATATATTAGCACCGGTAAAATGCACTAATTGTACACCTTCCTTTTCAATGATAGTGGTAAGCTTCCAGCCAGGAGTTGACAGTATGTATAGCATGTGATCCAACACATTATTATTCTTCTATTAATTTCCATCTACTGATCAGGCTTCTCTGTGATTAATTGACCTAGGTAAACGTACTCCTTCACAGGTTCTAGAGGTTGACTGGCGACCCTGAACTCTTGTTTCCTTGCCCGGCTATTCATCATTATCTTTGTATTCTGCATACCGTTGGATCTGTAGGACTATCCCAATTCATCATCATCATCATCAGCCTAGTTACGCCCAATGCAGGGCAAAGGCCTCTCCCATACTTCTCCAACTACCCCGGTCATGTACTAATTGTGGCCATGTTATCCCTGCAAACGTCTTAATGTCATCCGCCCACCTAACTTTCTGCCGCCCCCTGCTACGCTTCCCTTCCCTTGGAATCCAGTCCGTAACCCTTAATGACCATCGGTTATCTCCCCTCTTCATTACATGTCCGGCCCATGTCCACTTCTTTTTCTTTATTTCAACTAAGATGTCATTTACCCGCGTTTGTTGCCTCACCCAATCTGCTCTTTTCTTATCCCTTAACGTTACACCGATCATTCTTCTTTCCATAGCTCGTTGCGTCGTCCTCAATTTCAGCAGAACCCTTTTCGTAAGCCTCCAGGTTTCTTCCCCATATGTGAGTACTGGTAACACACAGCTGTTATACACTTTCCTTTTGAGGGATAGTGGCAACCTGCTGTTCATGATTTGAGAATGCCTGCCAAACGCACCCCAGCCCATTCTTATTCTTCTGGTTATTTCAGTCTCATGATCCGGATCCGTGGTCACTACCTGCCCTAAGTAGATGTATTCCCTTACCACTTCCAGTGCCTCGCTTCCTATCGTAAACTGATGTTCTCTTCCGAGACTGTTAAACATTACTTTAGTTTTCTGCAGATTAATTTTCAGACCCACCCTTCTGTTTTGCCTCTCCAGGTCAGTGAGCATGCATTGCAATTGGTCTCCTCAGTTACTAAGCGAGGCAATATCATCAGCGAATCGCAAGTTGCTAAGGTATTCTCCATCAACTTTTATCCCCCATTCTTCCCACTCCAGGTCTCTGAATACCTCCTGTAAACATGCGGTG
Organism: Dermacentor albipictus; assembly: GCF_038994185.2. Classification (NCBI taxonomy): domain Eukaryota; kingdom Metazoa; phylum Arthropoda; class Arachnida; order Ixodida; family Ixodidae; genus Dermacentor; species Dermacentor albipictus. The sequence goes on along the minus strand of NC_091821.1, from coordinate 280,052,067 downwards.
AATAGCATTGGAGAGATCGTATCTCCCTGTCTGACGCCTTTCTTTATTGGGATTTTGTTGCTTTCTTTGTGGAGGACTACGGGGGCTGTCGAGCCGTTATAGATATCTTCCAGTATTTTTACATATGGCTCATCTACACCCTGATTCCGTAATGCCTCCATGACTGCTGAGGTTTCGACTGAATCAAACGCTTTCTCGTAATCAATGAAAGCTATATATAAGGGTTGGTTATATTCCGCACATTTTTCTATCACCTGATTGATAGTGTGAATATGGTCTATTGTTGAGTAGCCTTTACGGAATGCTGCCTGGTCCTTTGGTTGACAGAAGTCTAAGGTGTTTCTGATTCTATTTGCGATTACCTTAGTAAATACTTTGTTGGCGACGGACAGTAAGCTGATCGGTCTATAATTTTTCAAGTCTTTGGCGTGCCCTTTCTTATGGATTAGGATTATGTTAGCGTTCTTCCAAGATTCCGGTACGCTCGAGGTTATGAGGCATTGCGTATACAGGGTGGCCAGTTTCTCTAGAACAATCTGACCACCATCCTTCAACAAATCTGCTGTTACCTGATCTTCCCCAGCTGCCTTCCCCCTTTGCATAGCTCCTAAGGCTTTCTTTACTTCTTCTGGCGTTACTTGCGGGATTTCGAATTCCTCTAGGCTATTTTCGCTTCCACGATCGTCGTGGGTGCCACTGGTACTATATAAATCTCTGTAGAACTCCTCAGCCACTTGAACTATCTTATCCATATTAGTAACGATATTGCCGGCTTTGTCTCTCAACGCACACATCTGATTCTTGCCTATTCCTAGTTTCTTCTTCACTGTTTTTAGGCTTCCTCCGTTCCTGAGAGCCTGTTAAATTCTATCCATTTTATAGTTCCTGATGTCCGCTGTCTTACGTTTGTTGATTAACTTAGAAAGTTCTGCCAGTTCTATTCTAGCTGTAGGGTTAGAGGCTTTCATGCATTGGCGTTTCTTGATCAGATATTTTGTCTCCTGCGATAGCTTACTGGTTTCCTGTCTAACGGCGTTACCAGCGACTTCTATTGCGCACTCCTTAATGATGCCGATGAGATTGTCGTTCATTGCTTCAACACTAAGGTCCTCTTCCTGAGTTAAAGCCGAATACCTGTTCTGTAGCTTGATGCGGAATTCCTCTAGTTTTCCTCTTACCACTAACTCATTGATTGGCTTCTTCTGTACCAGTTTCTTCCGTTGCCTCCTCAAGTCTAGGCTAATTCGAGTTTTTACCATCCTATGGTCACTGCAGCGTACCTTGCCGAGCACGTCTACATCTTGTATGATGCCAGGGTTCGCGCAGAGTATGAAGTCGATTTCATTTCTAGTCGCACGATTCGGGCTCCTCCACGTCCACTTTCGACTAACCCGCTTGCGGAAAAAGGTATTCATTATCTGCATATTATTCTGTTCTGCAAACTCCACTAATAACTCCCCTCTGCTATTCCTAGAGCCTATGCCATATTCCCCCACTGACTTCTCTCCAGCCGGCTTCTTGCCTACCCTGGCATGTAAGTCGCCCATCAGTATAGTGTATTTTGTTTTGACTTTACCCATCGCCAATTCCACGTCTTCATAAAAGCTTTCGACTTCCTGGTCATCATGACTGCATGTAGGGGCATAGACTTGTACCACCTTCAATTTGTACCTCTTATTAAGTTTCACAACAAGACCTGCCACCCTCTCGTTAATGCCATAGAATTCCTGTATGTTACCAGCTATTTCCTTATTAATCAGGAATCCGACTCCTAGTTCTCGTCTCTCAGCTAAGCCCCTGTAGCACAGTACGTGCCCGCTTTTTAGCACTCTATATGCTTCTTTTGTCCTCCTAACCTCATTGAGCCCTATTATATCCCATTTACTACCCTCTAATTCCTCCAATAACACTGCTAGACTCGCCTCACTAGATAACGTTCTAACGTTAAATGTTCCCAGGTTCAGATTACAATGGCGGCCTGTCCGGAGCCAGGTATTCTTAGCACCCTCTGCAGCGTCACAGATCTGACCGCCGCCGTGGTCAGTTGCTTCGCGGATGCTGGGGACTGAGGGCCGGGGTTTGATTGTTGTATTCATATGGGAGGTTGTGGCCAAGTACTGCACCAGGGTGGCCAATCCTGCTCTGGTGAGAGAGTGCGTTACCGGTTCTGGTCGCCGGGATCAGGCCGCACTCCAGGCCTGTTTGTGCAATTTTCTCAACACACGGTTTTTTTTTTGTATTTTCCGGTGGAGAATAGCGCGGCACCGGGATTTGAACCACGGACCTCTTGCACGGGAGACAGATACTCTACCGTCGCCGCAGTAGTTAAATTAAGAAATTAAATTATGGGGTTTTACGTGACAAAACCACTTTCTGATTATACGGCACGCCGTAGTGGGGGACTCCGGAAATTTCGACCACCTGGGGTTCTTTAACGTGCACCTAATTCTACGTACACGGGTGTTTTCGCATTTCGCCCCCATCGAAATGCGACCGCCGTGGCAGGCATCCGATCCCGCGCCCTCGTGCTCAGCAGTCTAACACCATAGCCACTGAGCAACCACGGCGGGTCCCGCAGGAGTTGTGCGCCTCATTTAAGCTACAGTGGTGCCCTATTTGATAAGTCAAGGTTGACCAAGCTGAGATCGGTTATACCGCACGGATGGCACTCGACTAGAGAACCTGGTATTTATGACCTGCACATGTGTCGTCATACCTAATTGAGGATATATATATATATATATATATATATATATATATATATATATATATATATATATATATATATATATATATATATATATATAGGGTTCCCGTACAGATATTGGACTTTGCCGTTGGGTGCGGGAGTTAGCCGAGGTTGAGGAGGACTTTGAGATGAAAACTGGAGGTTTATTTACATTATTTAAAGTGAGAGTACAAAGAAATTTTAACACTCATAAAGTCATTACGGGCTGGCAGCAACTCGGACGCTGCGGCCCGTGGCAAGAAGCTCGAAAGAGATGAATGAAGGAATGCTCTCTTGCTGCTCCCGGTCTCTGGTTTTTCACCCGTTCGGTGTCTCGAAGTCACGCCACGTTCGGCCAATCGGCGAGTCTGCTCAGGTGGCGTCATTTTCGGCCAATGGTAGGCGCCCGTGCGAATGTACGTCACATTTGGCTCAGAGGGTCGCTCCTTGGGCTCCAATTGTCCGAGGGATTACTTGTCTGCGGTATTGCCTTCCTAGTCTGCAATTGCCATCACAAAGGCGTGCGGGGGGATTTCTCCCAGGGCTTTACGGTGCATTACGGCCGTCGTTGCCTCGCGGCTTGCAAGCGCCGTCACAATAGGCGGATGGGCGGAGACGGGTTGTCTTCGAGCGACCTTTCAGAGCTGCAAAGGAGCGTTGCTCGGGACCCACGTTACCTGGAACCGTGCCAGGCTCCCGCTACACTTTCGGGAAGAGTCAAGCAGTGGGACAATAGCTCCAGATGCGGCGCACGTGGTGGGGGACGCCAACTTGTTTGGACGTTCCGCGCCTCGGGAACGTGGTATATGTGCTTCTGCGCTCCTTAATTAGGTGTGATGCGATTCGATGTGGTCTGGTGAACTCGAAGGAGGCTCAGGAAAATGTCCCGTATCTAACAATACCAACCTTCAACCCCACTCTTGCACTCTCTATGTGCTTAATCATTTGTCGTAGCTCGTCTGCAGTGTTGCTGAATAGAGCAATGTTACCGGCAAACGGAAGCTTTGATGTATTCGCCGTCGATCCTTACTCCTAAGCCTTCCCAGTTTCATAGCTTGAATATTTCTTCCAAACACGCAGTGAATAGCGTTGGAGAGATTGTGTCGCCTTGTCTGACCCCTTTCTTTATAGGTATCTTCCTACATTTCTTGTGGAGAATTAGGGTAGCTGTGAAATCTCTGTAGATATTTGCCAAGATATTTAAGAAAGCAGTGTGTACTCCTTGATTATATGATGCATCTATGACTGCTGCTACCTGTGCTAAATCTAATGTCTTTTCGTAATCCATGAAAGCCATATAGAGAGGCTGATTTCTCGATCACCTGATAAATTACATGGATGTGATGCATTGTAGTCTGTCCCTTCCTGAAGCCAGCCTGTTCCCTTGGTTGGCTAAAGTCCAGTGTTGCCTTTATTTTATTGGAAATTATCTTGGTCAAGATTTTATATAATACTAGGAGTAAGCTAATGGTCCTATAATCTTTCAATTCCTTCATGTCTCCCTTTTTGTGGATTAGTATAATATTTGCATTCTGCCTGTTTTCGGGGACCCTTGCAGAGGATAGACACTTCGTATCGAGAGTTGCTAGTTTTCCAAGCATTATAGCTTCTCCGTTTTTCATTAAATCGACTGTTATTCCATATTCTCCTGCCGCTCTTCCCCGTTTCATGTATTGCAAGGCCCTCCTGATCTCATCGCTAGGTATAGGAGTAGTTTCTCTATCCTGTTGATTACTGTTTCGAATTGAGGTATCCTGATTCCTCTCGGTATTGTACAGGTCAGTATAAAATTCTTCCGTTGCATTTACTTTACTTTCGAGATTGCTAATGCTATTACTCTGCTTATCTTTCAGTGCATACATCATTGTTTGTCATATGCTAAGTTTCCTTCTCACTAATTTCAGGCTGCGTCAATTTTTTTACGACTTCTTCAGTCTTTCTCACATTATAATTTCGAATATTACTTATTTTCGCCTTGTTGATCAGTTTTGACAGTTCCGCGAATTCCATCTTTTCTCTTGAGTTCGACACTTTCATTCTATATCGTTTATTTATTAGGTCCTTGGTTATGTGGGAGATCTTGCTACTGGTTGCCATGGCACCTTGCCTCCCAGTTCAAATGCTACCTCTGAAGCCAGCCTAGTTATGGTTTCATTCATTACCTCTATGTCATCGTCATCTCTCTGTTGCAAGGCTGCATATTTGTTTGCAAGTACCAGCCTCAATTGGTCTGCTTTTACCCATACTGCGCCTTGGTTGACCTGCTTCTTCTTGACCAATTTTACTCGTTCTCTGTTCAAATTGAGGTGAATCATAGCCCTCACTAACCTATGATCACTGCAGTTTACCCTCCCTATCACTTCTACATGCTGCACTATGCTGCGATCGGCAGAAAGTATGACATCCGTTTCATTTTTTGTTTCACCATTAGGACTTTTCCTGGTCCACTTTCCGTTGCTACGATTCCTGAAAAAGGTGCTCATTATTGGCAGCTTATGTGTTTCCTCGAATTCTACCAGCATCTATCCTCTAGAGTTCCTAGAATGAACGCTGTAGTTATCAAGTGCTTGTTCACCAGCCTGCTTTTCCGCACTTTTGCATTGAAGTCTCCAATTACTAAAGTATACTGAGTTTGCACTTTTCTCATCGCTAATTCAACACCTTAGTAAAACTGATCTACTTCATCGTCATCGTGACTGGATATTGCCTCTCATTAATGCTGTAGAATTCGTCAATGTTTCCCGATATGTCCTTATTGATTAGGAATCCTACCCCGTATTGCTTCTTATCTGGAAGAGCCCTTTAGCAGAGGACATGGCCATTATTCAGCCCTGTATAAGCGTCATCAGCTCTTCTAATCTCGCTAAGGCCAATGATATCACAAACAACATTTGATAGTTTCTCACAGAGTCCTGCTAAGCTAGCCTCACTCGGCAGAGTTCGGCTGTTAAAGGTTCCCAGGGTCAGTTTCCATTGGCGGCCTGTCCGGATCCAGAGGTTCTAATACCCTCTACTGCTTTACATGTATGACCGCCGCCTTGGTCAGGTGCTCCGCAGCTGCTGGGGATTGAGGGCCATGGATTAATTGTAGAAATCATTAGGGAGGTATCGGCCGAATACTGCACTAGGGAGGCCAATTGCTGTACTGGTGAGGGAGTGTCTTTGTTGAAGCTTAGTGGGGCGTCCTAATTTGATCGTACCTGGATTAGTAAATTCCCACGCGCCCATGGCATCTTTGTGTGAGGCGTCACTACAAGCCTGCAGATGTGGCGCACAGGAGGAGGACGAATTCAAGGTCACTATCGTCCGATTAAAAAAATGTCATAGAGGGATTCGAACTTCCGACTATGGCAACCGAGCACTCGACATAGCTCAGTCAGATAATCCCGCTGGCGGCGAGGCTATCTAATCGTCGAAAAGTACAGCTCAGAGGGGCCTACATGCCTACTAGATTCCGTTGGTTTACCCGCCATCGGCGGGTTTTGCTGATCGCCATATGTTGCACGATATAGTGTCAATTCTCGATGGTCCTAATATCGCGGTTCCCGAATCTCACCACGCATGCGGCCTTGAAAGCGCCTAGGCACACAATATATTTTCGGCGGAAGCACTCAAAACTTCTGTGAGAAAAAAAATAAGGAAGCGGAAAAAGATTTCAGCGCTTACCGACAAACACGATATATTTTTGGTGAATTTGAACATCACTTAAAACAGCACTCAGACATTGGTGAAATCTTTCCGAACGAGACGGAACTGATACTGAAGCGCCGCCCAAGGCTGGGACTTCACATGAGAGTAGGGTGCAGTGACAGAGAGTTGCGCTCAAAGGGCAAATCCTGTCTAAGTGGCTAAACCTAAAAGTGCCTAAACGGGCGGCAAAACAATATGGTTCTCAATCACGCGTAAAATGCATGCTTGTAACATGCATGCTTCTAACATGTATAGAAGCATGCAAGTTGAGGATCATACAGGGTGTATCAGAGAATGAGCTCGAAATTCCTGAAAAAACGGGGTATGCGTATGGGTGTGGGCATGCGTATGCGGGGTATGGGTACTTTTATGAGATTATTACCATAGGGGCATATAGCTACAAAATTAATATAATAATCTTTATTGTGTCTTAAAAACAGAGTACATCAATCGGGCCTGCCATAGCGCCATTGAACTTGACATGGAGCACGCAATCGCATTCTAAAGAAAAGGGAACAATAAAGAAAGGTGAACATGGAACAATACAGAGATGGTTACATTTACACACATTGATTAAAATTAAATTCTAGGGTTTTACGTGCCAGAACAACAGTATAATTATGAGGCACGTCGTAGTTGGGTGCTCGGCAGTTGTTTGGACTACTTCGACTTCTTTAACATGTCTATAAATCGAAATGCATGGGCGTTATGTATATATATATATATATATATATATATATATATATATATATATAGAGAGAGAGAGAGAGAGAGAGAGATGAGAAGCGCAGCTTTGGCTTATTTACCTAACAGTTTCGGTCGGTGCACCGACCCAATCTGTTGGTTAACTGAACCAAAGATAACCACGCAGTGGCGCTTCCCATCCAATATATATATACATATCTATATATGTATATATATATATATATGCCCTTAAAGGAACAAGAAGTATCCTTGGCCGGATCGCCATGACCGTAAACAGCTGCTGTTAAAAAGTGCATCAATTTAATATATACACGCCTATGATATATATATATATATATATATATATATATATATATATATATATATATATATATATATATATATATATATATATATATATACAGCCCTACAACCGCGGTGTCTTACCAGTACTCACGATCGGGGCAGAAACCTGGAGGCTTACGCTTAAATTGAGGACGATACAACGAGCTATGGAAAGAAGAGTGATGAGTGTAACGTTCAGGGATCAGAAAAGAGCCGATTGGGTGAGGGAACAGACGCGAGTTAATGACATATTAGCTGAAGTGAAGAAAAAGAAATTGACATGGGCAGGACATGTAATGAGCATGGAAGATAACCGATGGTCATTAAGGGTTACGGACTGGATTCGAAGGGAAGGGAAGCTAGCAGGGGGCGGCAGAAAGCTAGGTGGGCGGATGAGATTACGAAGTTTGCAGGGACAACATGGCCACAATTAGTACATTACCAGGGTAGTTGAAGAAATATGGGAGAGGCCTTGGCCCTGCAGTGGGAGTAACCAGGCACATGCTATATATATATATATATATATATATATATATATATATATATATATATATATATATATATATATATATATATATATATATATATATATATATATATATTGTTACGCGTGAAGAAAACGAAGACCAGTGAACGTGCTTGCGGTCCCGAGTGGAGGAAGGAAGACGACGACGCTCAGTGGATAAACCAGCTGACCGCTCTTGCGCTCACCTTCGCGACTTAAAGTAAACGGTCCCCTTCATCCGTAAGGGTTACAAACGGTCTCCTTCGCGCGCAACAAAGTGGTGGAGGTGCTGGGTACCGCTCACAACAACGGAACCACCACTGCCGCAGCTTCGTCGAAGCCGTCGACTTGCCGGCCTCCCGCCATCAGCCGTGACCATCTTCGACATGCCAGAAGAAGGAGCCACTCCGAGGGCAGCGCCTAGCAGTCCACTGCCATACTACCGAGTTCCACCCACCTTCGGAGGCAAAGCGGGGGAAGATGCCGACGAGTGGCTCGTCCACTACAAACGAGTGAGCAAATCCAGCGGGTGGGATCCAACCGCTCAGCTCACCAATGTGGTGTTCTCCCTGACCGATACCGCCCTCGTGTGGTATGAGAACCACGAGGACGCGCTTACGACGTGGGAACATTTTGTTGACGAGTTAAAGGCGTGTTTTGGGGTCTCAGTCGCCAAAAAGAAGCGTGCGGAGCAGACACTGTCGCGACGGGCGCAGCTACCAGGTGAGACATGCACAACATACATCGAAGAAGTGTTAAAGCTGTGCAAGGTGGTCAATGCTCGCATGTCGGAAGAAGATAAAGTGGGACATTTGCTGAAAGGAGTGGCTGAGGATGTCTACAATTTTCTAATTGGAAAGGAGAGCCTCAGTTCTGTGTCCGACGTCATTCGGCACTGCAGAACTTTTGAAACGCTCAAGATGCGTCGGATTGCGCCAAAGTTTGGTCGGTTGGCAAACGTTACGACGGTTGCCAGTGTGGACACGAGTCCTTGCCTCGACCTTCCTTCGACCATCCGACAGATTGTCCGCGAGGAACTTTCCCGCCGCGAAGGGTTGTTGCATTCGACTGTTGACCACCATGGCGTGTACACGTCGCGAGAGGCTATGACGGCGCAACATTCGGCCCCTTGGCAACCGATGGTTACCGCAGCGGCCGTGGAGTACAGCGCAGCCCCACAGTCGAGGATGACAACACGCCCGCCGACTCCGCGCTATGACCAACGCACTCAGCGCACGCCTTCTCGACGCCCGATGTATCCTCGTGACACACGCCACGAACCAACCCACTACACGCGGGAAAATGGTAATATCCGCTTCATCGACGAACGACCAAGGTTTCGACCTCTCCCGGTGTGTTATTCCTGTGGCGTCCCGGGTCATATATCGCGGTTTTGCAACCAGCGTATGACCACGTGGTATGGCCAGCCGTCAGAGTTTTCTCGGCCCTCCGAACGGCCACACGGTGCCCCGTGGCCAGCACACGTATCGTCTGGCGATGAGTATTGGCCGAGAAGCTCCCGGAATCGCTCCCCAGCATCTGACAGAAGTTTGACACCCCCACCGCAACGTCGTGCTCCCCGTTCTCCCTCACCGCTGCGTCGCACCGCGTCCCCTTCGTCACCGGAAAACTAGCTAGCGCGGCCGATGGAGGTGAGGTCGCTGGAGACTTGCTACTGACAGAAATACCTCCTGTGTTGATGCTGAAAAACAAAGTGTGCGTGCTTGTAGATAATGTCCCTGTGATGGCTCTGGTGGACACAGGCGCAACAATTTCCGTCATGAGTGTCTCTTTTAAACACGTGTTAGGGCGAAAGGTTTTGTTTAAATGGGACGAAGATTCAAAGTTCTGTGGAGTGAGTGGTGAGCCGTTGCGACCTATTGGTGTGTGTAGTGCTGACGTATTTTTGGGAGGCCATGTTATTACGACAGAGTTTGTAATTATTCCTCGGTCGACTCATGATGTTATTCTCGGCATGGACTTCTTGCGGGAGTGTGGTGCTACTGTCGACTGCCGCACAGGAAAAGTATTCTTAAGTGGTAGGATTCCATCAGGACTCCTGGAGAACCCTGTAGATCGCGAAACTGCACTGTGTGTTTGTGGTGATACGGTCATACCTGCATCATCTACCGTTTGCGTTCCCGTTGTCTGTTGCGGCGCCGATTCCGACTGCTTCGAAGCTACCGTAGAACCGATGCACTTTAACTGTATGAAGAAGAATGTGTTGGTGCCACATTGTGTGGTGTCGATCAAAGGCGGACGCACTGGCTTATGGACCGTAAACTGTTCTAAGGAGCCCGTTATACTATCAGATGGCATGAAATTAGCCTTCGCCAGGGAACACGCGTCCTTATCAGTGGCTGGACTTACAGATGTGCCGGAAGAACCCGATGGCCACAGTTCGGAAACGGCCCTTTTGTCGATGGTAAATAAATCGCTCAGCACGAGTGAACGCCGAACGTTAGTGGGTGTGCTTTCAAAGCACGTTTCGGTATTCGACTTTGCGCAGAAGGACAATATACCTGCAATCCCTGCGTCTCGAACGCGCCATACCATTAACACGGGTTCGGCAAATCCGATTAGACAAAAGCCATATCGTGTTTCACCATCAGAGCGCCAGATTATCAACGAACAAGTGCACGAAATGATGAAAAGGGGAGTCGTACAAGAGTCAGCAAGTCCGTGGGCAGCTCCAGTGATTCTTGTTAAAAAAAAAGATGGATCTTGGAGATTTTGCGTCGACTATCGCCGTTTGAATGCTGTAACAAAAAAGGACGTGTACCCACTCCCACGTATCGATGACGCAATAGACTGCCTTCATTCCGCCTCTTACTTTTCCTCAGTAGATTTACGATCCGGCTATTGGCAAATTCCGATGCATCCTGACGACAAGGAGAAGACTGCCTTTGTAACCCCTGACGGGCTCTTCGAATTTAATGTGATGCCATTTGGATTGTGCAACGCTCCGGCAACTTTCGAGAGATTTATGGACACTGTATTGCGTGACTTGAAATGGAACATCTGCATGTGCTACCTCGACGACGTCGTCATCTTTGGCCGCACCTTCAGCGAACACAACTCGCGTCTAGATATTGTCCTGAACTGCATCAGAAACGCTGGTCTAGTTTTAAACTCTAAGAAATGCCACTTCGGAGACCGCCAAACCCTTGTGCTTGGGCACCTCGTCGACAAGGATGGCATCCGCCCTGATCCCCAGAAAACAGCAGCCGTTGAAGCGTTCAGTGCACCGCGCTGTCAAGGAGCTCCGTAGTTTTCTGGGGCTTTGTTCCTATTTCCGCCGATTTATTCCTAAATACGCCGACGTTGCGTATCCGCTGACATGCCTGCTACGAAAGGACACCCCCTTTGAGTGGACTCCGGAGTGCGACTCTTCTTTTCGTCAGTTGAAGTTCCTGCTGACGTCACGACCGGTTCTTCAACACTTCAGTCCTTCAGCTCCGACAGAACACCATACGGATGCCAGTGGCATAGGTATTGGTGCCGTCCTAGTTCAACGCTACGGTGATCGCGAACACGTGATCGCATATGCAAGCCGCTCATTAAGTCGGCCCGAGCAGAATTACACTGTGACGGAACAAGAATGCCTCGCGGTAATATTTGCGGTTCAGCGGTTTCGTTCTTACCTGTATGGACGCCCCTTTACAGTGGTCACCGACCACCACTCATTGTGTTGGCTCGTGAATCTTCGTGACCCTTGTGGCCGCCTTGCGCGCTGGGCGCTCCGACTGCAAGAATACAGCTTCACCGTCTCTTATAAGAGTGGTCGACGACACGCTGATGCGGACTGTCTCTCGCGTATGCCACTTAGTACTACGGACTGTGACGCCGACGACTTCGATCACGTCGTGGCTTCTGTGTCGCCGCGTTTTCCAGACGTCGACTGCTTCAAAACCGAACAGCGAAAAGACGATAAATTAACACCGCTCTTCACCTCTACGACCGCCTCGACGACAGCAAACCAGTTCTGTGTACGTGATGGACACCTCTATAAGAAGAACTTTTCCAGCACTGGCGCACGTTTTCTCCTAGTGGTGCCGGAGAGCCTTCGCACAGCGATTCTGAGTGCTATGCACGACGACCCTACGTCTGGCCATCTAGGTTCGGCGAGGACGCTCTACCGGATTCAGGAACGCTTTTATTGGCCTGGAATGCGACAATCTGTTGAGACGTATGTGGCCAGCTGCATGCAGTGTCAGCGCCACAAACGGCCATCTACTGCTCCAGCAGGTCTTCTGCAGCCGATCCCGCCTCCAAGCACGCCTTTCCAACAAGTGGGCATTGACTTCGTAGGCCCATTTCCAAAATCAGCCAAGGGAAACCGTTGGATAGTTGTTTGCGTCGACTACCTCACACGTTATTGCGAGACGGCGGCCGTGCCCTCCGCAACTGCCACTGACGTTTCAACATTCCTGCTGCAATATGTGATCCTGCGACATGGTCCGCCTCGCGTGATCATCAGCGACCGTGGACGACAATTCACACCAGACGTCGTAGAGGAGCTGCTTCGTTTGTGTGATTCCCACTTGCGTCACTCGACACCATACCATCCACAAACGAATGGGCTGACGGAGCGCACCAACCGAACAATTGTAAACATGCTATCTATGTACGTTTCATCCGACCACAAGAACTGGGATGACGTACTGCCTTTTATCACGTACGCGTTCAACACCGCCAAGCACGAGACCACCGGCTATAGCCCTTTCTTCCTGCTGTACGCACGGCCACCCCGGTACACAATCGACACTGTTTTCCCCTTCTGCAGTCACGAAAATCCCACTGTCGCCGAGACTCTCTGCCTCGCCGAAGAAGCTCGTCGTATTGCTCGTTTGCGCACTTTGGCATCGCAGGACAGATCAAAAGCACGCTACGACATTCGCCACCGCCCGGTAACCTATCGCCCTGGTGATTTAGTCTGGCTGTGGACTCCAGTACGGAAACGCGGGTTATGCCAAAAGCTTTTGGCCACCTACGATGGACCGTTTGTGATTATTAACAGACTCACGGAAGTTACGTATAACATAGCTCGCCTCACGGCGAGTGGTAGAAGAGCTGCCAAGACACAGGTGGTCCATGTCGCCCGCTTGAAATTGTTCACGTCAAGACACATGGATTGACTCGCCCGGCGGGCTTCGTCTGGGACGAGAGGAATGTTACGCGTGAAGAAAACGAAGACCAGTGAACGTGCTTGCGGTCCCGAGTGGAGGAAGGAAGACGACGACGCTCAGTGGATAAACCAGCTGACCGCTCTTGCGCTCACCTTCGCGACTTAAAGTAAACGGTCCCCTTCATCCGTAAGGGTTACAAACGGTCTCCTTCGCGCGCAACAATATATATATATATATATATATATATATATATATATATATATATATATATATATATATATATATATATATATATATATATATATATATATATATATATGTATATATATATATGTATATATATATATTGGATGGGAAGCACAACTGCGTGGTTATCTTTGGTTTAGTGAACCAACAGATTGGGTCGGTGGACCGACCAACGCCATTCGGTAAGTAAGCCAAAGAAACCGCGAAGTTGCGCTTCTCATCTCTCTCTCTCTCTCTCTCTCTCTCTCTCTATATATATATATATATATATATATATATATATATATATATATATATAGATAGATAGATAGATAGATAGATAGATAGATAGATAGATAGATAGATAGATAGATAGATAGATAGATAGATAGATAGATAGATAGATAGATAGATAGATAGATAACGCCCTTGCAATTCGATTTATAGACATGTTAAAGAAGTCGAAGTAGTCCAAACAACTGCCGAGTACCCAACTACGACGTGCCTCATAATTGCCCTCATCCAATAAAATAAAATCCACGATTAGAACAGAGAACGAAAACAAGTCGTCTAAACTAGAAATTGCGTGCGCACAGGGGACATGATATATGGTCCGATAATTCATTAAAACTGAGGAACAATAAGTACAAAGCAGGAGCAGACAATTACTATATTGTGATTCCCTATGCAACGTACCTGACTATAGAGGCATGGTTGAGTGCTTTGTTGAGCATATCTTGCTGCGGGCTGCAGCACGTGAGAGGCTAAATTGTTAAATATAGCGCGGAAGTACAGTATTTGCGCATTCTTTTGCGACATTGTACTGGGCAATGCACCTTAATACCGTTGCCTCATAAATGTCACAAGGGTATAGTATGTGGCAAAACGGAATTAAAATCCTACATCGACAACATTTTGTAACTATTGACTTGGCCGAAGTCCCCTTATGACCTTTATAAGGTAGTTCATAAGAGAAGCAATTACCTTTTTCTAATGAAGAACGCAATGACTACATGTAAAGGCAGCAACTCCTTATTGAGCCGTACTGTACGCTCATGAGTGCTCTTTATTCGCTATGGCTTCGGTCCCGACGTGGGAGCGGCCCGCGACGTGCTAATACGCGTTCTGCAGGACTGTAAAATAAAAGTTAATCAATCAATCAGCTGACAGCCTCCATAAACATGGCACTGATCGTAGCCTCTGCCAAACATAAGTGACAAAAGATGACTCGAGGTAGGAATCATAAATTTAGTGTTAAAAATAAACGAATTATTATTTTAACCGAAGCAGTTGGACCATTTATGCTGACGCGATTAAGACTTGAAGCCGGTAATCCGAGGAGTTAAAAACTGGTTCCGGACACGAAAAAAGCTGACGGCCACAGGGTAATAAATTCGGGGCAATACAACCAAAATGAAGCTACTCACGATGTGGAAACTATGGTGCCCTAAGGAAGCGCCCATGATCGACGTTCCCACCTGCCTGGCCGATCACGTTAGTCAAGCTCAAGTCTTCTTCAGCGCACATAAAAGGTCTTCGTAAGAGGACACGTCAGCCGATACTGATCTGCTGGACATATTTTGAGCAAAGGGCACCCTGCATTCACAAGCGGTTCGCATTTACGAAAAAGCAGCTTGGTGAATTCAGCCCCAGTTTCAATTTTCAAGGTGAACTTGACCGGAATTCATTGCCCTTCAACTTTATGCGTCTATGAGAGGTATTTTTAACGCGATAAAGGTATTACTATGATAGAAACGCTGAGAGGTCGACCTCAATCAATGTTCTGACCTGCTACTCGGCGCTGGGGGAAGGGTGTAGATAGAAATAATAGAGAAGACGTTGATTATGGGGATGAAGATTGTAGAGAAAATCTTGCGGGCTCCAAGATTCTTTGAAGTGTCTTGTGAAGTCCACTCTCATAAAAACATAAACCGGTTATGTGTTCCTCAGAATGCGGTCTTCAAGTCTTCACGGGTCTCAGATTAAGGCTTCCAGTTTTTAGGACCAGTCATCTGACTCGTTCGGTTAAAAGTTAGCAGTAAATTTTAAAATTACTTATTTATCTGTAACATTATCTAATTTTGGAAATGCATACCCTGGTTGTGAAAGCAGTCCCGATGAAATCACATAATTATTGCATCTTCGTTATCTTTAAGTAATTTCGCGCCGATATTCTGAAACAGCCTGTATGTTTACAGTGATCGCTTTTGCTCCCTGATATGTTATATCAAAAGCAGAAAATTTTATTGTAAGCAGTAGAGATTCGCATTGCTTGCTTATGTTTCCTGCAAGTTGACAACCCTCGCCGTAAAATGGAGAACAGACTGAACAGCAATTGCGCTTTGACTTGACACTTCCGACCTCGGAAACGTACACATCCAAGTGGATGCAAGGCATGCGTAGAATATGTGATCTTCTGGACACAAATTTCAAACAAAAAATATTTTGCAACGCTCGAGAGCAAAGACGCACAGAAGCAAGCGCTGTGTCTTGTTTCCGTTTCTGCGTTCTTCTTTTCCTCAAGTTCTACCAGAGAAGGTACGCAGCACAAACTGCCCATGTATACTTTGCAAACAAATCATTAGTTTTTGGTGGCACGTCTCAAGTGAACAGGTTGTTTTCTTGGACCTGTACTAACTTCGGCTTGAATGCAAAGCCTAACCATTTGCATATGATGTGCGCGACATCAAATAGCATGCGTAAAAAGCGGCCAGACGAGACAGCATGCAGTGTTCCAGCTTGGAAGCAGCGTGGCTGAAAAAGAGTACGCACGCCTTGCACAGCATATGAAACCTCTTCGGAACGATGCGATACCGCTGAACCTTCTTTGGTGCTGAGCGACGTGACGCAGTAACAGTAGCCGTGCTTGAACGAACATCACTGAAGCATATTGCACTTCCCGAACATCTTCTTGCTCATTCTTACAAGGTTTCTTTCTCATTTTAAGAGCTGATTTAAAACCTGGAAAAACTGTTGAGTTTTCGACCACAACACTGCACACGAAGGCGCCTCGCTCAAAACAGGAAAGTCATATCTCTATGGGCTTTCCCTGAGAGCCCGCAGCATGTGTCCATCTTGCCTGGCTAGCAGATACAACTGACTCATTGACAGTCGCATAGTAGGTGCTCTCACTATTTGGCACTTGAGGTGAAACTATCACTTTCTTTCTACAAGTGACGTTTCGTATTTCGGTGATAGCGGTATATAGTATTCATGGAAGATCAAACAGTGCAAATTTACAGATACTTTTCTCATGAGGCCAGTAAGGAGGGGTTCAGAGCGGAGCGTGTTTTTGCAAACATCGTGGAGATTTTACTCAGGAAGAACTTGTGGGCGCGTTAGTTATGCATGTCTACTTGAACAAAGCACATAAAAAATTTACAGGTACCAACAGAGCAGATACCACAAAGCGCTGGCTGCAACTGGTTCATTGCTGCGCAAAGCGCTTGTAAACATACAATTCGACGCATAATCGCAAGGAGAAAAAAACAACATGGCCAAGGCGATATAGTAAGCCCTTCCTCGATAGCGGTCAAAGGTGTCGTGCGAATCAAGCGCACGTCACCCATAAGCAAAGACTTCTTTTTGTTTTATATACGAAGTGGCTTTGATTCGCACTAAACCTTTGACCGCTGTCGAGGAAGGGCTTTGCGTGGCAATGAACCAGTTGCAGTAAGCGCTTTGTAGTGTCGACTCTGTCGGTTTCTGTCAATTTTTTGTGCGCTGTGATCAAATATGCCGCGGAGAAGTTTCGTCGATTAATTTTTATGAGAATTCCAGCACGTGCTCGGCCATTGAATTTTCTGTTGCCAGTGAAGCCACTAGAGAGGGCACTTGAGCAATCAGCCTTTTTCATTTTTTCAGTGATTACCTCTGCCGCACGCCGCTGGAAACATTTCGGAAGGGTTACGGGGCTGTTGGTTTGTATACCATGTAGAGTCGGTCGGGCGTTTCATTGATGGCGATTATTTAATTACGGTTTCTCCGGGGCGGGATGTCGTTCCTGGAACCTCTTACCGAGTGCGAACGCCTTTTCTGCTAACAGGCCGATAAAGGCTCCATCTGCCGACGCGGCTGCCTTGCAATTTGTTGGCATTGATTTCTCGCACTCACAGCTCGCTTTTTGTATTTATTTAAACATTCTCTAGGCATTTCGTATATTCGAGAAGTCTTCCGCGTCGGTACATTTGCTACACCGACAACTACAGCCACAAATCTTCCTGAAATATTATGAATACCGAGCATGAGGGTATGCAATCATGTCAAAAGATACACATCTGTTCATGTGAGCGCCGTTCTCCCACCCAGAGGTCAGATAATATGAGTGGTCGAGCATCTTAAATAACGACGACTGTGAACCAGATACGTATACAGGGTGTCCCAACTATAATGCATCAAGATTTCAATATACGCACATTCCACGTAGCCAGCAAGTAATGTTGTTTGCCCTCACGTGTAGATACTGAGGTTATCTATTGCATTCTACCTAATTATATTATTAGTCTTAAATAATTAAATTTTCAAATGTTATTATTCTCTGACAAGGGTCAATGAGAAAATTGTAGAGCGACATGAAAAACTGCCGATACAGTTTTCTATTGCACTGTACGTGCTACATAAGAGTGTTTTTTCGACCTTGACAGAAGACCCCGAATACACGCGAAATTGCCGCGCAACTGGCCTCTCGAGGCACTTTGCGTGTATTCACGGCCCTCTTTCACGCTCGAAAAAACAGAGCAACGTCCGTTACGTAGCTGATACAACTGGCAGCCCTCTGGGCGCGCACAGATGATGGCACAGCGCGGTGCCGCTGCTTAATGTGCGCGCCGTGCAAAGTGGATTAGTAGTTGACTGGAAGCCGCTATAGAGGCATAACTGAACTATAAGAGCAGCTCCTTTCTTCCTTACTGTATCAGGTCAGGTCCACTGGTAGCCGGTGCACGAACTTGACGGCACCCTAGGCCTAACCTTATACGCTCAACAGGATCAACATCGGCTCAAACTTGATGTGCACAGTTTTCGAGGCCTGAAGTTCGTGCATTTTAACTTCGAAAGTATGTTTCGACTCATTTTGAGCGCGAATAACTATACAAGTGAAGGCACTCCTGACATTGCGCTGTCGGTTCAGCGGCCGATCAGGCGGGTATCGTTCGAAGGATGCTCGGCACGCTGATTTGGTCAGTGGCGTCGCCACGAAAGCAGGCCCCACTATATATAACTCGCACGCGTTGTTTGCGTCGGCATCGGCCTGCTATGATGAAATGGTTTCCAGCGACACACTGTGCTGAATCATCGGCCAGTCGTTGGCGTCGGCGTCTTGACGGTATCGTATAGAACCACTGTTACCGCGTCCCAAATGAGTACGTGAAGCCAGGCACACGCTGCCACCTTAGCAACAGAGAGCCGACGCTCAAAGAAGACCGTCAGCGACGTGATTTTTTCATGTGTCGCCCTAATGTAACGCAGCGCTTTTTATATAAATTTGCTAGCCATCAATGAAACGCGGCTACTGTGAGGTTCAGGTTGCACTCCGGACGAACTCCTGGTCGTTTCCGTTATAAACATGCAGTTGCAGTCGTACGCTACACACGTGCATACACCTACCGTTGGAGTTCGAACACAGTACACTGCACTAGTGCTTGTAGTAGTGCGCATTTTTTCAAGGGACTTGTTCTCGAGATCCCGCCACGCACGCGGCACTTGCAAAACGTTTCGCGACTTACCCGCTAGGGCAGGGCGCATGCGCCGTGAAACAAAGGCGGACTCGCCCAAGCGCTGCTTGCCTGTGGGAGACAGGTAAAGCGCTGAACCACGCTCAGGCAGAGGTGCCGACGAGACCATGAGCTCTCTCGTTACACATTTGGCGTCGCGTTGGCACAGCCATCAAGACGTAGCTGCTGCAGAGCCCGTCGCGCTCTTTTTACTATTGGCCTCGAGCTCCACCACTGGAAAAGCTAGCGCCACCGTCGGCGTGACGTGCTAGGAGGGATCACGTGGACATAGCGGCCGCGTCGGCTGCTTCGGGAGCGCCGAAGCGAGGTGAAAACAAGTTTAAATTCCCTCATACGCTGCGGTCCTCATTTAACGGCGAAATTTTCCCGCTTCGAGTGTCTCCTTTACAACGCTTGAAAACACTACAATAGGTAGTGGCTGCCTTTGAGGGCGCGCAAAATAGTAGGCTACTGCTCAGTGCCGCAGGGCCGAACGCACGTAACGGAGGCCGGTGTCAGCCTTATTCACACGTAGCCGCAGGACAAGAAGCTGCGTGAAGCTTGGCTCACGAAATATAAAACCGGCAAACAGTCATCGGCTACAACTCGGGTATGCAGCAAGCACAGACGCGAGGAAGATTTCTGCTACGGCGCGTGGTCTGCGATGTTCTGAAAACGCGCACTGAGACGCTCGCCCGAGTCCGCTGCCCGACTAATGTCATGACGGTTTGGTCTATGAACTTGTCGATGCTATAGATACTGGCAAGTTGAGTGGAGTGGAAAGACAGCGGTAAGAAGGACATTGAAAAAAGCCTGGCATATGGTCATGTTTGTGTTATGAATTAATGCATGCACTGGATTACAAAAAAGGAGCAGCGGGAAATTGCACGCTGAGAACACCGATAAACATACAGTGCGACGTAACTCGAGAAATAATATTGAAAGATCAAAGAATTTAGAAGAAAAAAAAGATTGAATCGTCGCGACGGCACATCACAGTCCCCGTAGGCATCGAAATCTCTACAATGAAGTTATCTTTGAAGAGCTCTGATAGCACCCACGCAACAATGGCTGCTTGTATACTGTCAAATGCTCATATTCTGCGGCCTAAAGCTCATGGCGCGGTGCGAAAACGAGCGCGCGCGGTGAAAGTGAAACAGTGCTGGGACAAGCATCCAGACGCGCCGGTCGCTGGGAATCTGCGCGATCGCTGGATTGAGGCTTCGTTCTACTACGCTCCATTTGGTTATACAAACACTATAAGAACATATTTCACATAGCTTGCTCTCACGCAAGAAGCTGGTTCGGGAGACTCCATCGCGGCGACCGCGCGCAGTGGCGTTCACTGTACGTATTCGGTAAAGAGATAGCGTCTGTAAACGATTGTGTGCTTTCAGTTTGCCCAAGATTATTATTTAGACAGTAAAAAACTCCTCTCCTTTCGAAAGTACTTACAGAAATGTCCGGGAGAGCTCGCGCGTGCTGTTTTCAGTGAGCGCTGACAGCAAAACCTATGAGGAGCACGCCGCGGGATCCCTCATAATACGCCAGCGAGGCGCTTCCGCTAGATGGCGACTCCGTAACTCCTCGCCGCCAATACTTTCGCATTACACACGGTCCGATGCTACCCGGGATCAGCGATGTTTAATTTCTTGGGCCGTCCGCTGGTTTGACCGATTCGATAACTATTGCGCAGAGAAAACATGCTACAGCTGCTCTATGTAAATGACACGCAACCATTCCACATTTTCGTGCTTACAGTTCGAGAAAGCTTATCTCTGAAAGTAAAGCACAAGCTAATAATGAAATGTCGCGAGCAAGCGTTTTGTAATCATCACTACGAAGAGCCCTTGGAGGTAAGAATAGTATGTACTCGTACACTCCAAACCATTGCACTGCTTATCCATCTATATAACCAATATTTTCTGGCAGTTTCTGCCATGATTATCGTTCTACCGAAACTCAGCCTTCTGTACCTGACAAGTTTGCATGCAGTGTCTGATAAAAAATGAAACATTATCGTTACCAATGCCTCAAGTT
Source organism: Dermacentor albipictus (assembly GCF_038994185.2). Classification (NCBI taxonomy): domain Eukaryota; kingdom Metazoa; phylum Arthropoda; class Arachnida; order Ixodida; family Ixodidae; genus Dermacentor; species Dermacentor albipictus. The sequence goes on along the minus strand of NC_091821.1, from coordinate 280,031,010 downwards.
GTTTTTCTTTGATCAAGGTTTCTACATTGCCAATCCCTTAATGCTAAAAGAGACTGGTGAAAGCTGCCAAAGGTGAGTAAATGTTTTTACTTAGTCTATGGCTTTCCTATTGGTGGCCGAAGCAGGAATTGTTACACAACTTCAAACATAGTCTATACCACTCTAGAGAAAGAAAAAACCCTGGCCGCATAATTGGGCTGGAGTGTTAAGTCGGACATATATCTAGATTCTTCTAGATATGCAAGTCAATCAGATAATTATGCTGGCTATAGACGTGCTGATTCTGCACCAATATCAGGCAAGGTTCAACGGAAAATTGAAAGCGTGATTCCATAAGCACATCTAATTGGAAATCACAACAAAATAGCAAACATTCTGTCGAGCTACGTGGTTTCGATGTTGGGGCATGGTTTTAGAGCCATAATTGAAGAAAAAGTCGCAGTTTTCCCAGAAAGGTCACGCATCAATTGCGATAGCAAATTAGCAGACAGCTATACGAACTAAGGATATCACATTTATCGGCTGTTCCAACTTGTAAATATTCGCTTGCTAACTAAATTAGCAAGCATGATGACAGCGCGCACTTCAGACACACTCGATGACCTCGGATCACACTCGATGATCGCGGACACTCACTGTCAAAAGGCTGGGGTGAGAAATAACTGCAGCAGCCGCGAACAAAGTGGCCTTCGTGCTGTCTATCGCTTCAACGCAAACTGAGCGCCGGGAACGGACAGCACGCTCAAAGGTACGAGCCGTCGACACACCTAGACTCTGCCTCCAACGCACATTACTCTCAAGATACGGCCGCGCGACCGCGCGACCGCGCGTCGCCAGTGCACACGCAGTTGCAGCCAGAGTAGAACACCGTCCCACCCTCCCCTCTCCCGGCGCCACGCAACGTTGTGTGCCTGGCGCGCGATGGAAGGCGGCGCGCTTCGTCCCCGTTCTCCTTCCTTTCGCCCGGGCGAGATTCAACCGCGACCGTCGGCTCCCCTCGCACGCTTTCACTCGTACATACAGCATAGGTGGCGCGCAGCGACGGTGTTATCGCCCTTGGACGTTATGCGGAACATCATAACGACGGCAACGGCAGAAATGCGCCTGGAGTGTCCATATAATTGCCACCGCTATATTAGAGAAAAAAGACGAAAGATATTATGCGTTACTCAGACTTCAATAGCTTGCACGCGTGCTTAACTGCATCTAACATAAATTCCCATATAAAGCACGGATTTCTTCTGGGATTAGACATTTCCTGAGAGCAGCATTTCGGGCAAGTTCGTAATTCATTGCTCAAGTGTTATCGCGCAACAAAAAGACACGGACGTAAGTGAAGAACACACCCCAAGCGCAAACATTAATTTACTGTGCCACTGAATCGGTTTATATACGTGAAGCAGGATAGATTGCGCATGCGCTTGGATGAAGAAAGCGAACTGCGCATTCGTGTTAGAAATTATGAGTCATGTGATGTCGCCTCAACGAAACTTAGTTCTTTTCGTCTTGGTCATATGAGCGGCGAGCCACTAAGCCACTTTTGCCATATACGTCCGGACATTCTATGCTTGTTGAGCGGGACATTATCAGCTTGTGCTTCAAGAACGCCCTTAGCAAGTCTTGCTGCCATGTAGTGGACCTAGCTTTTCAAAACCACACTCGACGTTTGTACTTGCCTGGATATCCTAAGGTCTGTCACTGAAGGCATTGTTAAAGTCGCGCGATCCAGCACGCAGAAGTCAGTTGCCGATGTTCCTCCCGGCAAAAGCCCTAAAGTGAGTGCTGGACCTTATATGCATGGGCATATACCATAACTTGAAAAAGATGGCCCAAAGGGTAAATGTAAGAGTTGTATTTTCTCTCCCAACATGCTCGACATGCTTTGCAAGTTGACGGATCCAAATGCCATCCCGTCCGATTAGTGCACTAAGCATCGCCGAAAAACTTTCGTCAAGTGTGTTCACCGTGTGGTTTACAACCTCCCGATTTCATGAGGGAAGCAATATATCGGTTCAAACTGCGCGTTGCTTCAATGATCGGCTCCGGGAGCACCGCAACAACGTAAACAATGTAACCGGCGGGTTCTTGGCGATTCATTGTCTCGATCATGGCTAGAAACCTATCGAGGACGATTGCAGGATTGTATCCAGTGGCAGAACGCAGCTCATCCGTGAAATCACTGAAGCGCAGATGATTGCAAAATTGCGTGCTAAGTGTGTTAGTTTCCCTTCACTGGCTTTCACAGAAAAAGAACAAAGTTTCTTGGAGGTGACATCGCATGAATCATAACTTGTTACACGAAGGAGCAGTTCGTTTTCTTCATGCAAGCGCATGCGCAGTCTATACTGCTTCACATATATAAACCGATTCAGTGGCGATTCAGTTGAAAGTTTGCGCTTGGTATGTGTTCTTCCCTTACGTCCATGTCTTTTTATTGCGCAATAGCACTTGAGCAGGACATTTTCATTGAGAAAAGGCCAGGTAGCTTGGCACGAATAGTGGTGGGCGAAGCAATTTCGGAAACCAGTTGGTTTACTTGTCGTTCCGAGAGCATGGATACAGGAAGGTTACATAAGGTTTGGCCCACGCAAGAAGAAATAGGACAACCACCGGGGTGTCTTAGCGGCTATAGTGTTGCAATGCTAAGCACCAGGTTGCAGAATCAAATCCGGGATGAAGCGGTCGCATTTCGACGAGGGCGAAATAAAAAACGCCCGTGTACCATGCATTGGGGCCACGTTAAAGATCACCTGAAGGTCGAAATTAATCCAGAGTCTCCCACTGCGGCGTGTCTCATAATCAAGTGGTGGCTTTGGCACGTAAAACCCTAAAATCCAATTTGCTGTACATGCATTGTGGTTCATGTAGCAGTGATTAGTGCATGAATGCTGTAGGTAGATCACACGAAGCTATGCAGAAACTTACAGAAGCTTTAGGTGCACTTATTAGGCTTTGGTGTTTTGCACCTTTTCCGGAATGCCAAATAAAGTAAGGACTGGGGTGTTACTGCTGAGTGGCCGGGTCTTCACAAGACGGGTTCCTTCCTACAGAATAAGTGAAGAAAAAAGACGGACCATGCAGTGGTTGCTGAGAAACACTATTTCTTATTTCTCATGTGTTCAGATAGGAGCCCCCGAGCTAAAGCTTCCTCTTAAAGGAAGCGCTATGCTTTTTTATGTAAGGCTAGACACACAGAAGGTGTCTGCTTCCATGCAACTTTGCTCATTGTTTTAAGTTTTCTACTGAGTAAAATGACGAGGGAAGCATATGTTCACTTTCATGTGGCATTACAACTTTTACTCTGTTAAAAAAATATACTTCTCAAGAAAGAAGTACCCTATATCTAAAGCAGTTTATTGAAGTATGCCTCTTTTCCGTAGAAACAGAACATTGTGCAATGCACGTGTAAACCAAGTTTCGTGCATCTACAGGTGCTGTGAGCGGTGCATACATGTTGCCGTTTACAGTATATAGATACATGTTGTTGTGGTCTCTGTATTTATCACTTCCGGTGCATTTGCTGATGTCACGCAAAATCAAACGCAACCGGCCTATTGACTTCATCAGCCTTGCCACTTGTTTCTGTCTCTGCAGATGATGTATAATGGGATCACGGCATGCCCACGACAAGTCCACTTGTCCAAACATTGACTCCTGCTTTCACCTTGTTCTAGTTTTACTCATTATTTTGAATTTCCATCTCCCACCTTCCCCCTGTTTTCTATAGATTATTATATTATTGGGTATAGAAACATACAAACACACAAAACAAACAGGGAGGGAGCAAGCTGACAACTGCAACCGAGAGGGGCACAATTAACGCTTAGTTATTATTTCGTGATGAGGGAATGAAAAGAGGAGAAGAAGATGAGAAACAAAGAAATAGGAAAGAAAATACCAAATAAACAAATGACAGAGACACGAATAAAACAAAGTTGGAAAGCGGAAAAAATGTCTGTAAACGGGAGGTCAAATCAGTTTTCTGCATGAAACTTAGCAAGACTCTATGGGCCTGGTCGCGTTGAACAACACTCCCCCTCTGAAAAAGGCAATCATCGATGGTGGTACACTTGAGTCCAATCAGTCAGTATTCCTTAATTAGCAGTGCACGTTGTGTGACCAATGTGGGACACTCCAGTATAAGGTGTTCAAGTGTCTCACAGGAGCCACAGGACGTACACGACGGACTGCCCACACGTCCTTGACGATACAAACGTTCGCGCACAAACACAGAGCCAACTCTTAATTTCACTAACAGTGCTGTGGCACTACGAGGCAAGTCACGACCCCGAATGCGGAGAGAGAACGAGCCGTTTACAACAGGCTAGTCTGCGTGTTCCTTTAGGAGGTATCGGCGCATTAACAAACGGGCGTTGTCAACCATACAATACATTTCTGGGCGGTCACTCCCGTTTTGAGCACAGGTTGAAGCGAGGCAATCAGCCTCTTCATTTCCAGCAATACCTACGCGTGAAGGTATCCACTGGGCCGTGAGGGACACTCCACGAGAAGTAATTCTGTCGGCGCACTCTCTTATATTGTGGAGAATTGGGCTATTGGCATCCTTTCTCAACAGCCTGATAAGGACAGCACGGGAGTCTATAAGGATGAAGACCTTCGATGTGCTCATTTCTTCCGGTACGTACTTCAGAGCAACATAAATCGCTGGCAGCCCCGCAGTTGTTGATGAGGATAGATGAGGCACTCGAAACAGCTTTCTGTGTGTCCCTGTGTGTCTTCTTTTGTCCCGTCTTTTATTTGCACTACCGTACACCCCTTGAAGACCCTTCTTGTGTGAGTCGAAGGGCAGAAGAAAGCTCCTGCAGTGCCGCGAGCGTCACTGCTTACCGATGCGTCCGTAAATACCTTTAGATGATCTCCATACTTTTTAGGTAAGTGTAGTTGGGCCAACTGGAACAGTGCCGAAACAGGCTGGTCAGACTTTTTGTGTATCTCGGGAATCGAAAGATGAATAGGGAGGAGGCATTTGTTGTTGTATTCCTTCGGAGTCGTCAGTGAGGTAGTATCGTCTGAGCTGCCAGCAAGGGCAACGAACAATGCTGCCATTTTCCCCCTGCGAGAGAACGGTCGCTGAATCAGCCGGTTAATAATTGCTTCCCCATTTGATGCTCTATACAGACGCTCGACGTGATGTAACGCTCTCTGGTCTGCTTGCAGCGTCAGGGGCAGCTGGTGTTCTTCAGTGAGTTATGGAAGAGACTACGCATCACGAGGTAAGCCAAGAATGAATCTTGGCTTACCTCGATGGTCGCGTTCCAATTTAGACATCGAACTAAAGGCTGCAGTTTCAACACTGGCAATGCATACATCATGCCAGCAAGTACAGATGATTGGGTGGAGGGTATGAGCCATTGCTGACAAAGAAGTGCTCATATCGGTTCCGTCGTTAATGCCAGCTTTCGCAGTGCTAATTAGTTTGGATCCCGAAGATTTTATTACCACTGTGATTGTGAAGGTATCCGCTATCGTCCGATACCCGACTTTCCATCAAAGGTGCGTTTTTCATCGATTTATCAGACTTTACCTGGTTCACCGCTAATAGGCATTGCTAGGCCTAAGCGAAGCCAAGACTTGCTAGGCCTAGCCAGCCGTACTACTGCCACGGCAATATGGAGGTTTTCCCCACCGCTTTGACGCACGGTTCCCAGGTTTCTCAAATGTGCGTGCGAGTAGAGGGAGAAGAAATTATGCCCGAGGAATTTCATCGCACGCCCGTATGGCTGCACAACGGTGGGCATACGAGCCGAACACGCCTGCAAGCAACGCAGGGTGAGTCGAATTCTCGTACCCATACTCCGAGCTCTCAACAGAAGACTAAATTGAACAAGAACGTAAGGACCGCAGTTATCCGGGCGGCTCGCATGCCCGCAATGCCTGCGGAAGAAATTAAGATCGTCGTGCGGTCCCGCGGTGGGCTCGATATTTCCAAGGCGGGAGCGGCATGCGTGGCTACTGCCATCATGGCGGCAGCGGGAATTGAGAAGGCAGATCGAGCTGAGCATATGGCGTGTCCCAATACCCACCAGAACATTATGGTGCTCAGCACTCCGTGCGAGGAGCGAGCGAAGAAGTATGCTCGAATACAAGCTATCAACATCCAAGGCAAAATATACGAAGTGAGCGCTTACGGAGCGACCGCCCACGACACAGTCAAGGGCGTGATCAGGGGCATAGCGCTCAAGGACAGCGAAGCCGAAATAATGCAGCAGATCGTTACCAAGTACAACCCCCTCGCCGTGGGGGCAATGCGTATAGGGAACACGACGACAATAATCGTAGTGTTCAATGGTATCAAAGTACCTAAGTATGTGCGTTATGGATCCACGCTCTATCCGTGAAGTCTCTACAGGAAGCAAATAGAAGTTCGCAAAAGTATGCGGCAAGGTCGGCCACAGGCGCGACGTGTGCCCCACACCGAACATACGTGTTTGTCTTTCATGCGGTGTTTCTAATCCTAGAGAAGGCCACAAGTGTGTCCCCAAGTGCAAGCTCTGTGGCGAAGAACACCCCACTGGGGACCGCCTCTGCAGAGCCAAATACAAGGTACCATACATCATGCGGTGACGGCGATGGGAACGCTGTAACGCCGAAGAACAGCGAAAGCAAGCACTCCAATCAAGCTCCTTTCCACGCCTAGGACGCTCCCGCTCGCGCAGCGCTTCCCGTGGCAGATCCCGCAGCGCTTCGCGCCATGCCTCACGTCACGCATCACGTTACGCTTGCCGTCATGCCTCGCGCAGCGCATCCCGCGGCCGTGACTCGTCGGACAGGAACAGCTACGGCGCAAAGCGATTGCGCTCCCGTGACAGAGTCAGCTGGGCCGACGTAGCCAAGGGTGAAGTTAAAGGCAGCAGCGCCAGCTCTAACAGTGCCACTACTGGCCGAAGCACTCCGAAGAGCTGGCAGGCGTGGGTTACCAGCCCCTACTACAAGGAACTCGAACTCCGCGCAAGCAATTCGACGCTGCTAGAAACCACGCGCCGGCTTGCCGAATAGCTAGCCGAGGTGAAGAAGGAACTTCAAGCTCTGCAAGCCCACCCAAGGACAGACCCAGTTCAGTCACCCGAGACACCTACACCCGCCACCGACACGCCATCACACCAAGGCATACAATCAATGGACACAACCGAAGACGAGCCCCAGGAGGAGAAGACCACTTATCCAACCCCCAAGAAATGAGCATGCACCGAACCTACACCCACCGCTGTCCCCGAGCAGAACACTGACACGCTATCGAACCAAGGCACAGAATCAAAGGACAAAACCCAAGACGCGCCCCAGGAGAAGACCACTGACCCAACCACCAAGAAACGAACACGCACTTCGTCACGACATTACAAGGACCTGACCCAATTGGAAACTCAGCTCGAAGCCAAAATTGAAGCGCTCGCCAACACCTACGCCAGCACAGCTGCCGTGACCGACCAACGACTGGCGCGGCTGGAGGAACTGATCACCACGTCCTGCCTCACCATACAAGAGCGTTTCGAGTTCATTGAACACACCCTCAAGCCCATAGTGCGCATCCCCGTTTTTCTAGCGGAATTCGCCAACCACTCATACCTCCAAGAACAGACGCAAGCCCCACCTTCGCCACAACTATGTCCCAGGCCCAATCCACAATAGGATCGCTGCCGGGCCTTATGGTCTGGCAGTGGAACTGCTACAGTTGCAACAACAAGAAAGCAGTACTGCAACAATATTACCACAGTAAACAAGGAACCCGACATTATCCTGCTGCAAGAAACGGCGACGGTGACCCCCACCCTCCTTGGGTATCGCGCTCACGTTAGCCAAGCGGAGGGACAGGGTGCCTGCACGTTCATCCGCAGAGGGCTCACGTTCATCGAGCACCAACTCAAACACGGCCGCAGCAGGGTGGAATACGCCTTCACCGAAATCATCCCAAGCAAACAACGGAAAGGCAGCCTGTTCATCGCCAACATCCACAGTAACCCCAAGCACCAAACACAGAAATTCAAGACCCTACTACACACAGCCAGCACCCAAGCCAGAGACAACACGTTCCTGAGCAGAGGGGACTACAACGCCACGCATCGAGCGTGGGTTTACGTGAAGGACACGGCCAAGGGACGGGACTTATTACGGGATACTCTGGACCACAACTGTGTCCTAATCACGGACCCCGCGCATCCTACCCCCATCGGCAACTCCATAGCACGAGACACCACACCAGACCTGGCATTCATCCAAAATGACCACACGGGCAAAGTAACATGGCACAACATGGGCGTCGACCTGGGCAGTGACCACTACATCCTCGAAATTACGATACCCGACCAATTACGGAGCAATACCATTATACACAAGTGGACGGACTGGGACGGATTAAGTAAGGGACGCCTCACCACAGCACAAGACATCACAGAGTTCGAAACCTGGACGGCGGAACTCCGTGATGCAGTGCGCTCAGCCACAAAGACCACAGAAACAGACGAGGACGTCATCATCATAGACAGCCGCCTCGCCCATCTGATCGAGGCCAAAAGTTCGATACAGGCGCGTTGGAAGCAGCACCAGTTGAATCGCAAATTGAGGAAGAAGGTGGCTGACTTAACCAGGGCCATTGAACGCCATTGCATGCTCCTGTGCCATCAGCAATGGAACGAAATCTGCAACCGAGCCGACAGGGAACTGCATCGCAGTTTTACATGGAATCTATTTCGGCACCTCCTAGACGAAACAAAGACCAAGTCATACCAGCGTGACCACCTGGCCCGGCTCATGCACACCATCACACAACAAGGAAAAGACGCTGTTATCAGGAGCCTGGAAGCCAAGTATCTGCCAGACACGCCAACGGAAATCCACCCGCCGTACGGGGGGCTACCCAACGCGTGGCTCGACCGAGAGATTACCATATCAGAGGTACGGGTAGCGCTGCACGAGCTCAACAACCGCTCAGCAGCCGGCCCCGATCCCCTTACCAACAAGATGCTACGCAACCTGGACGATGCTTCGATAGAGGCCCTAAGCCATTACTTCAATGAATGCTGGCATTCGGGCAAGCTCCCCCGACAATGGAAAATGGCAAGAACGATCCTGATTCCGATACCGGGCAAACCACTGCACATCGGCAACCTGCGTCCCATCTCGCTGACGTCATGCGTGGGCAAGGTACTGGAGCACGTGGTCGCCAACCAGTGGCAGGAATACCTAGAGAAGGAAGGCCTCTATCCTGACACGATGATGGCTTCCGGCGCAAACTCAGCACACAAGAGGCCATGTTACAACTCAAATAAGAAATCATCGACAACAAGACACAAGACAGCGAAGTAATTCTGGGGCTTGATTTACAAAGTGCATTCGACAAAGTCAAACACTCAGCCATATTAGCACAAGTATCAAGACTCAACATGGGGGTAACGAGCTACAATTATATTCAAGACTTCTTGAACAACCGCACGGTGGAACTGCACGCCGGAGACCTCAAGCTCCGCGAACACAAGCTCGGTAGTACGGGTACTCCACAGGGCTCGGTCATCTCGCCATTGCTCTTTAACCTCGTCATGATCGGGGTAGCGAGGGCAGTAGCGGGTACCGGCGTCCGACATACGATCTACGCCGACGACATTACCCTGTGGGCGGCCGGCGGCACCGACGCCAGCATCGAGCAACAGCTGCAAGCGGCGGTTACCGCCATCGAGCAGCACCTTGACGGCACATGCCTAATGTGCTCGCCCGCCAAATCTGAGCTGTTCGTCCACACACCGCTTCGACCGGGACGGAAGCGCTCTCCCCTTCGGGAGCGTGACCACATCAAGATTGTGACTGCATCGGGGCAACGCATCCCCGAAGTTCCCAAGATGAGGGTCCTGGGCCTGCTGCTCAACAAGAGCGGCCGCAACGACGAGACCATCAACAAGCTTACCACCAAGGCAATGGACGCCATCCGGCTCATACACCGAGTCTCTACATGACGGGCGGGCATGCGTGAAGACAGTCTCGTGCGCCTTGTCCAGTCGTTCGCGATCAGTCACATCGCCTCCGTTGCGGCCTACCGCAAATGGCGCGTCACCGAGAGGACCAAGACCAACACGCTGATCAGACGAGCTTACAAGACGGCGCTGGACTTAATGGAGACCACGAGTACGGCCCGGTTCCTGCAGCTCGGCGTCCATAACGCCCTAGAAGAAATAGCCGAGGCACAGCTCACCGCGGAAATCGAGCGCCTCTCTACCACCAAGACGGGCCGCAGTATACTGACGTCCCTGGGTTACAACCCTGAAGCTCCCAGCCGGCAACCGTGCGAGATCACAGATGAGGCGCGAGCCCACATTTACGTGGACGCCATCCCGAAGAACATGCTCCCAGAGTACAACCAAGAATGGCGGCAGGCGCGGGCCAAGGCCCTCACCGAATAACACGCCCAAGACCCGCACGCCCGGTACGTGGACGCAGCGGAATACAAGCAGGAAGGCTTCGCGGCAGTGGTCGTTGCGGCGGCTACCGGCACCAAGACAACGGCAGCTAGCATGCTGTGCACGAACGCTACAGAGGCTGAGGAGGTTGCCGTCGCAGACGGCGGCGCGAGCGCTTACCTTCCGCGCCTCCGAGAGTGACCGTTCCGTGTGGTGGTTCGAAACGAAGGACAGATTGACCAGTTATGCCGAAGTAACCAAGTGTTACCGCTTAGCTCGATGGACAATGCCGCCTCCCCACCTGGCACTCAGTCGGGAGGAGGCCGTAATCCTAAGGCAATTACAGACCGCGTCACTCCTCACCCCCGGAATGCTGCACGTGCTTCACCCAGAGCTCTATCCAAGTGGGATGTGCGGTGTTTGTGCAGCGGGTCCGGCGGACCAATGGCACATCATGTGGGACTGTGCCAGGTTGCCGACTGCAGCTACCTCCAGGACTTACCCGCCCGAACATGCGCACGGGCAGCGGCCATCTCCAATGGCGTCCCGGAATAGGGGCTGCCACTCAGGCGCACAGCAAGCAACTCTCTTATTAACTTCTTGAATAAAATGTTTCTACCGACACCAACTTCAACGTGCACTGCAGTCTGCAGACAAGGACACACAACTATGGGCCGTCCAGCAGGCCCGGGGTGCACTCGAAAAGCACAAGCCTCATGAGCCACTACAAACGGGCCCAACTAGGGTTGTCCAGAGTAGAGTATAACCCCAGGTCGGAAAGGGGGGGGGGGACGCTTGGCCTGCGTCACGACGCGTTGAACCATCGTTTGCCGGCACTTTATTAAAGTTATGCCTATCCTATTTTACAGATGATTATACCTGTAGTGCTGTAATCTGGTCACAGCCATCGCCCCTAGCTGTCAAGGCGGCCGCATATCAGAGTAGGAACTGTGATCTGCGCCACACAGAGGTGACGGCAGGGTGCCATGATAGGCGATCATCGATAACTACACCCAGGTAGCGGTGTTCAAGCACCCAATTTATCGGTGAGTCTCCGAGGTATAGCCGGCTCATGATTGGACGAGCGCGTTGTCTAGTATTATACGCAATTGTGGCTGATTTAGCGGGTGAAATCTGCAGACCAACTTCTTCATCCATGTACTCTATTTGACATCCTGAGCTCTCTGCAAGATTCCACGAAGACGTGGACCGTTGTGCGAAGGACCGCTGATACACATGCGATCTCATCAGCATAAATTGTTGTGCCTATTGAAAAGTCACATTTTTGAGGAAATCGGCTTGGATGTCCAGCAAGTACGCTGTTGAAGAGAAGCGGCGAGAAGACGCTGCATTGCGGGGCACCACACTTATTAGTACGAGATTCACTTGTTGCTCCTCTAACACGTTCCAATAGAAAATGGCCTACGAGTTTTTCATAGATAGACTTGGAATATACTATACATCACGCGACACACAGTAACAGGTGGCGAGATTGGTCGAGTCAGCAAATCGCTTGCGTTTGATTTTACGTGACACCTGCAAATGCGCAGGAAGCGATAAATTATGACAGCAATTACATATGTCTCTACATACTGTTATATCGGCAAGGTGTGTACCGTTTACATTGGTTGTAAGTGCACGAAATTCGGATCACTTGTCCTTTAACATATCCAAATTTTAAAGCAAATAAAGCGGTTCATTATATGCAACCGGCGTCAAGCAATTCATGAGTAGCCATATGGGAAGGTCCCTGGGAGAAACTTTATCTTGGTAAGTATTTGCCAGGACGTTCTAGGGCTGTTTTTCGGTTTAGTCGACATCTCCTAGGTAGGTCGAGACTGTCCCTGTGGAAGATTTGTGCGACATTTCCAGGAGATAAGCGGTTTGTTATAAATAGGCATGTTGCATGAAGCTAGGTGGGCGACGTTGGTTAGGCAGGAAGACAGCAATTGGGCAGGGTGCCGAGGACGGTGGTTACGCCAGGACTTTGAGGGCAGTGAGCTGACGTCGGCGTGCTCGTCAGTGCACGGATTGCGGCGGGCTGGTCAGACCCCTGAAATCAGCGATTAAACAACTATTTCATAGCACTTACGGCTATCTCACAAAGTGACATTCCTCTTATGTGGAGAAGATTCTTGCGATGGAACATAAACAGACATTATCACATATGTGGAAATGAAAATTGTACGCGGCAACCTTTTTACGTTGGAAAATTGCCATACTGCAGGAATATAAATTTGAACCGGGAGTATAAAGGTGTGAAGCAATAAATTTCGATACAACATATTTGTAAGGCAACGCTCTTTCATGTTCAAATGTCATCATCATCATCAGCCTGGTTACGCCCACTGCAGGGCAAATGCCTCTCCCATACTTCTCCAACTACCGCGGTCATGTACTAATTGTGGCCACGTTGTCCCTTCAAACTCCTTAATCTCATCCGCCCACCTAACATTCCGCCGCCCCCTGCTATGCTTCCCTTCCCTTGGAAAACAGACCGTAACCCTTAATGACCACAGGTTATCTTCCATACTCGTTACATGTCCTGCCCATATCCATTTCTTTTTCTCGATTTCACCTAAGATGTCATTAACTGGCGTTTGTTCCCTCACCCAATCTGCTCTTTTTTGTCCCTTAATGTCACACCTATCATTCTTCTTTCCATAGCTCGTTGCATCGTCCTCAATTTAAGTAGAACCCTTTTCGTAAGCCTCCAGGTTTCTTCCCCGTACGTGAGTACTGGTAAGGCACAGCTGTTATACACTTGTGTCTTACCATGCTCAAATGTATTACAAGTTTATTAGAAAGTGTTGCCTAGCGCATTTATACCACTAACACGAGATGTACAGGATCCGTCGTCCTTGATTACAGCACATTTTTAGACCACACCTAGTCAGTTTAGCACTTCATGTTTAAAGGCCAACTAATCAAAATTATGGAGAGTATAACAAGCCTAGTTTAACTAGCTTAGATAGAAAACAGACTCCGTTGAAAGTTTGAAATGTGAGATTCGAGGACTTGCGTAAACAAAAGCGAAAATAATAATTCTTGCACTGAAAGAGAGAAAAATATGCAGCAGATACGAGTTGAAATCTATAATAAACACGAAGCAGCGCAATAGATAACTGAAATGACATCTATAAATGAAATCTATGCCCGGCGAAGCTGTGTTTGAGTGCACAGAGTCAAAATACGAGTACATACATACAAAAGAAGCGTGGCGCACACAAATTATACCGAGCCTTTTGTTAAGCGGAGTTGCCTTCTACTAGCGATGCAGGTAGAACACGGGGAAGGTGGGAAATAGAAATTCAAGACGAGGAGCAATGCGAGAACGCGGTAAAAGCAGGAGCCAACGTTTCGACAAATGGACTTGTCTTTTCCAAGGCGACATATGCCCTCCTTGGTACAGCATATATAGGTACGCTTATTCTATAGGGCTAAGGCGGGTGGGTGAGTACAACGGACGCCTTCAACGCATCATACTTTCAGAGGCAGCCTGCGCATGCCTACGTAGCGCAATTCCAATCCGTTCTATCTACAAGAAGCGTTTACTTCCTTATTACTGTGTAGCCGCGGATGCGCGAAGTCGAGCTTTCTCGTTCTCTTTTTTGTTGCGATAGCGATTATACGGACACTCCAAGCGGGTTTCCGCCGTCGGGGTCGCCGTGAAGTTCCGTGCAAGGACGATAACACCGCCGCCGCGCGGCCTACGCTGTATGTGCGAGCGAAGACGTGCGACGGGAGCCAGCGATCACGGCTCAATTTTATCTCGCCCGCGCGAAAGAGAAGAAAACGGGTAGGAAGCGCGTCGCCTCCCGTCGTGCGCGAGGCACCCAACGTGGCGAGGGACTGGTGGGAGGGAATGATGGGGGCGTTCTACTGCGGCTGCACACGGTCGCCTGGCTGCATCCGCGTCGGGGGCGGCGCTTAGTTGCGTCGGCGGCTCGTAGCTTTGTGTGTGTTCTGGGCGCTTCGTTGAAGCGACAGACACCACAAATGTCACTTCACTCGCTGCTGCTGCCGCATTTCCTCACGACAGTGTTTTCACAGGGAGTTTCCGCAATCATTGAGTCAGATGCGTTCATGTTTAGTTGTGCGCGCGTGGCGCCACTAATTTGCTATCGCAATTGATGCACGCCTTTCGGGCGAAACTGCAACTTTTCCTCACCTGCTTTTACTCCAAATAATTGCGTTCCCCCACTTCGGAAAGCTCGACAACAATGCAGCTGAAATAGGACGTTTTTTATAATTTTTTAGGGAGGACGAATACGGTCGTATGAAAAAGTATTAGTACGTTTATTAACAAAATGCTTTGAGAAAATGTCTACATATTTATCATATTTAACATGTAATAACCACTAATCAATAGCCCTGTTTCATATGTATCATCAGCCTAAATTTCAAATCCACACATCGCTCCACTACAATTATAGTATAAACCCCATGCAAGCGATCTTGCGCGCGACAAGCGACGCGCTGGAGATGGCTGCCACGTTCGCTCGTCGCGAGAAGTCGTAGCCCAGGCGGGCGACCACTTTGAGCGACGTCTTCCCCGTGCTGCCTGTATGAGGGCAGCAAATACGCGCCGAAACTAGCGTGACACGTGTTTATTAATTTAAGTTGATGTGTTTTACTCTAGAGCGCAGCATAATAACAAATTTCTGAAGCTCTTGTAGTACGTTCTTATCCTTGCACGTATCAAAACTTATTCGTTTGCTCGTTCTGTGCGACAATCGGTAGTACGTGACTGATGTAGATCCAGTTCCGGTTTCACGCTATTGGCTAGTCGTGCAGAGCAGTTCCGGGCGACGAGCGACGAATTCTAGATTTCCAGAACCGAGCGACAAGTACGAGCGATCTCCGCGCGATGACCCGTTTCGTCTCTCAAAGCCGTCACTCGTCGCCCTCGAGCACAAAATCGCTCTCATGCAATCTGCGCCTATAGAAGAGGCATGCAGCACAACATTGCAAACGCAAGGCATAAATCATGCTCTAGAGCATCTCAAATCGACAAATCAGTGCAGTGCAGGGCCGCGTGAATAAAAAGAAATTGCAACGCTAACAAAGCAACCGCAAGAATGGTGAGAACTCCCTATTAGTGAGAGTAATATACGCACGCATCATGGAATTCAAGCGACGAGAAAAAGCGTTTGAGAAGCTCGACAAATTTTTAGGGCAGCAGTTACACGAAATTAAGTTGATCGAAACATAATTGTTTAACACGCAACCATTATGCGCCATTTTATAATACGCTTTATTTGGCGCCCTACAACATACGCAAAACAAATGCATTCAGCTTTGTTAGATCTAGGTTCCTGTGTCTCCGATTTCATAATACATCGAAGACAGTGACAACCAGCGTGCACTTTTTCTGTGGCCTAGGAGTATAATTACGTCACCACTCATAAAAATTTGGGACACTTCCCTGCATCATTTTATGATGGAGATATTGCAGGCGTAATGATGACCGCAAGCTGACAAGACGGCAAGCACTTACGTGACGCAGTCGCTATGCTAACTATGCATAGAAGGGCATGGCGAAAGCGTGAATGAAGAAGACGGCATAAGTACCACACTCTTCGTCGCAGGGCCTAACCCTATCGCGTTCCCCTGGCAGCAGGGGTGGAGGAACGGGGACACCAGCGACTCCAGCGGTGCCCTGCCGTGTGCCGCAGCCGATTCGGCATGGCAGCCTAGTTGAGTGCTGCAGTCGCCTATCAGGGCTACGCGGGTGTGGAGGAGCGGCTGCGAGGGGGGGTTTAAGAATCGAAAACTGCGGAGGAAAAAAGAAACCTGTGGCGAAAATTGCTCTACTAAGAAACCGCGACGTAGGTCAGCACATGTACACCCGTGAGCAAAAGTATAGAGACCAGGGATTGCGCGATAAAACTAATCTTCTCCGCGGTCTGTGAGAGAAATTTGAAATTAAAGACAACAGTTCAAACTTGACATTACCAATTTCCTAGCGCAGTCGTCAGTTTCCGTTTATGCGTGTTCATTACGAAGAAATTCTGCTTTTTTGGCGATTCTATGGTCCGCATACTTTTGCTCACGGGTGTACACAACGAACTGCTTTACACGCTTCATGTGTTCGTGCGTCACCATTACTACACCTATAGTTGTTTGCTGCTGCACTTACAAATCCCTTAACATAGAAGCAAAAGCTCAAACATGTGTTCAAAGAAAAAGTAATATGTATAGAGCGTGCTGTGCAGTGGTCATTGAACTTTAATTCCTAGCCAGAATGAAACCTACTAACTAAAAGCCGGAGATGTTAATCGTTGCGGTGTGCAAAGCTCTCTCCTTGGGATGAAGGTGACTGAAATAGGTGGAAAGGAAGAATATTAGGAAACAGAGAAATAAAATATATTTTACTTGCCCCGGCAGCCAGATCCTGTCAAAGTAGTAAAGAGCATGTCGCTATAGGGGTGATATTTCTCAGTTAAAAAAAATAGTACCGCATTGGGAACAACCTGGTCTATCCCTGCAGCGTGAAGTGAGCCCGTCCCTGCGACAGATAAGCATAAGCTAAGCGCTTAATATTCTCAACTGAAATAGCACTGCTTGTGTCCTGTGTCGAGCAGTCAACGAATAGTGGCACATCATCGTGAAAGAAGGCCTGCAGACGCGGGAACATAGACGCCGACTATCAGCTGAATGGCGCAAAACGACGCAAAACTCATCTTCGCATGCTCAGGTAGGATAGCTCCACCTGTCAATCAGGCACACATGCGGGCCTACGCGAGAGATGAATGTTTAGGCATTTCATTTCTTATTTATGCAAGTTATCGAAGGCTGGCTCACGCATGTGCCTCCACTACTTGTTGCTCGTGGCGCATTCGTGGCGCATTCGTCGAAATTTCACCTGCATTTACAATTTCGACCGGGCAAATAAAGATGAGATAGCAATCCTCCGGTTAAAAACCATTGTATTTTACCTGCTCATTGTTTCTCTGCGTGGCGGCACAAATCTTGCCTAGCTTATTGGCAGCCGTAGGAACAACGCTAACACTCTGCCTATTTCCCATTATATTTACCCTGTGCAATAAGGGATGAATGTATGGGATACCTACAACCCTTTTTCGTTTAGTATTGCTTTCTGCAACCATGTTCGAAATGCGGCACATTTCAAGCGTTCAGCGACAGTAGCTACTGCAACGCGAGGAGAACCTACTTGTGATAGACGCGTAATTAACCTACGCTTAAAGTAGACGCTCGTTTTGTGCACACACGAATTGGCCAGAGAGGAATTAAGGCATGACATGGAAATTCGGTTTTTGCAGCCTTACAATGCTTGGCTGAAAAGTTTAGCGACGGTCTTGAAGACCTAGGGCAGTACTACCAGCACAAGTGGTTCTCACGAACCGTCAAAAAATGTCTAGAAATTGTGTTGCGCTACTTCGAGGCAATTGATCAGTAAACTTTAACCGTCCGACATTTATTTTAAATTGCTCACTTACTGATGTAACCACGGATTAAAATTCATCCGTACTACATAAGATCAGGTAACAGTCCAGGTAACAAAATACCTTAATAGCATGATCAACTCAGGTGTCTTCTAAGTGTTTGTCAATTTTACTAGGCTATAAATCACTAAATAAAGAGGCAACCTTGAAACCAGTGCAAATTTCTGATTTCTGCTCAAAGACGCCTTCTCTGGTACGTGGGAAAGTGGAAACTAGGTACAGTGTTATTATTATTATTTAAAGGTACATCATAGGCTCCGGTCGGAGCATTATGTGATAGGGGAAAAAACAACAAAATACGTGATGAACATGAACAAGAACAAAGAAAAGTAACAGTAAGCAGAACAATAGAATGCATCATTACACAGTCTCAGTTCGTGAAATGTACATACAAGTGCTCGCGCAAAAGTTCGCGGTTAGTGATGGAAACAATAATATCAGGAAGATCGTTCCAAAGTGCGATGGCATGTGGCAAAGCCGAAGAATTGGAAGCTTTTGTTTTACCAACTATGCGTTTGATGCTGAGGTGATTATGAAAGTGCCTGGATGTGCGTGATAGTTTTTCAAGTGGCAGTGGAGATGGTGTCACGCAGTTAATATATTTGTGTATTAAGCATAAAAGAGTAAAAGAACGACGATTACGTAACGTCTAGAGTGGAGTGTGTAGCTTAATTTTTGTTATACTAGAATGGCGGTCATAGTTACATGAAATTAAACGAGCTGTTGTATTTTGCACGGCTCCCAATATTGTAATTAAATACTCTTGATGAGGTGACCAGATAGACGCAGCAAATTCAAGCTGTGGGCGGACGAAGAATATGCCAGTTTGCGTGTATGAGCTTAACAATGACATAAATTTCGACGTAAGTAACCCAGCGTTCGTGGCACTTTAGCCTATTTTGTTGATATGGAATTTCCATGAAAAGTCGGATGTAAGATGCAAGCCTAAGTACTTATATGACACCGCACTGGGCAGTGAAACGTTCTTTATAGAATACGCAAAGTTTATAGAATACCAAAGCCACAGGTATGCTGCTCGTCTCACTGCGTAAGAAAAGCTCCTCCGGCAGATCAGAGTTAGGAACAGAAGCCAGGAGGAAGCCGCCTGGCCTGGCGATTAGAGTGACTTTTCAAAGAAACAGGAAATTACTCTGGAAGGTTAGCAGATATTGAAACAAAAGGTCAAATAGAATTACGTAAAAGACACAGATTAAAAGAAAACCGCCAGCTACCTGACCAGAACCAGTGTTCGGGAGCTCAGGCACCAGGCCATGTCAGCTTCTCTTTAATGGCGGGCCAGAACAAGAGCGTGCAGCTTACGCACTTCATCATCTTTCGTGGCGCCGACATTTGCGCGCGCCGTCCTTCTGTGCGGGAGCCCCACATCTTTGTGTCGATACCTAAGGCACATGGAGAGTTAAAGGGCTTGAGCCTGGCGACCTGGACAATGTCACAGGTTGTCGCAGCAGAGGGCGTAGTGGGCGTGGCTAGAATGATTTCATAGGTGACATCGGTCACTTAGCGGAGCATGCGATATTGGCTTGTGTAACAGGAGAGTAGTTTTTCGAAAAGGCCAGCTTCGCGAGGTGATGTCGAAAGCAACACGAGAGTGCCAGGCGAAAAATGGACATCACAGTCACAGAGGTCATAGCGGCACTTCGGCTTCTCTTCACAGACTTGCAGTTTAATAATAAAAATAAAGAAAATAAAAATTATGGAGTTTCACGTGCCAAAAACACTTTCTGATTATGAGGCATGCCGTACTGGAGGACTCCGGAAATTTCGACCACCTGGGGTTCTTTAACGTGCACCTAAGTCTAAGTACACGGGTGTTTTCGCATTTCGCCCCCATCGAAATGCGGCCGCCGTGGCCGCGATTCGATCCCGCGACCTCGTGCTCAGCAGCCCAACACCATAGCCACTGAGCAACCACGCGGGTAACAAAAATTAAGGGCCCCAACATACTACCTTGCGTAATTTCTTGCAATGAGGATTTTTCCTTAGTTGATGGTTACACATTGTTGCCTTCTGTTCAGATAACTCGATCGTAATTAATTCCAGTAATCCAGATTGTAAATAAATTCAATAAATTGATCTACAGGTATTTTGATACCTTCGATGTTGGCTAATATAATTTCCTTTTGCTGTAGCAATGCTCTTTCTGTTGACAACCATGACCTGAAACCAAACTGAGCCTGCGTAATTACTGAGTGGTGTTAAAAAAATTTCGATAACTTGATAAATACAAATTTCTCTATAGGCTTTGAGAAGTGTGGTAAAACGGATATTGGCCAATTGTTACTGAGGTCATTTTGACCCCTTCGTTAAACAACAATAAAACATTTAACACGGTCCATACGTTACGGGAAAGAACGTGTGCCTAAAATGAAATTGCAGCTTTATCTTAACATACGACTAATAAATCGATAAGAAAGCAAAGTGGCATCATCTTCAAACCATCTACATCTTTTGATTTGTCTTTATGTTTTCTGAAAAAAGAATAACTTTCGTGTTCTTCAGTAGAAGAAAGAAAAAAATGCTGGCTGTCCCATAATCGAGAGTAGATGTAAGCATGATATGGCAGCCGGCAAAGAAGATTGGTTCGAGATGATACTAGCCATAATCTCAGTATGTGGATAGTGCATGTTCGCCACGGCACACCGCACCACGCCATACTTTGCAATGCAGTCTATGTGGACGTTGCCCAGCTAGAACAAGAAAAGCGCCTGAAGGAGGCACCACGCAGTGTTGCGCCCTTTCTCGAGGCGACGCAAAACGCGCGCCTCGGAACTCACGGACCGCTGGCGTTCGAAATAGCACAGGTAACCCTGTCTCAGCGCCAAAAGATGACAATGAAGTGCATGGTGCCCTGTGTCTGCCTTTTGAACGTCGCCATTGGAAATGGCACATACAACTGGAAGTTACAGCTTGAGTGATATTGTGAACAAACATTAGGAACAACTAAGAAGCAACATTTTTTGAAACTTGCTTAGGCAGTAATTGCAGTATGTAAACGGCCCTCTACAAAGGTATGGGGGCCAGAGACCACATTTTCTTAAGTTTCGACTGGTTACCCGAATGATCTCGTTTTATCCTCGCAACTTGCCCCGATATTTTCCTATGAGTAGCCGGATAACAGCTTTGGCTTTTGGCTCTAGGTCACTTGAAGGTCACCGACCAAGGAAGCTAAAACCATTTCATGCTTAAAACTGAAGGACCAGTTGGTCCTTGAGGTCCTTGAGCACGCCTCGCAGCGCAGCACTGTCGTTGACCGTGCCTGCTAATGAAGTGACATGCACGGTTGTAGAAAATTAAGGATAAACGTGCGCAGGCGGGCACTGCGAGAGGAGAAGTTCGAACGATGAGTATCTTTCTTTCTTCGCGTCTCATTAGTATTGCACATATTGGTGCCGAAATCCTTCGCGCGGACGCATTTCCTTCATCGCATGTCTCAAGGGACCTTCTCATACACCGCTTCGCGCTGCGGGCGGCGAGGACTGACTGTATAACGCATCAATCAGTATCGGTGTGATCAGACCTCTATCTCAAGAGGTAATCGGATGAATCGCCTCAAGACCAGGCGGTTGGTTCGACGAACACAGAATACGAAGATTCTGCAGGAAGCCCGGTTGCTATTGACGGATCCTACCGCGGACAAGCCCAACGTTTAAGGTATTTTTGACCATGTATGTCCTAGCAATAACGAGCTCTTGAAGCTTAGCGATACAATCGAAGAGCACATTGCGGACGATGCGCTCGAAGCAGGATATTAAACCGCTGCAGAGTGTAACGATCAAGCTATCAGCATACTTGCCGAGATTCGCTGCAAGATCGGCACATTGGAACGCGTCGGCAGTACAGCAGAGCCTGTTCCTCAGAATTTAACGCCGGCTGTTCCTGACGCTATGCCCAGATTTGGCTACCGAATCTTGATATGCCGACGTTGAGAGGCGGCATTCACAAATGGGCCGCGTTCTGGGAGCAGTTCGAACAGATGGTTCACCTCAACAATGTTACATCGACAAAGTTCTATTTATATGGCATTATCTTGAGGGGGAAGTAGCAGCTGCCATTGCTGGTATGCCGACTTCCGAAACTTGCTACTCAGATGCCGTGGAATTTCTCAAAGAACATTATGGTGATCGTAAAATGATAGTGCAGCACCACCTGTTAGCGCCTCGCCATCTGCCTCCTGTAAAGTCGGGAAGCGACGTATAAGACCTCAGGCAACGTTATGGAGCCGTGAAAATAAATATCCGCTGTCGGGCTGCAGTGAGCATACCTACTCTCAGTTTCTCTGTAATGCTGATTGATATTCTACAGAAGGCATTGCCATCAGATCGTTCTAGCATATACGCTAGGAAAGCGGAGCCAGGATTTCAGACAACATATGGGTCCGATACGAACGTCTCGGGGCCAGTACTAGCAGCTGCAAGATCAGAAGCAGAGGGAAAAGAGCTGCTCATGTTCTCACCTATTGAGTTATCAAGCCGAGAACAGTGCAGCCTATCGTAGCAACGATTTGTGGATGACCGTGCTGGGAGAAATCGAGGTAGCAGCACTGCTTTTGTAGTGTACAGCGCATCATACAGCTGGAGCGAGCTTTTCTGCCCATCAAAGTAGCACCAGACACGTGCCTGCGACACCAACCTCTATCTTGCTTCTAAGAGAGAGAAACTAGCTAAATACAACCGCTGTTATAGATGTGTGTACGTATTCATTTGTGTTTACGGCGTGTATAGCGGCGGCGAATTCAAGCTCGAGTTCGGAGAGTGGTCGACATAGTCCCTTAATTTGAAGTTTGGCAGAGAACGGTAAGTGCATCTATGTTTGGTGTTCCTTGCGTTCAGAATGTTTATGCAAAGCGCTGCCATTTGGGCTATTTCTTACCTTTCGGTGGCGGGCTAGCAGGCGCACGTGCGTTGGGGTCTATCCTTTCTGCCTAGCCTTGCACGGGGGTGTGTCATGTCTTTGAGCAAATAAGTTATTGCTATTATTCAACCAGGCGCGCTGCACGTAATCCGCTTCGACAAGCCTGCGCGTGGCCCGGCCTGGCTGGGATGGTGTAGAGCGCCATAGCTGTAATAGTGTACATTTCTTTAAATGTATATTTCGGTTCTCTACTTTAAGATACGCATGGTGGCATCGTTTCAGATGTATGCAGTTGTTGAGTTTACGGCTACGAAGGAAGTCGAGGTCGTGCCTTGCACATGTAAAAATGATGGAAAATGTCTGCTGGAAATGCTTGAAAGGGAGTTTGATTATTACTTGTCTACTTCTTTCAGATGCTACGGAGAAACCAGGCCATTTTTTTTTTGCAGAGCCAGGAAGATGTTGCTAATATAAGTGTACATAAGTCGCATATAAAGCCTTGTATAGTTACGGAAGGTGTTACTAGAGTTTTACAAAGGTTTTACTAGACCTCTTTGGCTGCACATAGTGATCGAGGATTCAAAGTGAAACGCAATAAGAATTCATTTTTACCATGCAATTATATCATTGTATGCAAAATGGAACACAGTAGGCTACTTCCTGTGTTAAGAAAGAACCAGCCAAAAAAGACGCACACAGGAAACATATAAGAAGACAGGAAAGAGGCTGCAAAGACATGAACCAGCCTCTTTCCTGCCTTGTGTATGTTTTCTGTGTGCTTCTTTTTTTTTGGGGGGGGTGGTATTTTCTTAATACAATGCACCAACTAGCCCAACAACGTGTTTTACTTCCTGTTTGAATGATACACCTGAACCTATATAGCCGCAAAAGTCCCAGTTACACGTTCGGAGCTCAGGACCTTTTCATAATCAGGGATAACTTGAGTGCATGGCTCTACATCGAAGTGGCTTCAAATGGGCGCCTATATATTCTGCTAGTTATCCACAAGCGCTTTTTTTAAAGCAAACTCCAAATTGTTTGTATGACCCACCGATAGAGAAAACAACCGTATTTTAATACTAGGAAGCTAAAGTGGCCCGAATTTATATAAAGTTGAAAAGATATTTATTTTGATTTGCAAAAAGAATGGACTGTGTCCGATAGAGAACAAAAACAAGCAAATATATGAACAGACTAAAATTTACCTGAAATTTTAGTCTGTTCCAACGGGATGTCCCAACGGGATGCCCATGGGACATCCCGTTGGGATATCTTTTGGACATCCAAACAGTATATGGACTTCTGTACGTCCCATGGACGTCAGTGTTGGATATCCGGATGGATGGACCTTGAGACTTATGGTGAACGTCCCACGGATATCCGCGGTTACTTGGGGAGCATTGCCGTGCGGTGCGAGAAAAGTATGATCTGGCATAGCTGACTTAGCCCGACCGCCGAAGGTGCGACACAGCCTCACGGACACAGCTGTCGCCAAATGGGGCGTCAGAGTCCACTGCTTCACCTGTTTCACTGCGTCGGCAGCCAGCGTCCAAGCGTAAACAAACTCGACCCCACTCCGCAATGCCGGCATGCCTAGCGACAAACGCATACAACACGCTCTACGAAACGTCCCCGTAGTGCCTAGTGTCAGGATGGGGGGCTCAATCCCATCGCTCGTGATCCGTTGTCAAGATTGGAGTCCGGCATGAATTCGAAGGTAGCTGGCCCATGCCGTCGTCCAACTTATCCACGCTGAGGACGTTGATGAAGGGAAGGACTGCTTCTCATCGAGAACGAGAAATATGGGTTTATTTACAGCATTTATATCAGTCTAGCATGACTGTTTGACAAAGTAGATCAGTCTAACATGACTGCTTGAGAGAGAGTCTCAGTCCAACATGACTGCTTAAGAAAAGTGTGTCAGTCCAACATGACTGCTTAAGAGCAGTGTGTCGAGCATCCGCACAAGAGCAGTTTTTAAGCACTCGGTCCTCCCGCGATACAAGGTGTCGCGAACGTTCGTTTAGTCATCGCAAACTACCCGCCTCTCCGCAAGACGGTTTACACACACCACACGAATTTCGTAGAACTCGGAGCCGTTCCGGGTAGCGCGTTGTCTTGCGTCTTGGTCGGTGCGTGGGAAGGAGCCTCCGTCGGCGTTCCCGCGGCAGCTCCCCCGCCCGTAGGAGATCGGGTCCGCGTTGTCGTGTTGCGCACAGCCTGCTTCGTCGAACTCCTTCAGTCACAACGCATCCTAGCTGAAGCGACAGAGAGTGGAGGATGCGCGTATTGATCCCGACACAAAGTCGACTTAGCCACGCCGTGACTAGAGGTTGGCGGCGGCATTCCGAGATGTGGTTGCCACCGCTGGCGTAACTGGCTGGCAAACTTGCATTGCAGCTGGCCCTTCTTAACACTACGCAGAGTACTAACCCCGCACGTTTGCTCTCTCTCGCCCGTTCTTACTCGCGCATGCGCACGAACGTCAGGCGGCTCCGGAAGTACCACGCACCACTGTACTTACCAGCAGTTGTAAAGTCGCGGCGCTGTATTGCATTATCTTCAGGGTCGGTCCACATATGGGGGTGATTAACGCCAGCTTCACCTCCAACGCCGGTCGGCACGGCATTGCACCGCCTTCTGAATCTCCCCATTAACGCCTGCTTCAACGCCGCTGCGGGTTGGCCCGGTATTGCATTATCTCCGCCATTGGCCCACGCATGAAAAATTGTCGGTCTACGCTCGGACACGATCCGACAGATCCCAGCCATAGTTAGCTTCTCTGTAAACTAAATGTTGTCAATCGACAGGCACTTAGCAGATATTTAAAGCCGATCGTTTTGGGATATCAAGAAACGTACAGTTGATAACAGTGACGCATGGTTACCGACTGACTGACTGGCGAAGTAGCACTCACAGCAAAAGAGCGGTGCAGTTTTCGCTACTTACATCAATAATGTACTAATTATTCATGCTCCTATGCGCAGCAAGCGCACTCAATTGACATCGGCAGTGGAGCAGCGGGCCATTTGTTATTTCAGGGTCAGAAAATCGCACCATTCAAGTAAATAATGCGCTGGGTTACCTGCCGGCAAACGGTTAATTTTGATATAACGAAAGCAAATGCCAAGTTCGAGCCCCTTAGACTGTACACCTCAAAAAGCACTGAAACTGCGCTTGCTTGAGCATCGAGCACTTTGGGCCTTTTCAGCACACAACAGATGCGCGTACAAAGTATCTTACAGAGGGCACGGCAAAGAATAGCCAGTGTTCAGCGTCTTTTGAAAAGTAAGAAAAATAACTAGCTGTTTTGTCACCTGCCATCCGGGTAAAAAAAAGGATTCTCCACCTTTCTCACCTACTTTCAGCTCACGTATGCGCCAACAACTACATAGCCCTCGGCGGCTACATTGCGTGCTTATCGACCGTTAAAACGACTTTGTTAACCGCATGCCTGGCCTGGCACCTGTGGTGGCAAACAGACATCATCGGCGACGAATTTGTCACAGCAGTCGTGGTGTGGCGCCACCATACTGTTCAAAACATTCATATTCGAATTCGATGCTTTTGGGAATCGGGATGTTGTCGGGAATACGTAACATTCCCGCTTCGCACTTGGTTTTCAAAGCAATTACCTTCCAAGCAGTCACATAAGGGGCCAAATCACACAAATAATAGCTCCGAAAATATCATCAAGAAGTTACCGTTCCAGACTTAGCAGGAGAACGTTTCATTTCGTCCTTTGGTTCGGTCACCAGGAATAGCGATCGTATGTGACGCGATGGTAGCATCCACACTTTACGATCTTGCCGTCTTCATCGGCACTCCCTAGGAGATATTGAAAAAGAGTGCAGCGTGAATTGTTTTGCGCAATAAATGTACCTGGTCGTTAGTGTGTCCAAGGAAACGTGTCAAGCTGTGGCCACGGTGGCTCTGAAACTGATCTCCGGTGTTAAATTCGTGTGAAGAAAAATGAAATCACGGGGGTTTAAAATTTGCGTGGCGAAACTACGATCTGATAAGAGCCACGCCGTAAAGAGGGACTCCAGATTAATTTTGACCACCCGGTGTGTATTGTTCATTAGGTGCACCCAAAGCTGATATATATATATATATATATATATATATATATATATATATATATATATATATATATGAACGAGAAGAAAGGGGGTTAACCGAGGGGCCTGATTTTTATTAGTGATATCATAAGAAGCCAACAAACACTGACACCAAGGACAACATAGGGGAAATTACTTGTGCCAAATAAATGAAATAAAGAAACGATAAAGTAATGGAAATTAAACTGGATGAAAAAACAACTGCATCCAACAATGAAGGTGGTATTGGCAAAGCAAAGTTGGCAAAATACAGCTTCAACCCCCTCAACGGCAGGCAACTTAACGTACGGAATTTCCTTTTTTATCAAAATAGCAACGCCACCGCCTCGTGTTGGCCGATCTTTGCGAATAATGACTTAGTTTGGGGGAGTAATTTCGAAGTCTTTGACGTCTTTGGTTAGCCAAGTCTCTGTTATGCCTATAAATTCCGGTTTGAAAGCTATTAACATTGATTCGAGGGGTCCGAGCTTACTACTAACACTTCGAGCGTTAACATTACCGAACGTTATTTTGGATGTTGGTCCCGGCGGGGACGCAAGGTTCGCGTACCGACGTCCTGGTTTTTTGTATCGCTTGAAATAGACGTAATGGGGGTCACCTCATCATTTTCCTCGTCCCAAGAATAAAGGCAACTATTAATCTTTAGTTTGTCGTAGACCAGGGCCACTTTATCACCGGATTCCTTCCTTGCTTTTCCATATTGCCATAGCTTCTTCCTAATATCTCGAACTCGCGGTGAAAAGTCTTCGCTGATGGCGTAATCAGTATCCTTGAGTTTCTGACAGTTACGCAAAATTTTTGTTTTGTCTCGGAAGTCTAAGAGCTTAAAGATTATTGGTCTTGTTTTGTTTGCCATCGGTTTGCCTAGTCTGTGGATGCGTTCTATTGCCACTGCTTCTAACTTCAAGGTATGCCTAATGACCTTTTCATTCACTGCGCGTTCCAGAGATTCGGTATTTTCTTCTGTATCTTCCTGCATACCAAACACAATAAGGTTCGACCTTCTGGGTCTATTCTCTAGATCGTCTAGCCGTAATTTCAAGGACGATACAGTTTCTTGGAGGCTAGCGATTTGTTTAGTGCAAGCTGAAACATTGTCATCAAGGCATGATAGACGTTCTAGTTTTTTATCTACTGATATCAGTCGTTCTTCCTTTATTGTCTTTATATCAGCGGCGATTTGAGTTAACTGTTTGGCAAGGCCCGAAAGGTCAGGCCCGGGATTTGTCTCGACATCTCCGGCAAGCAATAACAACCATATCCAGCTTTTTCTGGACACGTACCAACTAGCGCCCCAAGCGGGCCTGGCACGAAGCTAGCGCGTTTTCAATGGAACGAGCGGGTTTTTTTGCGAATAACAAAAGCTGCAGGCCGATTATTGAAAAACGCAGGTGACAAACGTGTTCTGGATGACAGTCCACACGAGCCAAATGCAGTGATCACTTTATGGCACGTAAAAATTTTGTTCCCACAGCACTTAAAGTTTTAGCAATGGAAGCCTATGGAAACGACGAAAATTTGTGCTCGATTTTTGAGGCAAGAACGATGACAGTAATAAAACTATCCCGTCTATCGTAATACGCAGTGCAGCGTATGTAGTCCGGAGACTCAGCTTTCGATTGATGCCTCTCTCGACTCTCCACATATGGCGTAAGACTGTTCCCGAAAACAATTTTTGTAACACTGTCGTGAAAATTGCCGTGGTATCTATAAAAACATGAGCGTACCCCTTTGCGAAGACGCGGTAGCCGTGGCCGAACCGGATACCATAACATGTGAGAGGAAAGTCTTTTTTAATAGTTCTTTGTAAAATGTCCCAAAAAAGGAATGCGTCACGGTATCCGGTTCCTTCCTTTCAAAAAGACAGCCAGTAATACACCATATGATTTGTTTATGTTATTAGGACTTTATTCATTATGGAGAAGTCGAATGATCGACAGACATGCCGAGCCACCTCGCTCGACAAGGTCTATCTTCCGTGAAGAGACTGCTCAAGTCCGGAGTGTGGTGCTTAGATATGATCCCGTCCCTGAATGGATTTCACACCTGGACGCTTGTGTTTGTTTGCCAGAATTTTGAACTGTCATTGGACTGTATACTTTCTGTGAATTTGTTTCTCTTGTATGATCATATGTGATGTAACTGTAGCGGTTTGACAGTAACGATAATCCCATGCAATAAAGAAAAAAAAAGCGGTAGCCGTGGCCGAGTGGTAGAATAGCGAGCACCTTTCGTCCCGCATCACGGGCGGCCGTGGTTCGATTCCCCCTTCGCAGCCTTTTTTTTTTTTTTTTAAAGCAGCATAGGACCTAGTTTTGTAGTCTCTCACTAGATGGCCGAATCACAAAACCCAAGATTTGCTTTCGGTTTTGGTTTTTCAGCAGCGCATTTTTTGAAAGTCGCATAGGGCTTATAGTCTTCTACCAAATGGCATAAACACAAAACTCAAGAATTGCTTTCGGTTCTGGTTTTCCAGGGGTGCTCTTGAAATATTATGCTGTCTGTTTTTCCTTCATAAAACGTAGCAGTATCGTGTTCATTTGTTAAGTCATCGCTTTTATGAAGGTTTTATTCATTGGACAACATAACTAGAAGCTTGCGCATGGCTTTGTGTTATGAAAAAAAAAACACTTTCGTGCTTGTAGCGTGGAACCTGCAAGAACAAGATGGCTATTCTTATTGCGTTCTTCTGGAAGGTCCGTTTTCTTCGACTTTCGGCTGTCCTTAATGGCACACACTCCGAGCGAATGACGTCCAGCTGTGCCACAATGTTACCCGGTGGCCAGTGCCATTCCTATGCAACATTCGTGTGGAACAAAGGGTCTGCTAGGCTGAGTCGCTGCCCGAACGTTAATTATTTCTAAATATTCATCCAAATAAGAAATGCACCAACTAGGAGATGTGAAGCGTCTGGATTAGTAGCTACTGGTAATGTGTTCCCTACAGCCAAGTGGTATCAATCCGTAGGTGTGGCCGTAAAAAAACCATTTGAATAAATGTCCTTCGTTCGGTGCATTTGCTTTTAATGCGCAGCATTATTTGTCGAGTACCCCAGCAATTTGGTAGCAAAATCGTGCAATATCGTACCTGTGACGCCAAAAGTTTGACGCATTTCCCATATAAATATATAGGTCTTCATAAAAAGGGTTGGGGTGACCTACTTGAAATTGGAAGTGGCATCAGCATAAATTTGGGCCAAGGTGAATCTATAGCAGTGATATGGGAGTGGCCCTACCTAAATTTGGGGTGAAATGGTAGTGAGCCAAGCTGAATTTGAGGCTGATATGGCGGTGGCCCAACCTAAATTTGAGGTGATATAGGGGTCGGTAAGCCTAAGTTTGGGGGAATATGGGGGTGGGCCAGCCTGGATTTGGGGATGATATGTGGGTGGGAGAACCTAAATTTGGGGGTGATATGGGGGGTGGGCCACCCTAACCATGGGCGTGATATGGGGCTGGGCCAAGGTGAATCGAGGGGGGGGGGGTAGGGGGGCTAACCTAAATTTGGGAGTGATTTGCGGTGGGCTATCCTAAATTTGAGGTGATAGACGGGTGGGCCAGGCTAAGTTTGGGGCTGATATGGGGGTGGGCCAACCTGGATTTGAGGCTGATATGGGGGTGGGCCAACCTAAATTTGAAGGTAACATGGGGACGCGCTAACCTAACCATGGGGGTGATGTTTGGCTGGGCCAAGCTGAATTGGGGGGGGGGGGGGGAAGGTGATGGGTGGACTAACCTACATTGGGGTATGATTTGTGGTGGGCCATCCTAAATTTGAGGTGATCGAGGGGTGGGCCAGCATTAGTTTGGGGCTGATATGGGGGTGGGTCAACCTCGATTTGCAGGTGGTATTGGAGTGGGCCAATATAAATTTGGTGGTGTTGTGGAGGCGGGCCAATCTGTATTTGGGGGTGATATGGGGTTGGTCCTACCTAAATGTGGGGGCAATCTCGGGGTCGGCCAATCTGAACTTGGGGGCGATATGGGGGTGGGCCAACCTAAATTTTGGGGTGCGTCGACTGGAATTTTGGGGGAAGATTTATGGAAATTCGTGGGTGGACCAACTTGAAAATTAGGGGCGGCCCAATTGAAATTGGGGATGGGCCAACTCCAAGTTTAAGGCTGGGCGAAAAAAAATCGGGCGTGGCCGGCTTAACATTGGGGGGTGGGCCAATTTTAATTTGAGGGTGTGCCAACTTGAAATTTGGGGGTGGGCCAATTGAAATTTGGGGGGCCTGTTTACGAATAGTTAGACAACACCAGTGGTGTTTCTGCATCTTTTTCATCATCGCAAAGTATGTATATTAATAATTGTTACCTAATACTCCTCAAGGTGAGCTACCACTCGAGCCTTCCCAGCCCACTGGGCTGATAATGTCACAGAAGTACTCTCATCGTGACAACTGCGACGTTCAATGCGGAGATCACATGAACAAATCGCAGACTGAGCTGACCATTTTCACACCAATGTCATTGCTAACACTACTCGCTCGTGCTAGAGGCAACACAAGCTGACAACTATCATAATTCAACTTTCACTCGCACGCTAGTCGACACGCTCTCAGCGCACTATTTCGCCAATCATTGGATAGAGCCTTGCTGGATGTTTTACTGACATGTTGCGTCGTTTTTCACGTAGGCCGTCTCCCGAAAAGAGAATAGATTTTTGAGATTGACGAGGCAAGCTAGTATATAACTCATACGAAGCAAATGTATAAACGGTTATAGTGATTTTTCAAAAATGAATATAAGTAAATGAGATTTCAGATGGTATTGTTTCGACCGGGCATGACAACGAGTTTTTCCCGCCTGTCACAGTGCTTTGACCGAGAACCTAATCATTTTGCTCAAACGTGTTGCCCAATACTACATGTGCTAAATGTAGAAAAGTGCGGTGCGTGGTCACAGCTTCAAAGCCAGTCTATTTTGTGTACGGTTGTTGATATTGTAGTAATGTGGAGTTTTCTTCTTTATAAGAGCACAAAAAGAAAAATATAACAGATGGTAGCTAAGCGCAAAGTAAATTGGAAGATATGAAACCAGCAATTATTTTTAATTTGTGGATTGGTCTTCTCCGCCGGTAGATCGCTGTCGCATTACTTCAACGAATTTTGTTTGTGTGCAACTGCACCAAAAACGAAAATACTACTATTTCATTGCCAGGACCTTTATGCCCTCCACACACACAAGAAGGACACCAGATAATTGGCAATATCAGTTTATAAACTGACATTGTTTTGCTAATTTCAGTGTAGCGTGGTGCCTGCGGACGGAGTATTTTCTTAGTATCAGTCCAGTGTTAGCAGTCAGAAGCAGTTCGGTCTACCATTCCCATGAGGGCATACTAGCCATTGTAGCGCTTTACTGCAGGACAAATTAAGTGCTAAAAACTTGGTGTGCCTTGTCGTTTCCGCAGGTCGTCCATCCATTCTGTTATGGTGACGATCAACATTGTGTCCGTAAGGCCTCCTCCACATTTTTAGCTTCACCATCGGGAGAGTGGACAGAGAAAGGAAGCTTTCTTCACAATCAGCCCCAGCGGGATTCCACCACTCGTAACTGCTGCAATTTGCATTCAGTGACTGGGCATGCTAAGCACATCCTTAGTGTCACAATGACTAGAGTACGCAGAAAAAGTAGAGCTTTGGTCGCTATCACTACCACGACCCCATGTCAATGCAGATATAAGTACGTGCAGGGGCTGAGTATGCTAACCTCTCCGCTACCACCTGCTTCCACCACCTTAGATTTTCCAGGCATACCTGCTTCTTGTTTTCATCGCAGACGCATGCAGGATAAACGCGGATAACTAAAAAATCTCAGTGCCCTTCCACTCTGTGAAGAAACATGACCTGCAAAGCTGTGTATGTGGGTCTCTTAATGGTGAACTGCACCCCCACCGTATGTCGGCCCCGCATTGCACTGTCTTCGGGATCGGCCCACGTATGAGGAGTGCTTAACGCCTGCTTCACCTCCCCCGCGGGTCTCCCCGGCATGGCGTTACATTCGGGATCAGCCCACATATGGGGAGCGCTGAACGCATGCTTCACCACCGCTGCAGGTCGGGCCGGTATTACGCTACCTTCAGGATTTGGCTCTACACGCGGACGCGATAGTGGAGAAAGTAGCCCTTAAGAGGAAGCTTTAGCTCTGGTGGTCCTATCTAAATAAATGTAAAAGGAGAATTCGTTTTTCTCGACAGCCACTGCATCTAATTTGACAAGGTTTGTTGCATTTAAAACAAGAACTTAAAATCTAGTGTCTGTCGGTTTCGAATTCTTGAATTAGGTCATCATTTGTTTATTAAAAATTGTCCAAAATTGCAAATTTTAAGAAAACGAAACCATCAAGTTTACAACTCTCTTCCGGCAAAGAAAACTGATATCAAAATTATGTACATTGCATCTAACAGCACATCTAAAGCAGACAAAATTGATATATTACGCATGAATCTTAAAAAATTTAGTAATATGGAAATACAGCTTTTCCACATCCCTTGTTCACAACGTAACGACTTCACGTAAGATATAAATCGGCATATTGGAATTGTCTAATGGATGCTGTTTACAGAACCGCGATATCAGTTCTTGATCTGGAGTTAATAATTTGTAAACTTCGTGCTTGTGTACTTTTCGCACTTTCGAATTTTTGAATATCTTTTACCAAAATTCAGGCGCTAAATAGAAATTCCGCTTCCAATAGTCACTAGAATTTACCTTTCTCTCCCGAATCCAACAAATTTCATTAAAGTCGGTCCAGGGGTTATCTAAGAAAAGCGTTTCGGCGTTTCACATCTATTGGAATAGGCCGAGTCGGAGTAGGGCCCGTGTTAAAGCTTCCTCTTAACGACTTCGCTGTAAAAAAAAGAATAAAAGAATAAAAGAAAACAAAAACGCTGCATCCATCAATATCGCTGGCTCAGATTTCGTCATGATGGCACCGTCCCCATCGGCACGGCTCCGTGAGCAGCTACCAAGCTGTTCACTTTCGTTATCTTCCTTCCCTCAGCGGCCGCGCATTGTCTTGATGCCAGCGGCGCGCTAAATGTGCACCATCATTCCACCATGCATCGCTTCTGCGACCAAGCAAGCTTTCGGCGGCACACGTACACTGCCGCATTGACACCAAAACTTTAAACTGCTTGCTTTCGAGAAAACAGCATGAATAAAAATGGAAGGCGACTATAAGGCCACGTGGAATATGTTCGCGGGGCCATACTACTGATGACAGCATCCCGAAAGGCTAGATGTGGTCAGGTTGCCTTTACAGGTTTGGAAGGAATGACTGACGGTCTAGCTGCTTCATTATCACATAAACAGCGCTTGAAGTTGTTAGCGCAGTTTGTGTGTGGTTCCTCCTTTGTGTCCCGTCGTGAACTGCTGTTCTTTCTGTGGCTTTACAGATGTTCGATTTCTGCGTCAGTTACGCCTTCCAAGAGTGTTTACTTTGAAAATTTTTGTTTGCATGGCTCTTACAG
This sequence comes from Dermacentor albipictus, assembly GCF_038994185.2. Lineage (NCBI taxonomy): Eukaryota > Metazoa > Arthropoda > Arachnida > Ixodida > Ixodidae > Dermacentor > Dermacentor albipictus. Next base: position 279,996,669 of record NC_091821.1, on the reverse strand, counting down.
AAGCATGTTTAGTCGAAAGTTTTTCGATTGGCTGCATAATCTCGAGGACGGGCTCCAAACTTCTCATTTTCTTTAGCCACGTAAGAACTATTACTGAAAATTTAAGTAACGTAGCTTTGTTAATTACGCAAACAACTTCTCAACTTACTCCGCATCTAGAGATTACCAATCTGAACACTCGAATGATAAAATGATGTTAACATTGTTTGTATCATTTCAATAGTTTTGTTTCGTGCAGTTAAAAGCAGCCGGCATATTGATGGTGTTGTAGACTTCTTATAAAGTAAGTGTGAAAGCTTGGACAGGTTATCTTGGCACTAATCAACTTCATGAGCTTAAGCACATGTGCCCAACCTTGCACGACTGCCTTTACAACCGATTCTTATATAATATACAAGAAGCACCTCAGCGCTACGGTACATCCCACAAGGTGTGCGAGAACATTGTGTGCGCTCCCGATTAAGTGCCTGAGCGTTGGTGGCATCAGGCTCGGTTTCCTGGCATCATAAGGAATAAAAACTGCTGCCTGGAGGAAAGCATTGGGTACATTTTCAGCACTTTGTAACATATGGATCAGCACGGATGTGCACGTTAGAACGAAAATTACTGAAATATTAAGATGAGGCTTTCGCTGGATGTATTTTAGCTGTCTAATGATAAGATCTAAAGAAAAAATACTGTGATTTTGTGACAAATAATGCTGACATGAAATATGAGCTCCGACACAGTAGCCGTGGTGGAACGGGCCCCTGGACTATTGGGATACATTGAACCACGATACGCTGGTTTGATAGTTCGCGCTTGAATTTCCTGTATGTCGGCGCCGCTGTGCAGTGTTGGAGGCCCTTTTTAAACGACAAGCACTATTTTTCAGCTAATATTGAAAGCAACGGAATCCTTTTTTTAGGGGGGGGGGAGTATTTTTTTTTTTAGCGTCTAACCAGAGTTCCAAAGTTATAAGTTAGCTCAAGATGCGCCTGCATGTGTTTATAATATCCAGTATGTCGTCACGGATTCAATAGCGAAAGAGCGTTATCTTATCAGATTGCGCGCGTGAAGCGAATACTGGCCTATATTCGCCGTCACATTTGAGGACCCGAGAATGCGCTGCAATGTACGAGCATTTCAGTCTGACGAACTGACGCCTTGATCCGTAGATCGGAGGGGAGCACTTTGCGCGCAGGCATCGTAGCGCTTTGAGCGTTTTCTTTTCCAGCGCAAGATCACCTTATAATGAGATATATTCGTGACTCACTCTTTGGAAGTGTTTTGTTCTTGACATCCCTACAATGTGAGAGTATAGAGACGCTCCATCTTCATTGAGTGAACACTTGGAAACGGACTAGGCCTTTTCTTGCGTCTGCGTTTACACACCTACCGCATCAATTAATTTTTTATAACCTAATTTAGGAGGCTGTAAAATACAGCAACCTTTTATTAACAGGACGTTTTAATAACACAGAAAATATAAATGCTTATTAGTCGGCTTTCGCCTCATGGTAAGGAATTTCAATAAAGATATCTTTATGATAATTAAAAGCCTATCCTCTTGGCAACGTTTAATCTGAGTTCCTCTTTTCAAGCTGATACAGACTTGCAGGTGGTTCGTATCGGGGGCCCTCAACATATGTCTAACCGTCAAACAAAGAGTTATTCCGAATGTTTCATTTCAGGAAGGCGTGTTACCCTCCTGTCTTTTATTCCTGTTCGCAAACACGCATAAGACGAAAGTGCTGCGTGAAGAGCGTCGTTAGTCAAAGCCAACAAACTAGCGTAACTCACCTTGCTTATATCGCTGTCATTTAGGCTTATATAAGAAATATATATATCTTATATCGACGCATCACGAATCGAGAAAGAGCTGTCCGTGACCAGCCCAGCGATGTTTCTTTCATTTCGTACTTCGTAGTAGCGGCTAATAGTAGCTCACGAACCAGAGCACTGAGTGTGGATATTGCAGAGAAGGTGTTCTATATACTGTCTCGTCACCCACCGAAAATTGTCCGCCGTGCTACTGGCGATTCGTAGAAAATTGTATATGTGACGCCCAGCCATTTGCAACACCGCAACTTTGTTTTGTGATTGGAGAGTCCAGGTGAGAGAGAGGGTGGTTATGTAGATAAAGACACGCTATTTTCTGCAGTCACATAGGAATGCATGAATGAATGCCTTCATTTATTGAGAAAAAAGAAGAGCTAGCATCAGTGGAAGCACGTCTCAGCAGATTGGGAAAGAAGCGGGGGACAAAGAGGAAAAGCTGGAGGACGGGTGGCAGGCAAAGTAGCAGTTTAGGGGCGAGAGAATATAAGCAAGAGTTGGTGAAACCAGTTGAATTCTAGTGTAGATCTGTGATGTGGCGAGTAAATGATTGGAGTCACCGCCAAGCATCCGTCATTTACGGTAGTATAAGCACCCACCTTTCTTGGTAACAAACGTTTACTGAAAACCAATCTTCGCAATTACTTATTCATCAGCCATACCTCGCCACGTGTTTCTTAGTGGCAGGGTCAGTGGATTTCAACTACGCTGTCGCGACAAGTTACGACTATAACGTGACGCTTGCGCTTACGGTTGCCATACTCGTGACTCTTGCTATTGCGCGAATACTATAAACATGGGTTTACTGCACAAGTTAGTGAACAGACATTTTAGAACCGCGTTTCTCACCTTACATACGCTCAACGCAAGCACCATTGCAGTATGTTACGGTGCGCGTCCCTTCAAGACAGAGAGGAAAACAAAAGAACGCATTAGAAGACAGGGTACGGACTTGGGCCTCGTGCCAAACATATCCAAGCCAACAATATTTATTTTATTTCAATAAGCTAAAGGCCCAATGCGGGCGTTACGTAGGGGGGGATTCATCAAAGAAAAGTTAACAATATACAACACAAAATATGAACGGCTGAAAATAGGAATAAACAACTTAATAAGCCAGGTACAAGTTGACAGGGGAAAGAATGGCTAGGAACAGGTACTGAAATAATGCACATGTAGCAAATCTCACAAAACAAAACAAAAATCGCGCCTTCAGAAGTTACAAAACATGTCATCTAACATTCCATGGAACGTTACGGCCCACACGCACACAATAAAAAAAAACGAAAAAAACCGCATATCATTCTACAGTGGAATTTTCTAAGCATGACCAAAGAGCTGTTTGAAATCATGATGTTCCAGCGATAGCCGCAATGCTAGAAGGAAGCGAATTCCACTCTTCAATAGCCAGGACCAAAAGTGAGTATTTGTATCGTTCTGTCCGAGCGAAAATGGGTTAGTCTTCTTCATGTGATCTACACAAGCCGGTGTGTGCGGCACCGGGAGAAGATGTGAACTTGCGAATGGTGTGTTGCTGTGGTAGAGAGTATGGAAAAAAGATAAACGGCTGTGTTTTCTGCGCATGACCAGAGGCGGGAGACGGAGCGATATTTTCAGTATTGTTACATTTTGATACCGAGAGTAACGGAAACGGATGAATCGAGCAGCCTTGTTTTGTATAGATTTCAACATGTTAACAAGATAGGTATAATGACGGTTTCAGATCACGGATGTGTATTCTATCACAGGCCTGATTAGCATGTTGAATGCGTGTAGTTTTGTGTCCTGGTTGGCTTGGTGTAGTCGGCGTCTAAGAATACCAAGTTTTTTTAAGTGTTTGGTAGTAATCAGTTCAATAAGAGTGCTCCAGGATAAATACGAGCTAAAATTTACACCGCGGTATTTTACCGACGCTGAAGTTTCAATGATAGCATTATTAAATGTGTGGGCATTAGGAATCGCCTTAGCAGCGGAAGTAAACTTGAGATGTACAGTTGTGTCTGCGTTAATTACTATCTGCCCTACCGCACCAATGAGTTAGCTCATCAAGCTCAGTCTGGAGAGCAATGATCTTAACAATCATGCCGTCGTTTCTATGCAAAGAGGTTATGTATTTAAACTTCTGGAGTGACAGTCCAATCCGCCACCTACGGGAGCGCTTGAAGCTGCCGGCGGCCATATTGTTAGAGGAAAAGGAGCACGGTTACAGTACGTGGCTGCAAGCACGCGCGACGCAACTGTGCTTGCGGTTCTGCGATGAAAAATGAAATGAGACCCCTTTAGGAAGCGTATCAGTCCGGCATTGTGTGTCGCTGTTGTCAAAAAAAAAAGGAATGTCATGGTGGTGGGTGCCTTGTGTTCTGTGTACAATATGTTGCGAGAACTGAAAAACAGTCGCTTCCTGTTTTCTTCATTCAGCAACCTGCCGCGTGCATCGGCACTGTGATGCCCTTTCGTCGATACGTGGTGCCGGGCCGTATTGGCAAAACATGACCTTGAAATATTGTATCCTTATGCCATTTCTTTAAAAAATCACTATTTGTGTTAATGAGCGTTTTTGATTTAAACCTAGAAAACAAGAAAAATGTTCAACGGTAGGTCTCATTTTTGTCCGGAGTTTCAGTTCTAGCTGAAAAGAGTTGGTGAAAGCAAATTCACAATAAAGCTAAGGCGACCCCCCATCTGCACGAAGCCGCAAGCCTACATGCGCTCCAATGAGGGTAACCTGCCAAAGTTAAAGTCATGCGTCACTGGCGGCTCAAGCAATCTTAACTTTTTTTTCGTTTCTGCATCCGTTCTTCCTGCGTCTGCGGCAAAAACGAGGAGTGGGAAGGCAGATAAAAGGAAATTGGTGGAGGCAGGTGGTAGCGTAATGGTTAGAGTGCCCACCTCCCAAATGCAAGATGCTGCATTTGGGAGATGGGCTCGAATCCCGGTGGTTTGTTTGGGAAGACAGCTTTCTGCGCACTCTGGTGACTTCGACGCTCAGAATTAGGCGGCAGCCTGAGGACAACGGTCGCCGTCAACGTAACAGAATAAGCGGGCGTGCAAGGTCCCACTTAAAGCCGAAAGTACATTCAGAGGAGATACGCTATACTCTTGTCGGCAGAAAAAAAAGAAGTGATGAGTAACGAGCGGTGTTGTTGAGCGACGCTGTAGACCGATAATGTCACCATAGACAGGACCACGCTCCAATCCCGGTGCTCAGCGGAAATATACGTCGACAGCATTTCAACTAGCGTGTTATTGATACTTCACTACGGTCGTTGCGTGTTTGTGTTGTGTCTTGCAGGAGCGAGTAGTATAGGAGATGACATTGGAGAGAAGGCGGTGAGCGAAGTTGGCGAAAAGTAATTGAGGATAGCCATATTGAACGTCGACGCCGTGTTAAAGAAAGCCTGCGACTTCAGTTGCTCAGCCGACAGAAAGGCTTGAGTGGTAGCATACCGCTGGGCGTATTTGGTAACCACAGCGATAGACACACACTTTGCGGAAGTAAACAGAGGAAAGGCACGTAGTGAGTTGGCCGCCCTTTTCAAGCTCTGGTATAGCTTGAAAAATGAATGTGGAGAAGTATGACGCACCAAATAGTATACGCCAATCCAAATGATTCAGTGTGGTCATACTTGCGCGACACGCCATGGTGGCCTGTCAACAGGACACCATGAAGTTGCAGCGATGACAGTTTTCATTGGGTACTTGAGAATAAAAATGAGCACATCAGAGACGTCCGAGGGATGTTTCTACGGTATAAGAACAGATCGCCTTCGCCCCCCCCCCAAATAACTAAATCACGAATATAAGCTTAAAAATAGGGGCGTCGTAAGATCGAGCACTAGGGCGCTTGTTGATCTTGTTCAGGATGACGTCAGCGTTTCATTCAGCGTTTATTTCTGAGAAAATGAGTCGGAGTTACGTTTATTTGCATGACAATTGCGGGCGTAATCAGGCAAACATTGACAGCATTTCATTAGAGGGTGCCTGACTACTCTGTGGAAATTACGTTTAACAATGACAACAAACACAGAAAGCTTTGCTTACATCGATTCGCACATACGTGGGATAGGCATAATTTTGTGACTATCAATTTAGATGCTTCAGAATGGCGCTCATTAGCCCAACATTTCTATCCACAGTGAGCAAAAGCGGCTGTCGTATCCACAGTAAAATTGATTTAAATGGCTTTAATCCCATGGACATATCGTCGCCAACTTCCGTGGGAATGGAGTCGTCAAAATTGAATACAGGTGACAGGGAAATCAGGAGCTTGATGAACGGCAAGAAGGCGGAAGCTTGCACAAGACCTCAGGGATGTAAAATGACTTTTTTGAGCAGCTTGGTCAGGGGGCCATGCAATGGTTTCCACGTCGATTAAAAATCCTCCAAAATATTAACAGAGGCCGACAAAAATGCGCGAATTTTGGGAAAGGTGAAACCGCTGGAAATTTCACGACAGCCTTAGGCTAAATATAAAAGATGACTTAAAAATAAGAAACCATAACGTTGACAGGGTGGCGAAATTTTGGCACAAATAAATCGGCTGTTGAAGCAGTTCAGCTGAAACGCAATGGTGCGAAAAAAGGCGAGAATGTCGGCAAGTGTTGAAGAAAGGTCAAGTAGGTCCTGTGGCCGACGCCAGCGCTCGGCAGCTGTCAAACGACTGCACGTATTAGCGAGATGCCTGGTCGTCAGTAATTACAGTATGATTCGGGTCTGAAATATTGGACGCGGACTCCATCACATTGAATACAGTGCATTCTTGGACAGATGGTACCCATTCTCTCGCAATGAGGATGGGAACAAATTGTCTCACGTGCCGGCTGTCCCCTTCCTCCTACTGCCAACATTCCTTTCCCTCCGTAGTTGCTTAGCTTTTATTGGGTTCTGCTGCTAATCACGAGGTCTCAGGATCGAATCCCAACCACGGCAGCTGTATTTCAATGGGTGTGAAATGCGTAATCCCGCATACTTAGGGTTAGGCGCACGTTAAAAATCCCAAGTGGTCTAAATTATTCCCGAATCGTCCACTACAGCGTGCCTCATAATGAAATCGTGGTTTTGGCAAGTAAATCCTCATAATTCGTTATGTAACATTCGTTAAGGATGTCCTGGGCAGTCGCACAACTCTTGAATACAATTAAGTGTCAGGAGTTGCGCGCGAGGTCTTTGGATATGTCATCATCATCATCAGCAGCAGCAGCAGCAGCAGCAGCAGCAGCAGCCTGATTACGCCCACTGCAGGGCAAAGACCTCTCCAATTCTTCTCCAACAACCCCGGTCATCTACTAATTGTGGCCCTGTCGTCCCTGCAAACTTCTTAATCTCATCCGCCCACCTAACTTTCTGCCGCCCCCTGCTACGCTTCCCTTCCCTTTGAATCCAGTCCGTGTATAATAGCTGTGTCTTACCAGTACTCACCTACGGGGCAGAAACTTGGAGGCTTACGAAAAGGATTCTACTTAAATTATGGACGAGGCAACGAGCTATTGAAAGAAGAATGATGGGTGTAACGTTAAGGGATAAGAAAAGAGCAGATTGGGTGAGGGAACAAACGCGAGTTAATGACATCTTAGTTGAAATCAAGAAAAAGAAATTGGCATGGGCAGGACATGTAATGAGGAGGGAAGATAACCAATGGTCATTAAGGGTTGAATATGTGGATAGCCTTTATGGCGTTCGATAGCTGCTAGTCTACATTGCGGCTATATAGTAAAGGCGGGACGGCAACATGGTAGCGAATGTGGAGAACATACAAATCCCGCATATATTACTGCACAATAATTTTCAATAGCGTTCTTGCTTCACGCACGTGGATAACCGCCATAGGAGACTACTTTGAAAGCTAACTGCAAGTACTGTATATGTCGTACCCAAGGGTGTACCTGGCCTGGTGGCCAGTAAATGTGGCGTAATATTGCGAGCAGCTTCGGCCATAGCATGCTAACCGATGACGACATGAAGTGACTAGCGCAAGAGTGGACAGGGGACACTAAAGACGCTACAAGGACAAGCGCCCAGTTGGAAGTTTGCGCTTATCCTTGTCGCCTCTTTAGTGTCCCGTGTCCACTCTTGCGCTAGTCACTTTAGCATGAAATACCAACTAGCCCCCTCTCACACCCTGCGACGACACAGGGACAGTTTGCTCAAGTCTTGTTTCGTGACTTTTGTGTCAAGGTGAAAAACCAACATATCCATGTATATGCCTTAATACTTAAGCACATCTAGATTTGCAGCTTCGGCGATAGCCCATGAGTGCGCATTGCAAAGTGGCTAGTGAAATAATTGTGTGCACCTTAACGAATTCGATAAGGGAAAATCAAAATCCATCCACGACGGCGTCTCTAGTAGGCGCTGTGCGATGTTCCGACGTTAACAATGTATGCCGATTGAAGAAAGGCTGCCCCGAAGTGCATCTGACGGTTAGGCTAGCTTCTTTACTCCGTAGAATGAAAAAAAAAGAAAAAGAAAAGGAAAAGAGAAGAAAAAAAAACAACCGAATCAAAAGCCCAGAATCAACAATTGCTCGTCGCGAGTAAACGCTGGATGACGAGTAATTTCCAGGCGACGAGCGAATACGCTTGATCAAGAACACTGATAACGCCGGCGGGACAAGCATTGTGGCGAAGTTCAATGCTTGTCGCATTGAACTTCGCATTGTGGCGAAGTTCAATGCGCAGGGATAGCTTTTACTTTTTTATTTTTGTTTGGTTGACGTCATTACGCGTCACCGCGGGAAGTTTGAAAAGTTCAAGGTGAGTACGCCACGTGGTGGCATTCACGCGAACTACACCCTTGTGTCCAGAAAAGCTGGATACGTTTGCAAGGTACACGATGTCATGCAGAGAATCGAGAAGCACCGTAGGGCACGGCAGCACGACAAGACAGCACTCACTAGAGCGAAAACACTTTCCAAAACGCCTTCTTACCTGCATAAAGAAGACATGCGGGTGAGCCATCTGCGTGCAAGCCCTGCTGCCGCGCCCTTTGGGATGTGCTGGGTCGTCGCCGGCTTTTATGCTCCGGGTAAGGTGAGGGGCCGTGCTGGATGGCTGCAAGAATCTTCTTCCGCTGGAGGTTGACGATGACGGGTTCCCTTCCGCAAATAGTAGGAAAGGAAACGACGAAAAGGTGTCGTTCTGAAACACATGCGCGTCGAGAATCACGAAGGGCTGATTTGATTCTTGGTGTCCCGCTGGTATCAGCAGCGATAATCTGCATAACGAGGACAAGCGGGTGAGCCATCTGCGTGCAAGCCCTGCTGCCGTGTGTTGTTTGGCCATGCCTCCGAAGTTAACAATATCCAAGCATGCTTTAAATTAATTACCACCTTGCACATCCTTCCTGATTCACTCTTCCTGCCAAAAATCTTCGTTTCCTGTAGTAGCCGGCCTTCGGCGCGAGCTTACTTCGTCTGCTCGCCTGACGAGGAACTATATTTGCTTTGTTGAGGCATGTATCGCTAATGCTTGCGTTCGCGCTGCTGGTCCCAAGTTAATACCTGGCTAACGTGGTCTCGGTTCGTTTCGCGGTGCAGTCTGTACGAGCTATTTTTCATGAGCAGTGAAAAGATACCTTGCTCACTAATGCAATGAATTGCAATGACTCCAACATATGCATTGAAGAAGGCGTGATATACATTAAATATTTATTGCAGCATGATATAAGGCAATATGCGCCTATGTAGTACTTAAATTGTTAATTTTGAGCAGATGTGTGCTTTGGATGTTGTGCTCTAGGATTTTGTGTACTCTGGGAAGGAAACTGCTTTAGTGTTCAGGTGAAGCAGCGCACTGAGCAGGGCAAGGCGGACACACACAAGAATACATGACACTCGCTGTGTTTGTACCAGTCGCTTTGTACTGGTCAGTGCGCCGCTTCACCAACACGGTATGATTATTAATCACCAACTGGCCCAACTTTCCACATTACTGCGTTAGCTTTAGAATAATGCAGTTCTCTTCGTGCCATGCAGTGATGTTATGTGACAAGAAATAGGCAGCACAGGTTACAGGCATCTGCGAATCACCATATATTAAAGGCGTGTACAGTTTGCCGAAAACAATAAAGTGATTGGTATAGAGAACTGAAAGTTCAGGCAAATTCCTTGAACCTAAGGCTGAGAGGGTATGGGAAGGAGCTACAAACTACTAAGCCACGTTGTTGAATATGGGAAGAGAGTCCTTCTCGTTAGTGTAGTGCCACGCTTATTGGCGCCTAATGCATGTGCTCTTTCTGTGCTAGCAGTGCTGATGACGCTCCCTGGGAGCCATCAAAAAGCACGCGAATTTGCAGAGCCCATTTCGTTCGCAACTGCAAGAGTGACCTAAGTCAGCATCTATCATACATCCCTACCATTTTCTCACGTGTATACAGAAGAAAGCACCACATCGAGAGAGGGCGAAAAGGTAAGAGTGGCGGTGTGCAAGTATCATAACTTGTAGTGGTAACAGTCTTGTAGAATAATATATGCACACAATCACAGGAACGTTACCTTTTCAAACATATTATTGGGAGTAATTTAATTCCCACAACAAATAGGGACACATACTGTCTCATTTCTATGCGATGCAGATGGGAGCGGCGTCTAACAGACCAATGGCAATCACAGCCGTCTTTTCAGCAGTCAGCACCACCGGGACATGTGCTTTCGTACTGCAGCGACAAGGCTCTTGAGCAGCAGCAACACACATTTGAAACAGACTCCAGAACATGCCCTTCTGAAGTGACATAATCGTCAACAAGCAGTCCGCTGGATCTGCAGTCATCGACTAGTATGACAACAGAAGTTGCTACTGCCACAGTGACTTATGTTATAATTGAAATAAAAGTGGCTAAATTTCTGAACTTCGTGCATAGATCTAACGCGACGTCGTATACGATCTTGTCGGACACCTGTGACACGTACTTGGCTTTCACTCTCACATCATCGTCCACGATTTGTTTAACGCCGTGCACGTGCGGAAGCAGATGCTCCCTTTTCGGGAGGTTGCCGCCACGAAAAAAGCTGTCGGCAAGGGCAACCTTCTTGAAACCGAACTGCAATCTTTGTATCGCTGTTGCGCAAGCAGGCGATCTGCCGCCGTCGAAAACGGAGCGCCGTGAGCACGAGCAGCGAAGAAAATCGCGGAGCAAACAAACTAAACAAAGCGAAGACTGCGCCGCGACGCGACCGCGCTGCTTGACGTTTCCGCATTGGGGGCGCTGTCAGGAGGCGCAGTAGCGCCACCTGGACGTGGTTTTCTCGTGTATACAGTGACTTTTTTCTGAAATATGTAGATTTATTGGAGACTTATACGTATATTTAAATATCTTGTGGTGAATTTTTGTGTATACCTGCAGTGAACTTTATTTCCAGTGACATTTCGTTGCGCTTTATCAAGCTGTATCTTCGCATTCGTATATTCCATTGTATCTTCGCGTTTCTAATGTACGAAGGTGAGTGAAATGAAAGTGAGCCAACCCACTCCGCGCAATTATGTTCCCGTACATTACCTTCGAGGCATGCGCGTAGCACACAGGCATCCATCATTTAGAAAAGTGACAAGCAGGAGTGAAGATAAATGCTATTTGATGCTCTCATACACTGGGTTGAACATTGTTGCGTGACCTAATGGACGCTCCAAAAGTTGAAAAGTGTGGTGTCGTGAGGTTTTTGACAGCTGAAGGCATTTCCCAAAAAGAAATTTGTCGTCGTATAGCTGCCGTGTACATTGAACATTGCATTTCATTGGCCATTGTGAAGCGTTGGATGAAACGGTTCAAAGAAAGACGTGAAAGTTAATAAGACGATCCAAGACCGCGCCATAGCCACAGTGCAATCACCCCAACAAAATTTCAAAAGTTGATGAGCTGATTAGACAAGAACGAAGGATATGCATCAATGAACTGGCAGAGCGTGTGAACATCAGTGACGGTTCGGTTCACACCTTAATTCGTGAACATCTCGATTATCAGCTCTTGTGTGCTCAATGGATACCCAAGATTTTGAACCACCACCAGAAGACGGAGAGGTTCGGCGCTGCCTTGACTCATCTGATCCCGTATCACCATGAGGGTGACGACTCCTTGTCTGCAATTGTCACCGGCGGCGAATCATGGTGCCACTATAAGAGCCTCAAACACGACGGCAATGCTTACAGTGGAAACATTCGAATTCACCACCCCCAATGAAGGCGAAGGCGCTCATTTCCGCCGGGTCTTGTCAACTTCTTTTTTGATCGTCAGGGACCATTACTGATCGAATATGCTAAACCTGGAGAGACTATCAATTGTTTCCGATATTGTGAAACGCCGGATCGGCTGGGTGTCACAATGAAAAACAAACAACATGGAAAATTAAGGAATGCGGTCATCTTGCTCCACGACAATACCCATCCCTGCGTCGTTGATGTGGTTAACACAAAACTTGTAAAATTCAAGTGCGAAACGCTGGTACATCCGCCACACAGCCCAGACCTGTCGCCTTGCGACTTCCACAATTTAGGGCAATAGGAAAAATAGCTAAAGGGAGCCAGACTCACTTCGGACGATGACGTTAAAGAGTCAGTTACAGAGCTTTTGAAGCAGCAACCCAACGAGCTTTATGAGACGGGAATCACGCGACAAGTTAGTCAGAGGGAAAATTTCTGAATGCTCATGGAGACTACCTCTAAATAAAGTACCCCGTTTTTCATATATTCGCATTGGCTCACTTTCATTTGACTCGCCCTCATATATTTTGAAGAACTGCTTTTTATATGTGCTCTCTGTTGCGACTGTAATTTCGGCGCAATTACTCACAATACACGACCGGTGACCGCACTTCCTGCGCAATACGTGGGCACGAAGGACAGCGTCATTGAGATTTTTCCCTGGCCGTTGCGAACGTACGTGAATGTAAACACGGTTCTTGAATGACAAAGTTTCATTAATATATTTGTCCTCAACTTCTTCATTTCACGGCCTTTACACTTTTCATATCAGCGGCATGAACTTCTTTGCTGGTTTAGACCTAATGTAGGTCTGAAGTTCATGTGATATTTTCTTTAATTATTAAATCGACAAAAACATGGCAGCATTGGGCACAATAATTTTTGGGACATACGAGTATATTCTTTTATGAAAAAAATTCATATTTTACTTGTCTTGACAGTGCGTAGCGTTCAAAAATTCGTTTGCAGCATCTTTTGCAATGGCATTACAGTTATTATTCATGCATTTGATCCCTCGAGAAATTCTATAAGGAGGAGGCCCAGCTGCAATGTGAGCTTTTAAGGGGAAACCTCTCTAGGCATATAGTGAAGTCATCACACCGTACGAAGACAGATTAAAGACAAATTGAACAGTGAAAAAGAATTGATAGTGACAGTTAGTGAATGATAAGGTTATAATAGAGATTGCTAGAGGTTAATGATGGCTAGTAATGACTAATAACGACTACTAATCACTTGTAATGACTGCTAATGACTCCGAAATGACCAATATGTCTAATACCGGCTTGTAATGACCACAATCGATTACAAATGACTAAATATGCTTACTATTTAGCAGTAATGACTCATTATGACAGAAATGACTATGAAATGGCCAATATGTCTAAGAACTTGTAACGACTACAATTGATTAGAAATGACTAAAAATGCTTAGTAATGACCAGTAATGACTTGTAATGACTACTAATGAATACGAAATGACCAATATGTCTAAGGACGAATAGTAACGACTACGATTTGAAATGACTAAATATGCTTAGTAATGACCAGGAGTGACAAATGATTACTCAAATGACTTGTAATGACCACTGATGACTAGGATATGACCACGATGTCTAACGACTGCTTGTAATCACCGAAATTGATTACAAATGACTAAAATTTTTAGTACTGGGCAGTTCTGACTAAAGGCTGAAATGACTTGTAATAACTAGTAATATGTCTAACGACAACTTGTAACGACTACAATTCTTTAAAAATGAGTAAAAATGGTTAGTAATGACCATTAATAACTGAAATAACTTGTAATCGCTACTAATGACTATGATATTGTCCCGTAGCAGTGACGGTGAAGAAGGAATCAAAACTGTGATTAACGAAACTAGAGTTTTATTGGACAAACTTGAGCCCTCAAAAGAAGGCTACACCCAAAGAGCAACGATAGCGGCGAACACACTCGGCGATCGTCGAAAATCTGATGAACGGGTGAAGCTAGGGCGTCGGCTTTTATACATCAGTCGTCCAATCTTCTAGACTAATCCCTGGGACCTGCGTGTCTTCTACAAAGTTCTACACCATTCGCGTCACACGATGAAATCAGATAACACAACGTTCGGTAAAAACAGACAGAGGATACAACCATCGATAACCTTCGAGAAACTTCCGATACATGCAGGCGCGTCATGCGCTGTGCAATAACATTTGTTAGGCGGTGAAACGTGGTCGCCTCACAGAGATATACAAGTACACGTGTCAATAACCCCCCCCCCCCTTTAAAAAGCATCGACCCGACGCTCTAAACAAACAAAAGTAATAAACAAAAACACCACTAGCAGAGAAACAACAGAACAAGGATCTTCATCAGCATGCGTAAAAGGGCGTAAGACGCACCACGAGGACTACTTCAGATCGTGCGCGGCGCCACTGTGAATGCGAAATTCTGTCCGGCACGACCTCATAGTCCAGTGCGCCAATACGTCGGATGATCTTGTAGGGTCGGAAATAGCGTTGCAATAGTTTCTCACTGAGTCCTCGTCAGCGTATCGGGGTCCAAACCTAAACACGGTCTCTGGGCTGGTACTCGACGTGGCGTCGTCGGAGGTTGTAGTGTCGGCTGTCGGTACGCTGCTGATTCTTGATCCGTAGGCGGGCGAGCTGTCGGGCTTCTTCGGCGCGCTGAACATAGGTAACGACATCAATATTCTCTTCGTTGGTGACGTGCGGCAGCATGGCGTAGAGAGTCGTCGTCGGGATCCTGCCGTGAACCAGCTCGAACGGCGTGATCTGTGTTGTTTCTTGCACCGCCGTGTTATAAGCAAAGGTTACGCACGGCAGAACAGCGTCCCATGTCTTGTTCTCGACGTCGACGTACATTGCTAACATGTCGGCGAGAGTCTTATTCACGGGCTCCGTAAGACCATTCGTGTGTTGGTTGTAGGCAGTTGTCCACCTGTGCCTTGTCTGACTGTACAGCAGAATGGCTTGGGTGAGCTCCGCTGTAAAGGCTGTTCCTCTGTCGGTGATGAGGACTTCTGGGGCGCCATGCAGCAGCAGGCTGTTCTCGACGAAGAATTTCGCCACTTCGCCTGCGCTACCTGTCGACAGAGCTTTTGTTTCAGCGAAACGGGTGAGGTAACCCGTCGCCACGACTATCTACTCATTTCCGGTTGTTGACGTCGGAAAGGGTCCCAACAAGGCCATGCCGATCTGCTGAAATGGTCGGCTAGGAGGCTCGATCGGCTTTAGTAATCCCGCTGGCCTTGTGAGTGGTGTCTTGCGTGGCTGACAGTCTCGGCATGTCTTGACGTAACGGGAAATGTCGGTGATCAGGCGCGGCCAGTAATACCTTTCCTGTATCCTCGATAGTGTCCGGGAGGATCCTAGGTGCCCAGCGGTCGGATCGTCATGCAGGGCGTACAGTACTTCTGGACGCAGCGCTGAGGGAACAAGAAGGTAGTTGGCGTGGACAGGGGAGAAGTTCTTTAATAGTAGGTTGTTTGGAAACGAGAACAAGACAATCCACGCTTAAATGCCCTAGGGACAACGTCGGCGTGCCCTTCCAAATACTCGACGAGGCCTTTTAGCTCCCGGTCTCCTCGTTGCTGTTCAGCGAAGTCTTCCGCGCTTATTATTGCAGGGAACGCGTCGTCATCCTCGTCATCTTGCGGCGGCGGGTCAATGGGGGCGCGTGATAGGAAATCGGCATCAGAGTGTTTTCGTGCGGACTTGCAAGTTGCAGTAATGTCGTATTCTTGTAGTCTGAGGCTCCACCGCACCAGTCATCCTGAAGGATCCTTTAAATTCGTTAGCCAACACAACGCGTGATGGTCGCTGACGACTTTGAATGGGCTACCATATAGGTAAGGGCGAAATTTTGCTGTAGCCCAAACGATGGCGAGGCATTCGTTTTCGGTCATAGAATAATTGCCTTCCGCTCTTGGCAGCGACCGGCCAGCGTAAGCTATCACCCGTTCAAGTCCGTATTTCCTCTAGACTAGGACGGCACGGAGGCCTAGGCTACTGGCGTCCGTGTGCATTTTCGTATAGGCGTCCTCGTCGAAGTGCACAAGTACCAGCGGCGACTTGATCCGTTGTATGAGCCCTTGAAATGCGTCGGCCTGCGGCGTTTCCCTTTTGAACTCGACGTCAGATTTTGTTAGATGTGTCAGCGGCTCAGGGATGCGTGAAAAGTCCTTGACAAAGCACCTGTAGTAGGCGCAATGCCAAGGAATCTACGCACTGCCTTCTTGTCCATGGGCTGCGGAACCTTTGCGATGGCAGCTGTCTTCTGCGGGTCGCAGCGGACTTAAAATTTGCTGTTGGCGTGGCCCAGGAACAGAAGCTCCTCGTAGGCGAAGCGGCACTTTTCGGGCTTCAGAGTGAGCCCTGATGACTTGATGGCCTCTAGTACTGTGGCAAGCCGCCTAAGGTGATCGTCGAAATTTTCGGTGAAGGTAACGACGTTATCCATATAAAGAAGACAGGTACGCCACTTCAACCCGGCTAAAACCATGTCCATGACGCGCTGGAACGTTGCAGGCCCCGATCACAGTACGAATGGCATGACCTTGAACTCGTAGAGGCCGTCTGGCGTGATGAAGGCGGTCTTTCCGCAACATCTCGTCGACTACTATTTGCCAGCAGCCAGATGTGAGGTCATCGATAAGCAGTATTTAGCGTTGCAGAGCCGATCCAATGCGTCGTCTATCCTTGGGAAGGGGTATACGTCCTTCGTCGCAATCTTGTTCAGGCGATGATAATCGACGCAGAAACATAGGGTTCCGTCCTTTTCTTCAGTAAAGCAACAGGAGACACCCACGGGCTTTTCGACGGCTGGATGATGTCGTCACGCAGCATTTCGTCGACTTGTCTTATAGGTTCGCGTTCTCGCATCGAAACTCGGTAAGGGCTCTGGCGGAGTGGTCGAGCGCACTCTTCGATTATTATGCGATGCTTTGCGACTGGTGCTTGTCAAATCCTCGATCACGTCGAAAAGCAGTGCAGGTTTCTGAGCTGTTAACGTTTAATCACGGGGAGACTTAGATTTATGTCGAAGTCTGGCTCGGGAACTACGGTCGCCCGGGTAGATGCGAGAGAGTCCGAGAGGACAAACGCATTGCTGGTTTCCAGAATTTCCTCGATGTATGCGATCGTCATGCCCTTGTTAATGTGCTTGAACTCCTGGCTGAAGTTTGTCAGTAACACTTTCGTGTTTCCTTCGTGCAGTCGAGCGATCCCTCTTGCGACGCAAATTTCACGGTCGAGTAATAGACGTTGGTCACCCACAATGACGCCTTCTACGTCAGCGGATGTTTCGGTGCTGGGGGAAATAATAATGCTGGAGCGCGGCGCGATACTCACTTGATCTTCGAGCACACTCAAGGTGTGGTGACTAGGAGAGCTCTCCGGCGGTATCGCTTGATCTTCCGACAGCGTTATCAATTTCGACTTCAGATCGATGATTGCGCCGTGTTGGTTCAGGAAGTTCACGCCGAGAATGACATCTCGTGAACACTGTTAGAGGATAACGAAGGTGGCAGGGAAAGTCCGGTCATGAACGGTAATTCTTGCCGTGCAGATTCCAGTCGGCGTAATGAGGTGTCCTCCAGCGGTCCCAATTTGAGGGCCTTCCCATGCTGTCTTAACTTTCTTCAACTGGGCGGCGATATCTTCACTCATCACGGAGTAATAGGCCCCTTTGTCGACTAAGGCGGTGACTGCATGGCCGTCGAGAAGCACGTCGAGGTCTGTGGTTCTTTGTCTTGCGTTACGGTTAGGTCTTGGCGTCGGATCACGGCTGCGTCGTGTTGACCTGTGGCTGGTACGTCGGGCCGTCAGGTCGTCTTTCGTCGGCGTATTCTTTGCTTCCAGACTTCGTCGGGAGGGTGGCGTGTCGTTCTTATATCGTCGAAATAGTCTCATCGGCGTGTTCGGCGGCGGCGGAGGATCTTCGTCAGTTCGACGAACGCCAACCGCACCTACATCGGCTGCTGCTTTAGTTTTCCAGATATGGGCTCGGAGAGGGGCCCCGGGCTGGGCCAGTGTATCGACGGCGCTACGGCGACAGGTAGCGGCCTGGTGATGGTGAACGGGACGGTCGTCAAAAGCTCCATGAGTAGCGGCGACGCAGTCTGCGATATCGCGAGGTCGATGGCCGATCTCTGGTCGCGGCGCATTAACGGCGAACCCTCGCAGTCCTATCTCCCTGTATGGGCATCGGCAGTAGACGTGACCCACTTCTCCGCAGTGGCAACAGAGCGGGCGGTGGTCAGGGGAGCGCCAGACGTCTGTCTTCCTTGGGTCGCTTCGCTGGACGACGGGTGGGCGAGCTGGCGGCGGCGGCGGACGGCGGAAGTCCGTCGTTACAGCGGTCTGGCGCGGGCGCGTAGTGTTATTTTAACGGCGGGCGACGGCGACGTAAGTCATCGCTTCGGGCTGGGCCTGTGGCGATTTGGGCTGGCCTTCGGGAAGTTCCAGTGACCACTGGATTTCTTCCTTCACGACGTTCGCGATCGACGCAACCTGAGGCTGGGATCTTGGGAACATCCTCTGAAGTTCCTCTTGCACGACCGCTCTAATGGTCTCGCGCAGGTCATCGGTGGTGAATGATCGAACTTCGGCGTAGTTTGCTAAGCTTGCGCGGCGGTTGAATTACCGCTTCCGCATTTCCAGAGTTTTTTCGATGCTCATGGCCTCGTGAAGAAACTTTTCGACGGTTTTCAGTGGATTTCGTATCATCCCGGCGAAAAGTTCTTGCTTGACACCGCGCATGAGTAGGCAAAGCTTTCTCTCCTCAGACATTTCGGTGTTGGCGTGGCGGAACAGGCGCGTCATCTCCTCGGAGGAGATTGCTATGTTTTGTTTCGGTAGGTGTACTCGGGCTTCTAGCATAGCTTCGGCCCTTTCCTTACGCGCGGCGCTCGTAAAGGTCCGCAGGAAGGCGCTACGCCACAGGTCTCACGTTGTCAGGGTCGACTCCCGGTTCTCAAACCACGTCCTGCCGGCGTCTTCTAAGGCGAAGTATAAATGCCGTAGCTTGTCGTCGGAATCACAGTTGTTGAAAGTCGCGATTCTTTCATAGGTCTCGAGCCAGGTTTCTGGATCTTCAGTCGATGATCCATGAAAAGTTGGTTGGTCTCGAGGCTGTTGCAGCAGAATGGGGGACGCTTGGGCAGCCATTGAGGTTTCTGACTTGGGCTTGATCCCTCTGGTCTTCTCGGCAAGAGGTCCGTATTCCGGTCGCAATCCTTGCTGCCTACGGCTCGCTCACTGGTCCTTGGCGACGTTGGTGTTGTCTTCGCGTTTCGGGCGTGGATCGCGGCTTTGCGGGGGCGTTCGCTACATGAACGCACTAGCCCCTCCACCAGATATCACGTAGTAGACAGTGAAGAAGTCAGCAAAACTGTGGTTAATGAAACTAGCACTTATTGGGCGAACTTGTGCCCTCAAACGCAGGCTACACTCAAAGAGCAGCGATAGCGGCGAACACACTCGGCGATCGTCGAAAATCTGATCAGCAGGTCAAGGGCGTCGGCTTTTATGCATCAGTCGTCGAATGTTCCAGACTAATTGCTGGGACCCACGTGTCGTCCACAAAGCTCTACACCATTGGCGTCACGCGATGAAGTCAGATAACACAAGGTTCGGTAAACGCAGACAGCGGATAGAACCATCGATAACTTTCGAGACACTTCCGATACATGCAGGCGCGTCGTGCACTGTGCGATAACATTTCTTAGGCGGTGAAACGTCGTCGCCCGATAGAGATATACAAGTACACGTGTCAATATGACCAACATGTCTAACGGCGGTATGTAATGACCACAATGGATTATAAATTACTAAATATCCTTAGTAGTCAGCAGTAATGACTCAAAGAAAGAAGAGAGAGATAAGAATCAAAGTGACAGAGGCGAATGATAACAGGTGGAAGAGCAGGCTTTCTCCATTCACCTCTCATAAGAGATCGTCAGAAATCCTGCAAGCTTTTCACTACATGTACCACGCGGTTTTCTCATAAATAATAATATCTTGCTTCCTAAAGTCGACACTAACTGCGGTAAATTGACAGCGTTCTTTTCTGCAATTTCGTTTTGGAATTCAGTGTCATCAAATATTAACTCATGCCCTTAACTAAACTGTTTTCAATGGCTTCTGCGACAGTTTGTACTAACATACCTTACGTAATTAATATACATTTGTATATGTATGTATGTGTATGTATGTATGTATGTATGTATGTATGTATGTATGTATGTATGTATGTATGTATGTATGTATGTATGTATGTATGTATGTATGTATGTATGTATGTATGTATGTATGTATGTATGTATGTATGTATGTATGTATGTATGTATGTATGTATGTATGTATGTGTCTGTGTGTGATTGAGTGTGTATACATTCATTATTGTGTAGCTATGTTTCATTGTTTTTCTCGGTTTATATTGCTAGATTATTAGCCGTTTATAAATTCATTTTGTTGCATGCCTGGATTGCGCACTGTTGACGTTATATAATCATTACATTCCTATTCAATTGCTGTAGTGTGCGTACTTTCATGTGTATTTCAATATAGAATTATTCTTGCTCATTTTTCTGTAATCTTCAATTGGCATATGTTTGATTAATCATTTCTAATGCTATGTTCAGACTACGTTCGTAAGGCGCCGATTTTTCGTAACATACGTAAGCGGAAGCGCAACAAGCGTATGCGTCTAGTTCAGACTGCGAACGTAAAGGTACCAACGTGCGCAATTCTCGCAAAAATCGTGGGTGAGAGTGTTAAAGGGTCGGCAACATTTACGACTGTTATGTTACGACCGTTGCGACACAGCCAATGACCGATAAGCTTTCGGCTTTCAACAACCGGTGACGACACTTCCGTCCTCCCGTCTGCAGACAGCTCCGGGCGCGGGAAGTGCCATTCCGCCATTCCGTGCGCACGATTGGCTGTGTTCATGAAAATTTTTGCAGTGCGCCTTGCGAGACTGTTTTCAGTTCATCTGGTTTATCCGCCGAGGAAATCGATGGCCGCAGATGCGTGCTCCGAACTTCGATGAGTGGTCTCATTAGGTTTTCAAGGAAGCGGAACTGCTGGGGCGACATGCGCATGATGTTATGAAACATCGCAGCGTCACCAACTCGGAGCTTGGCGAAAAGGTTGTGAAAATCGCTGTCCGCGGCCCTGACGAGAAATACTTGCCGCGCCCAAACCCTTCTGCGTCGCCTTCGTCGTCTTTGGGCGATTGAACACACGACTATAAGTTTGTTTTGAGCGTGAATTTCTTCGATCTCGGCCAGCGCTCGCATGTTGGCAGGAGCCATATTGGACCGCTGGTGACGTCGATTCTGCAGCTCCAAATTTGATTGTCCTGTTGTAAAAGCCGTAATTTAAGCAGCAGTAAATGTGAACAAAGGAGCCGGCTTAACTGCCGTAACGTTTTTTACAGCCGTTACGTTCGATACGCCAAAAGAGCTGTTACGCGCGTTACGACCGTAGTGTGAACATAGCATAAGCCGGCACCTTTGTTCACATTTACTGCTGCTTAAATTACGGCTTTTACAACAGGCCAATCAAATTTGGAGCTGCAGAATCGACGTCACCAGCGGTCCAATATGACTCCTGCCAACATGCGAGCGCTGGCCGAGGTCGAAGAAATTCACGCTCAAAACAAACTTATAGCCAGGTATTCAATCGCCCAAAGACGACGACGGCGACGCAGAAGGGTTTGGGCGCGGCAAGTATTTCTCGACAGGGCCTTGGACGGCGATTTTCACAACCTTTTCGCCAAGCTCCGAGTTGGTGACGCTGCGATGTTTCATAACATCATGCGCATGTCACCCCAGCAGTTCCGCTTCCTTGAAAACCTAATTAGACCACTCATCGAAGTTCGGAGCTCGCATCTGCGGCCATCGATTTCCTCGGCGGATAAACCAGCAGAACTGAAAACAGTCTCGCAAGGCGCACGGCAAAAATTTTCACGAGCACAGCCAATCGTGCGCACGGAATGGCGGAATGGCACTTCCCGCGCCCGGAGCTGTCTGCAGACGGGAGGACGAAAGTGTCGTCACCGGTTGTTGAAAGCCGAAAGCTTATCGGTCATTGGCTGTGTCGCAACGGCCGTAACATAACAGTCGTAAATGTTGCCGACCCTTTAACACTCTCACCCACGATTTTTGCGAGAATTGCGCACGTTGGTACCTTTACGTTCGCAGTCTGAACTAGACGCATACGCTTGTTGCGCTTCCGCTTGCGTATGTTACGAAAAATCGGCGCCTTACGAACGTAGTCTGACCATAGCATAAGTCGCAAAGCATAAGTTCATTTACACGCAAAACTTTTTTGGTTTTAGGGAAAGATTTAAAAAAAAAACGACTGGAAGTTCATTTCATATTATTATTTTTTTTTGTGATGCTTGCGTCAACTAACGGGTGGAGTTAACACTAGGCGCGGTGTGTTTCCTGTTGCCAGTTATTACCGAGTGTCCCCTCTTGTTGAATTTCTTTCTTTATGCTAAAACGTGAAACAGCATGCATTCGAAAAAACCGTGAATAAAAATCGAAAACGGACTGGCCGCAAGGAACATGCTCACGAAGTCAGAGTATTGATGACAGCATCACAAAAGGCTAGGTGCAGTTAGGTTGACTTGACAGGTTTGCAATGATTGAGTGACGGGCTAGTTGGTTCATTATCACAGAAAGAACAGCGCTTCATGTTGTTAGCGCAGCATGTGTGTGGCTCTTCCTTTGCATCCCGTCTTGAAGCGCTGTTCTTTGAGTGAATTTACAGATGTTCTTTTTTCTGTGTCAATTACGCTTTCCTAGAGCGCTTACTTGGAAAATTTTTGTTCGCATCGCTCTTACAGAAGCATGTTTAACCAAAATTTCTTTGCTCGGCTTAATAACATCGAGGACGGGCTCCACACTGTTCATTTTCTTTAGCCACCTAACATCAATTACTGAATATTTAATTAACCTAGCTTTCTTAATTACGCACCAAACTTCTCAACTTACGCTGCATCCAGAGGTTACCAGTCTGAACAATTGAATGATGAAATAACGTCACCAATACTTGTATTGGTTTAATAGCTTTGGTTGATGCAGTTAAAAGCCGCCGGTATATTGATGGTGCTGTAGGCTTCTCATAAAGCAAGTGTGAAAGCTTGGACAGGTTATCTTGGCCCATGTCAACTTCATGAGCTTAAGCACATGTGCCCGACCGTGCACTTCTGCCTTTATAACCGGCACTCCTACATTATACAAGACGTACCTCAGCGCTACGGTAAATCACACAAGGTGTGCGAGAACATTGTGCCCGCTCCCTATGAGATTTCTGAGCGTTGGTCGCAACAGGCTCGGTCTCAGCTGGCATTATCAGGAGTAAAAACAGCTACCTGAATGAAAGCATTGGTTACATTTTCAGTATTTTATAACGTATGGATCAGCGCGGATGTGTTGGCTAGAACGAAAACTACGGAAATATTAAGATGAGGGTCTTGCTGCATATATTTTGGCTGTCTAATGTTAAGATCGAAAGAAAAGAATTCTGGGATTTTGTTACAATTATTGGTGGCACGAAATATGAGCTCTGACAGGGTACCCGTGGTGGAACTGACCCCTGGACTAAAGGGCTACATTGAACCACGATATGCTGGTTTGATAAATACCAGTAATTGGAAAGTGTTTCGCTCTCGATTTTGGTATGTCGGCGCCGCTGTGCAGTCTTGGAGGCCCTTTTTACCACGAGCACTATGGTACACCTAATATTAGGTGCAACTGTACACTATTACTTTTTGGCGGGATGAGCTATTTTTAGGGTGTAAGCACTCTTCAAAAGTTATCGTTAGCTGCATGTGCTTCTAATATCCAGTATGTTGACACGGATTCAGTATCGAAAGAGCGTTATCAGATTGCGCGCGTGAAGGGAATACTGCCTTACAATATCCATCACATTTGAGGACCCGAGATTGCGTTGCAATGTACGAGCATTGCAATCTGATGAACCTATGGCTTGATCCCTATATACGGAGGAAGCACTACTTTGTGCGCAGCCATCTATGTGCTTTGAGTGTTATTTTCTTTTCCTGAGCAAGCTCGCCTTTTGATGAGTTAACTTACTTTTTAACTGCGGAGGCTGTAAAAGACAGCAACCTTATATTAACAGGATGTCTTAATAATAGAGAAAATTTAAATGCTCATTAGTTGGCTTTCACCTCATGATAAGAAATGTCATTAAAGATATCCTTATGATAATTAAATACCTAGCCGCTTGACAACGTTTCATCTGAGTTCTCGCTTTGCAAGCTGATACCTACTTGAAGGTGTTTCGTATCGTGGGCCCTTGAGATATGTACAACTGTCAAACAAAAGGTAATTCTGAATGTTTCATTTCAGGAAAGCGTGTTACACTCCTGCCTTTCACTCCCATTCGCAAACACGCATAAGACGTGAAGAGCGTCGTTAGTCCAAACCCAAGAGCTACCGTAACTCACATCATCTATATCGCTGTCGTTAAGGCTTAGATCAGAAATGTATATTTTAAATCGACGCATCACGAATCCGAAAAGAGCTGTCCGCGACCAGCCCAGCTATGTTTCTTTCATTTTGCACTTAGTCCTAGGAGCTCACGGAGCAGAGGACTGGGTGTGGAAGTGGCAGAGAAGGTGCCGTATACAGTCTCGTCACTCACCGGAAATTGCACGCCGCGCTGTTAGCCATTCCTAGAAAATAGTATATGCGATGCCCAGCCATTTGCAACGCAGCAACATTGTTTTGCGATGGGAGAGTCCAGGTGAGAGACAGGCGAGTCCAGGTGAGGGTGGTTATGCAGATGAAGACACTCTATATTGTGCTGCAATTTAGGGAAGAATGAATGAATGCCTTCATGTATCGAGAAAAAGGAGGAGCAAGCATCGGTGGAAGCTCGTGTCGGCACTTTAGGAAAGAAGCGAGGTACATAGAGAGGAAAAGCTGGCATCCGGGTGGCAGCGAAGTCGCAGTTTAGGGTCGAGAGAATTTAAGCCACAGTTGGGGAAACCAGTTGAATTTCAGTGTATAGATGTGTGATGTGGCGAGTAAAGGATTGAAGCCACCGCCCAGCATCCGTCCTTTGCGGTAGTATAAGCACCAGCCGTTCTTTTTAACAAACGTTTACTGAAAATCAATCTTGGCAACTACTTATTCATCGCCCGTACCTAAACGCGCATTACTTAGTGGCAGGGTCTGTGGATACCAACTACATTGTCGAGACAAGTTACGACCATACCATGACGCTTGCGGTTACAGTTGCCATACTGGTGATTCTTGCTATTGCGGGAATACTATAAACATTGGTTTACTGCACAAGTTAGAGAACAGACAGTTTAGAACAGCGTTTCTCGCCTTACATACGCTCAACGCAAGCACCATTGCAGCATGTTACGGTGCGCGTCCCCTCAAGACACAGACGCGAACGCAGAGATAAGAATACAGGCTGCCGTATTTGGCCTCGTGCCAAACATATCTATGCCAACAATATATTAGCAACCATGCGGTCGTTTTTATTCAAGGAGGTTATATAATTAAACTTTTCGAGTGCCAGTCTCAGCCGTCGCCTACGGGAGCGCGCGAAGCCGCCGGCTACTATACTTATAGAGGAGGGCGACTGCAGTGAATGGCCGCGCAATGCGGTCCCCGCGCTAGCGGTTCTGCGATGAAAAATAAAATTAAACATCTTTAAAAAGTATATCAGTCTGTCGTTGTGTGTCGCTGTTGTCCAAAAAAAGAAATGTGTCATGGTGGTGGGTGCCTTGTGTTTTGTGTATAAGTTGCGAGAACTGAAAGACCGTCGTATTTTCTGTCTTATGCTATGTTCAGACTACGTTCGTAAGGCGCCGATTTTTCATAACAAACGCAAGCGGAAGCGCAACAAGCGTATGCGTCTAGTTCAGACTGCGAACGTAAAGGTACCAACGTGCGCAATTCTCGCAAAAATCGTGGGTGAGAGTGTTAAAGGGTCGGCAACATTTACGACTGTTGTGTTACGACCGTTGCGACACAGCCAGTGACTGATAAGCTTTCGGCTTTCAACAACCGGTGACGACACTTCCGTCCTCCCGTCTGCAGACAGCTCTGAGCGCGGGAAGTGCCATTGCACCATTCCGTGCGCACGATTGGCTGTGTTCGTGAAAATTTTTGCAGTGCGCCTTGCGAGACTGTTTTCAGTTCATCTGGTTTATCCGCCGAGGAAATCGATGGCCGCAGATGCGTGCTCCGAACTTTGATGAGTGGTCTCATTAGGTTGTCAAGGAAGCGGAACTGCTGGGGCGACATGCGCATGATGTTATGAAACATCGCAGCGTCACCAACTCGGAGCTTGGCGAAAAGGTTGTGAAAATCGCCGTCCACGGCCCTGTCGAGAAATACTTGCCGCACCCAAACCCTTCTGCGTCGCCTTCGTCGTCTTTGGGCGATTGAATACATGGCTATAAGTTTGTTTTGAGCGTGAATTTCTTCGATCTCGGCCAGCGCTCGCATGTTGGCAGGAGCCATATTGGACCGCTGTGACTTCGATTCTGCAGCTCCAAATTTGATTGGCCTGTTGTAAAAGCCGTAATTTAAGCAGCAGTAAATGTGAACAAAGGTGCCGGCTTAACTGCCGTAACGTTTTTTACAGCCGTTACGTTCGATACGCCAAAAGAGCTGTTACGCGCTTTACGACCGTAGTGTGAACATAGCATTATCATTCAGTAACTTGCTGCGTGCATCGCCAGTCTGATGCCCTTTCGTCGATACGTGCTGTCGGACCGCTTTGGCAGAGACGGGAAGCCTAAATGTAGCATCCTTATGGCATTTCTTAAAAAATCACTATCTGTGTAAATGAGCGTTCAAGTCCCTAATGATGAAGCTGTTGGTGCATTAGAGTTAGGAATGTGCGTTTTTGGTTTAAACCTAGAAAGCAAGAGAAAAAAAATACTACGGTAGGTCTAATTTTTGTACGGCGTTGCAGTTTTAACTCAAACGAGTAGGTGAAAGAAAATTTACAATAAAACTAAGTTGACGATCTGCACGCAACCGCAAGCCTACATGTGCTCCGATAAGAGTAGCCTGCCAAAGTTAAGGTGATGTGTCAGGTAGCGGCTGAAGCAATCTTTACCTTTTTTTTTCGTTTCTGCGTCTGTTCTGCCTGCGTCTGCGACGAAAAGGAGAAGTGGGAAGGGAGATAACGAGAAAGTGGTGGGGAAAGGTGGTATATCGTAATGATTAGCGTTCCCAGCTGCCAAATGCAGAATTCTGTGAATACATGGGCTCGAATACCGGTGGTTTGTTTGTGAAGACGGCTGTCTGTGCTCTCTGCGGACGCCGAAGCTCAGAATGAGGCGGCAGCCTGACGACAACGGCCGGCGCCAGCGTAACAAAATGAGCGGGCGTGCAAGGTCACACCTAAAGCCGAAAGTATATTCAGAGGAAATACAGTATGCTCCGGTCGACAAACAAGTGCTGAATAACGAACGATGTTGTTGAGCGAGGCTGTAGACCGATAATGTCACCAAAGATAGGGCCACGCTCCTATCCCGGTGATCAGGGGAAATGTACGTCGTCAGCATGTCAACTAGCGTGGAACATGATACTTCATTAAGGTCAATGCGTGTTTGTGTTGCGTCCAGCAGGAGCAAGTAGTGTAAGAGATGAAAGTGGAGAGAAAGCGGTGAGGCGAAGTCTGCGAAACGTGCTTGAGGATAGCCATATCGAACGTCGACGCCGTGTTGAAGAAAGCCTGCGACTTCGGTGGCTCAGGTCGCCAGAAAGGCTTGAGTGGTAGCATAGCGCTGGGCGTATTTGATAACCACAGCGATAAACACACATCTTGCGGAAGTAAACAGAGGAAAGGGACCTAGTGAGTATGCCGGCCTTTTTGAGCTCTGGCATAGTTTGAAAAATGAATGTGGCGAAGTATGAAACGTACAACACACGAAATAGTATATGCCATCCCAAATAAATCAGCGTGGCCATGCATGTGGGACACGCCATGGTGGCCTGCCACCAGGACATCATGGAGTTGTGGTGATGACAGTTTACATTGGGTGCTTGAGAAGAAGAACGAGCAGGTCAGAGACTTCCGGGGGACGTCTCTACGGTACAAGAGCACATCCCCCCGCCCCAAATGAAACACAAAAGTGAGCTTGCGAATAGGGGCATCATAAGATCGGGTACTACATACGCTCATGAAATCATACATTCGCAGTCGGCATTACCGCTAATTAACGTCAATCAAAACAAACAACACCGAAAGCGTCGCTTACATCGATTCGCACAGTGCGTGGGATTCGCATAATTTTTTAGACAATAAATTTATACGCTTTAGAATGGCGTTCATAAGTGCAATATTTTGATTCGCAGTGAGCAAAAGCGGCTATCGTGTCCATAGTAGAATTGATATAAACGGCTTCAATCCCATCGCCATTATATCATTGCCAACTTCCGGGGGATCGTAGTCGTCAAAATGGGATACAAGTGACAGGGAATTCAGGAAGTTGAACGGCAGGAAAGCAGAAGCTAGCACAATACCTCTGGAAAATAAAATAACTTTCTGAGCAGCGTGGTCAGGGGGCTGTGCTATGGTTTCAACGCCTATTAAAAATCCTCCAAAATGTGAATTATTGTTGTTTGTTTTCAAAACATATATACAATTGGCAGGAAAGGGTAAGCGAGGAGCCGGCTGGCAACTGCCACCGAAAGGGGCACAACGCCTGCCTACTCTTCAGAAGAGAGGTGACAGCAACACAGAAATGGAAGAAGGAGAGAGGAAAGGAATAGCAACAGGAGAAATCTAAAGAATAGAGTAGGACGCGCAGTAAAGATCACAAACAGTAGGGCCGGTCACTGAAAGTCACGCTGCTACAGAATGTTGAATAGAATAGCTTCGACGCTACAAACGTGAACCTAAGTTAGTTAACTCTAGAAAAGTAAGTAGAGCGCGATGAGCCTGATTGCGTTGAAGCGCACAACCACTGGGCTACAAACATTGGTCGAGTGTCGTACACCGCAGGCCAAGGAGATGATAGTCTCTTACCAGCGACATGCGCTGCGCACTGAAAGCGGGACTACACAAACATAAGGGGCTGAAGTGTCTCACAGTAGCCACAAGACGTATACGATGGACTGGCCAACGCTACTAGACTAGCTTCAGTTTTAAAACTCGGCGCCGTTGCGCGGAACCGCCACCCGCCCGCGCCTTCGTGGCGCTGCAGTCGCGCCCGGCTTCACTTCCTCACAAGCTACGCGGGCGGGCCGTACTGAGCACGCGGTGCAGCGTTGGTGTATTCTGTGGTTCGTTGTTGACGGCGAATTTCAGCAAGCATGTCATCCTTGGAACTGTAGCCTTCGCCGAGTTTCTTAAGAATATCAGCTGACGATGCCGACGTGCTGCGTACCTGGCTGCATAGGCCGCTATCGGAACGATGTCAACAGTTTCGCGCACCACTTTTTCTGTGCTCCCAGCAATGCGATGCTTCGCTCGGCGTGAAAAAGAGCGATTCCTCGTGCCGACCGGAAACAGTTGTTGTTGTTGTAGCCTGTGATGCGTGTGGCTCCTACCCAGGATGGGGCATTGGCCAAGAAATGGGTGGATTATTCTAAATTATTATGGAGCATAAATTTCCTAATAGCTGTTGAAATAGCATTCAATAGCGCAGAATTACCTGTTAAATAAAATCAAGAAGGTCATATTGAATGAGTAATAATTAATTTAATAGTAAAAACAACGAAAGGAATTTAGCAGGGCATCCATTTAGATTCCGTAAGGAATGTTCCGACAGCGAAGCATGCATCCCTGTGGCTGAATCCCAAAGTGGACGCTCCGAACGAAAGAAGACCGGGAACACTCTGCGAAATCAACGGCACGCGCTCGTGCCACTGCTCTCGCGTTCGTCGTCATCTTGCACAGCTGGCTGCATGGCCGTTCATCTTCCCAGCGTCGAATTTCGCTTCACTTCTGTCGTCGTAATGGGGAGGCCGCGTTTACGGGGGTATGAGCCATTGCTTAAGGGAGTATGAGCCACTCATGGTCTTACGTAACGGAAAGATTTAATTTTGAAGAAATTTAATTTGAACGAATCACACTCGGCAAATCGCAGGCGATGGCTGCTAACCACGCCGCCGAGCAAACTCGAGACATCGAACGCAAGCGACAACTGCGGACTGTGGGCATACCATCAGTGACGTCGTTCTCTCTCGCAGCCGATTGTGTGTGTAACCTCATAACTGAGAAATACTTTAATGAACCCTCGGGATTAACCCAGTGCTAAACACAGGGGCCGCACGTTTCAGCTTCGCTGATTAAGCATCTTGACGGAATGAAAAATCCGGCTTCCTTTTTTTTTGTGTGTGTGTGGCTTGTGTGTACAAAGACCGACCTCATCTTTCTTTTTGTAGCGCTTCTTTGACGAGGTGACAAGCTTCGGTGGGGATGAAGATCATCCTAAAATCACACACTTTGGCGAGATATTCAGGCTCCTGAGCCTAAACTGCGCGAAACGTTAAGACGACAGGAAGAAACACACGACATTTAGAGACGCAGCTTCTGCGCTTCGCTGTATGCGTTTCTTCCTTTCGTGCAGTTTACCCTTCTTTCAGTATTAATGAACTGGTGCGATAAATCTTATTGCTGTAGGTGGATATCGCTTTCTCGTGGTCTCACTAATTCGGACAAGGGGAACGCCAGCGAGCGTGAAACGCGCACCAACGGCGGCCCGTCCGCACGAGCTCAAGGCTGTGACGAGGCGTCTGCAGTGGAGCCCGATGGAACAGCGCTGCCCTCTGGCGGCTGTCACAGAAGTGGCGACAGCAGCTGTAAGCGCGCGGGCGGGGAGTTTCACAACTGAAGCTAGTCTAGTAACGTTGGGACTGGCCATAGGTCCTTGTCTCTGTAAACGTTCGTGTAGGTTCACACAGCCAAACCTCAGCTTGAGTATTTGCGCTCTAATAAAATTCAGTTATTTGGTTGGAGTCAGTCTATAGTCCTAATCAATTTCCCAACCAGACAGGCAATTCTGTCGAAATGTTTAGCTTTAACGCGACGAGGCATGCCTCGACCACGAACTTGAGGC
The DNA here is from genome assembly GCF_038994185.2 of Dermacentor albipictus. NCBI lineage: Eukaryota > Metazoa > Arthropoda > Arachnida > Ixodida > Ixodidae > Dermacentor > Dermacentor albipictus. The sequence goes on along the minus strand of NC_091821.1, from coordinate 279,965,571 downwards.
TCGAACGTTCCATTGGTGACGCGCTGGTCTGGATGCTGTTTGAGTAGGTGGCGACGAATCAGGAGACGAGGGCCATCAAGCTTGCACAAAATTTCTGGGCAGTCACAGTTGTTATGAGCGCAAGTTGAAGCTAGTCGATCAGCCTCTTCATTTCCGGCGATTCCTACGTGTGAAGGCATCCATTAAGCAATGAGAGATACCCCACGTGGTGAAATTTTGCTTGCGGAGTCTGTAATGCTGCACATAACTGGGCAATGAATCTCACTGCGTTGTAACCTGCTAAGGGCAGCACGAAAGTCCGTAAAGATGGCAATCTTCGATGTAGTTAACTCCTCTTGCACGTATTTCAGTGCAACATTAATCCCTTCTAGCTCCGCAGTTGTTGACGAAGTTCGATGAGGTATTTGAAAAATACTCAGTACATGAGTCGAAGGGCAGAAAAAAGCTGCAGAGGCGTCTTGACCGTCGCTGTGTACTGATGCATCTGTGAATAGTTGAAGATAATATTGAAACCTTTCGAACACGGGAGACAGCCAATTGGGATATTGCCGAAACAGGCATATCATATTTTTTGTGCATGTCAGGGATTGTGAGGTAAATAGAGAATACATGTTTCGTGATATCTTTCGGAAGTGGAGGCGTAACTGAAGCAGCATGTTCAGAAATGTCACTGATATTCATAAATAATGCTGCCATTTATCCAATGCGAGACCATGCGAGAAAATGGTCGCTGAATGAGATGATCAAGGAGCGATTGACCATTCGATGCGCGGTGCCGACGATCAATATAATGTACACACTAAGAAAAAAAAGAGTATCCCTTACTCTTTTCGAAGAGTCTGGACTCGTCACGTATATGACACACTTTGTGGGAGACACCCGAACTCTCTTTTGGCAGAGAGTCCCGTGACTATCTGTGCTCCATACAAGGTGTTTGCCTGACTCCGCACACAATAGTCATGCATACTCTGTTGTAGTAGTTGCCTATACTCTCTCAAAAGGGTTACAAGACTAGTGCTAAGGGAGTCGGTTAACAATTCTAGATGAGTCAGACGACTCAAGATAAAGTGTCACATGAAAACTGCAAGAATGATTCCGGTAACTATTTTAGACGAGTTTGATGACTCCAGCAGTGTGTGTCAAGTTACCCTTAGTCCGTGGTGCCGGTCTCTTGCAAATAAAGTAAAGCAATTGATCCATGTAAGGCATTTCACTCTTGGATGGCAGTGTCGAGCCGCTTTTCAAGATGTGTCAACAACTCTTGCTCTAAGTACACACGACTACGGCTAGTTCTCAAGAAGACTACTGTGAAAAGACAACAGGATAACAAAGAATCCACAGTAAACGTGCCAAAAAGCACATGGCAGGCTTGCAAGAAAAAGTTAATATTTCATCAATCTTTGTTATTGTCTTCTGGAAAATTCAAATGTATCAGTCAGCACAGAATCACTATGAAAGCAAGACAGTTCTCATTACTATTAAACTGGAATCAATAGCCAACCAAGCAAAATGTAGCAAAAGCAAAATCTAATATGTAGCCTGCAGCTGCATATGCATGACACTGCAATGCCACTCAGAACCTTGATGAGACCCCAAAATGTTATGTAACTCATGTAGAAGTTTAATTCACCACCGCACAAGTCTCTTATAATATGTCAAAAGATTTATAAGTTCAACCTATTTCCCTGTTCTAAACTTACGACTTAACATTCTAAGCAAGTAAGCTACACATAACAAATAAGAAAGGCTGCACTTATGTGCAAATGAGACCCATATAATGAAGTGCAATAAAAACAACATTCCAACTTAGATTACATTATCTATGCATTATACTATGCTTGTTAAAAACAACTGGTTGGCAATTGATAATCCAATCTAACAGTAAAAACAGCTGTCTTACCTTATGGTACTCTTGTTGGCACTTTTTCCCACACAATTTGTGCATGTTAGCGTGAGATGAAAATTGATCTAAAAAAAACCACATTAAAAAGTTGTGCATCAATTTTATTCTGTCATACAACATGCAACAGTGTATAAAAACTTCATAACTGACAAAATTACAAAAATAAATACAGCAACACTTATACTGATCATTTATTTATGTTGAGAAACATACTTTTGCAAGACTAAGTATAATAGCTGACAAAGACAATTTCACAGGTAGAAATAACCGCTAATACAAAACTTTCCATAATGCAAACACATTGACAAAATAAGTAGCACAGGTAGCTGTATTTTGTTACGGCAAAGATGGCGCATGAATTATGAGGACAAGGAAGGAAGCAGAACACATAAACTATACCCAGCTACATGCACGCAGCTGTAACAATACACATAGTGCACAAAGATCCAGAAGAAACAAAGAGGAAGATGTGAGGAAGGCTTCTTTTACGCATCACAAGTCATCCTGTAAGAGCACATTATGCACTGGCTGTAATCTATCCTCAGCCCATACATGAATAAGTTACATTAGGTGCCACATTTACAAATCACTCATACAATGTTCTTGTGTTATTCCAATCTTTACTTAAGCAAGCATGACTGAGTTACATAAAGCCTCCCTACGGCTTGGCACATATACAGAAAGAAGTGTTTCTATAAACACTGGAGGTCACGGACGGATGACTGACACATACCTCTTTTAATTCTTTTGTCTTTGTCATTATAATTATCTATCACAGTAGTCTTTTGTAGAGTGAAACACTTCCAGATAATACACTGTGTGCAACCAAGTGTGAATACCCGTTCTCGATTTTATTTATTTCTACCTTTCTCTGGTGTCCCGCTAAGGTAACAATGGCGCAAAGGATTGTCTTCCCAACGTATGCGTTCCAATACAACAGGAGCAGATGATAAGCCACATTAATGGTACGTGAAATAAAACATCTGTGCTGAACTTTCCGCTGCCGCTCCAATCTGGAGTGATTTTTTTTTTTGCTTTCTGTACACTAGCACAGGTGCTACGTAGTCCCCTTGGTGCCCAAAGCAACTCTCACACCCGAGCAGGATGTCCATTTTTTTTTAATTCCAAGCAAAAGTCTGGTTATGGGGGACAATTGCGAACTTATATTTTTGCTTTGTATCTTAATTATGTTGTTGACCTTTAACTTTAGCCCCTTCACTACTTTTCTGCAGGTGCAGACAGGCCATTGCACCAATGCTAGGTTTTGAAAACACCAGAGCAGGGTAGAAAGCAAGAACAGATATTTATAATTTGGGTGCCCACTCTGCATTGCACGGATATGTTTCAATGAACGATAAAACTACTTGGTAGATAAACATATGAAAGATAAGGGAATTGAGCTCGAAGCCTACCATACCAGTAACTGGGAATTTCATGTGTGAATGAAATTTAGCGATTCCCAGTGATGAAGAAACAGTTTTGACAATATGTGCCAAGGTCACCAACTCACTCATGCTCACAAAGGAAACAAAATAAAAACAAGCAAGATTAAAAGAAGTTCGAACTTGCAACCTAAAGTGAGACACCTCGCATGACTGATTTATGTATTTACTGAGCATAAATTACATCTGGCACATAATCTGCTTGTACATGACAAACAATGAGTTCTGTAAGCCTTGTGGGACAATTCTGTGTGAAAGAGAAATCTATTTGATCATTACCTTTTGGGTATGTGTATCTCAGAACTGGTGCTAGTCTGAGTTCTTACAAAGTAGACGTCATTGAGTACTGTAATTCTAATGCCTGCCACTGCTATAAATTTCTGTTAGTCGCACTGTCATGAAGCAGTTATGTTCAATAATTAGCGGCAGTCACCGCTGAAACACTCAGTACAAAACACGAAATAAATATATGCAGTCGGAATGTAAATGTCGAACAAAGTTATAATGAAGTCTACATTTCACAGAACTGTCTTTTTTTCTGCTAGTGTGCCAATACCATTTTCACATTCACAAACATTTTTGTATTGCTCTCCTGACAAATGCAGGAAAATGCAGTCTTTAACAGAAGCCCTTGGAAAGACAGCCCAGAGTCGCTTTGACAAGAGGACTTCCCTTAAACTTTTGTCGCTATGTTGTAGGTCACTGTAGCAAGGCGAACATTTTGCTGATTGAATATTACTCTAAATATTTTTATTATTTGTACTAGAGGTTTGAAAAGAGAGCCAATTGTAGAGTTCTTCATGCAGATTATATATCTTCCATTAGTTTTTGTTTAGCTGCTTCTCGAGTTATGTCCTACACAACAGCAAAATACATAGTCATATTTGCAGGCACTTTCTTGTGTATTAAATTTTCACAAAAAGCAGTGTGCTGCAGCTAACTCAGCTCTTTGTAGACTGCAAAGTGCCAATATCTATTCAAACAGCATGTACAGTTACTAGAAGTATGCAAGATTAGTAGGCAGCCAGACAGGCCTGCCTACTAATCTTGCATACTTCTCATGCTATTGTGAAAAAAATTACAATATACTTCAAAAACTTTTTCTCACAATAGCATGACAATAACCTTATGCACTTATAATTGTCCTATACTAACGAAATTTGGCATACATACTATTCAAGATATGCAGAATGCTGATATCTCATTGAAAGTGCAATCTGTAAAATTATTTAATGTGGCCTAATATTTTTTGCATAGTTCCAGTAATTGTACAAGCCGTTTCGATAGGTGTCATCACTTTGCAGTATATAACTAGCTAAATAAGATACAGCATGAAGCTATTTCTGAAACTTTTATACACAGGAAAGTGCCCACAAGAATATTTTGCCACTGTGTAGGACCATAACTAAAGAACAGCAGCTACACAAAAATCAATGACAATTCAAATCTAATAAAACACTTTATGAATGACAGTATATTCAAATCTCTAGTACAAATATATAAAAAAGTTGTTTTGAGGAGTATTTCCCCTCAATAAGTGGGTGTCAGTGTTTTCTACCAAAGTGTTAGCAAATGCCTTCAGGCATTTCAGTGTTAGCAAATGCCTTCAGGCATACCATGGGGAGCTTTATAAATAGCACACGCATGCATCTGCCTAAAAAGCCCCACGCCCTGCTTGCATTCACTAGTCATTTTTGCATTCTGTTGTATGTCACCATTTGCATCCCTTAACATTGAGTGCGTAAAACCAAAAACAACCTAATACCGTATTTACTCGCATAATGATCGCACTCGCGTAATGATCGCACCCCTAAATTCTGATGTCAAAATTCGATTTTTTTATTTCTCGTGTAAGATTGCACCCCAAACTTGCCGCAGCGATATGTCATGTGCCAAGTCTAGCTAATAATGATCGCGCTTACCATCTGTCAACTGCTATGAGAACAACTTTTCAAGACAAACCAAGTAGTCTGCACGCACCAAACATTCTTAAGCAGATGCCCCATTTCATTCCTTCCATCACTTTCCGCACTTATATGACAAAAAAAAGCTACAACCAAACTTGCCTTTATTATGTGTAGTCTTTGTAATGGTTGTGGTCAACAAAAACAACAAAAAAGGCGTCTTTCGTTTCTCCTCGTCTGCACTTGTGGGCACGCAACAAATCGCGAGTGGCAATGATAGCAGCCACGTTTACAGTGATACGTTAGAAGTGTACCCTATTCATTCGCCGATATTTGTAACGCAGATAAGATATTCGCCCACCCTTAGCGGAAACGTGCCATATTAGGATAGTGGTGAAGACAAATGCCGCAGTTTCCGCAGCATGCCCGCCATGTGTTCCTATGTCACAGGCAGCTAAGCGCGCCCATCTGTTTCTGTCCCCTAAAAGTGGACATGGCTATGTTATTGCCGCAAACTTGCCGATATTATTCATTACTGATACGGAAGAAACTGTTTGAATGCACGTAATGTACTCACGAAAAGAAAAAAAAATCGTGTTCGGCGCGTTCGGCCTGCTCTGCCGGCCACCATGTTTTTGTTTTGTGTGTGTGTCCCGCAGTACATACAGAGGCAGCCACCTCTTCGTTGACCTGTTGTCATCCCGTAGCAAATGCCAGAGGATATATTTTTTGCTTTTGGTGGGAAATTTACCCAGCGTAATGATCGCACCTCTGAATTTGAGTCAATTTTTTTTACAATAAAGTGCGTTCATTATGCGAGTAAATAGGGTAACACACTGAATGTTCAGCCTGTAAAGGGGTTGTATACAAATGGGGGCAGCCAACTCTAGTGTGACAATAAACAAATATTTGTTCTCACAATAATGAAACCAGTCATAAAATATATCCTACAAATTTGGAAATGAATACGCAAAGAACCTTGCTGATTGTCACATTAATTTCCTAAACAAGATCTTTTGATGTTTATAATTCCTAGTTTAATTCACTTTCTCTAGTAAATGAGCTCTGACCTAGACTATTCAGTGTAGGAGACTAACCCAGACTTGGAAGCCAATATTTAAATCTGAAATAAAGTCATTCATCCCACGACCACGTCACTGCTATGTCATCAGAAGCGTGCATCCATGGACATATAGTCTGTAAAAAAATTTTTACATGATCTGTACTGTTCCTCTTGCACTAATAACCCTATTGCAAAACCCAGTGCCACTGGGACCCAGTGCGCCTGATTATGGGCCCAGTGCAGCGCGCTGGATGCTGGGGCGCTGGGATCGCGCAGCGTGCTGGGAGGCACTGGCTACTCGCGCGAAAAACAGCTCTAGCGCGTTAAATATGCGATGCCTGGACGCCGTATATATTTTTTTGAATATAGAAAGCAACAAGGAGCGTTTTAGTGCAATAAAAAAAAGAAAAAAAAACGCAAAAAATAAAACTGCTACGACCAGGATTCGATCTTCCGACCTACAGATCCGAAGCCCGACACCTTACCACTACGCCACGCCAGCAGACGGAAACACGAGCGTAATTTACCATGTCAACGCCGAGAAGCAGTTCGTTTCGCAAAGTTATGTCTTGTACAGGCATGGTTGATGCGCTATCGCCCAGCAACTTAAACTCACGCCTGTACCAGAAAGAAAAGGTTGCTGTTCGTATTCAGCAGTATGCTTGGAAGTGCCAGAACATCGATTTTCACTTGCGATCGCTATTTTAACTTCGAAAAAAGTCCTAAATGAACCGCCGACCCGGGACGGTGTATGGGCTGTTTCTGCCGATTTCGATAACCGTTTCTTGTTCTTCACGCAAAGGATGTGCAACGTTTCCTTAGTTCAGTGGTGCCTTTCAGTCAACACGCTTGTCTAGTCATATATCTTCGTCCGAGAAGCGCAGGCTAGTGCTGGGAGCCTTCGGCGATAGCGCATATACCTGTGTGTATGACGCGTCACATCAGCGGTCATCGCTTCTTGTGCTGACACTGTACACATGAAAAAATTGTTTATTTAAGAACACCGATGCGAAAGCTTAAATATAGAGTGATTTATCCTTGTTATATTTCTTGATACCTTAGCCTAGACGCGCCGATAGCGTGAGGACGGACTCGGCTGATACGCTAGGCCTAAGCTTCGGTGGGGACCGATCTCGGCGCGGGTAGCTGGCGAAAGCTAAGAAGTGCGTATTTTAGCCTCAAAACTTTTTTCAGTACAATAGGGAAAGTGGAAGCGCACGAATCACTTCAGCTTTGTTATCGGTGCGATAATATCATTCAGCGATAAGCTTCGAACTCGGGGTCCGTCGCGCGTCTGAACGACTTCTGCATTTCATGTCCACTCCACAACACTGCGACAATTCCCAGTCAAACGTTACGTGCGAATTACTTAAAAACGCGGCGTCCTCTGCGTTTACGTGGTTTCGTTCAAGAATCTAGCTATCCGCCAAGTCCAAAGGGAAAATAAAAAAAGCGAAAGTGATTTTCAGTTTCAAGTGCGCATGAATAAACATGGGCAGCTCAAGCACCTTTATTCAAAGCTGGGACACGAAATAGGGTTTGATAACCCCAAGATATAGCGTTATTTAGGACAAGAGACTAGTATCAAGCGATAAAATTGTATAAATTAAGTATTAAATATTCAGCAGCGCTCGTCCATGCGTATAGAACCAGCGCGGCACAAACACAACCAGCGCAGTTTCCAGTGCGAACCAGCGAACTGCAGCGAGAACCAGCGCCTGTACAGCACAAACCAGTGCGCCCCAGTGTCATGGCAGTGGAACCAGCGTCTCTTCCAGTGTGACCCAGTTCTTATCCAGCGTTCTCACTGGTGTCCCAGTGAGTCCCAGCGAGTGCCAGCGTACCCAGTGCGACCCAGCGCCAAAAAGCGCGCTGGTTTCACGCTGGAAGACGCTGGGAGACGCTGGTTTTTGCAATAGGGAAATTAGGAAATGCATTTGCTATTTAAAGCACTGCTGTAAACCTTTGTGTTTGAGAAATGCAATAATCAAAAGTGTAACACAACCAATGTGTACATGAAACCTACGATGCCTTTGACATTCGTCAGTGTGACAAATAGGCACTGAGAAATGCCAAGGGCATCATAGCTTTCTTGTTTCAAACCTTGTATGCGAGTATATTACTGGTGTCTTTGCAGTGAAGGGAAGTCACATTATTATCAGACTTATGAGGGGAACTCATGTTTCTCTAGTTTAATATTTTCTTTTTTGTGCTCCTATATTCTTTACTTTTCCAAAAATAATGGGTGCTTGAAATAAGTACTCTATATCGATCTTAAATTTTTCCTGCACCAGAGCCCACGTTGGGTTACATTTCTTGAACACTTTGCAGTGCTGTAGATTATCAAAAGGAAGAAAAAAATGCCGTAAGTTTGCATTTTAGCCTTCTGTATAACAAGAAGTATGAACCTATCAATTACATAGACAAGTACAAAAGAACTATGAAAAACTGTGCATAAAGACAGACATACATTATAATAGCAGGAATCGATGGCGAGAATTCTAATAGAAAGGAACCATTAAAAACTAGGCACTAAAGACACATATTAATTATAATAACACAAGTATTTGCTAAGGATTTGAAGAGACAAAAAAAATGTCTCTTCAAATCACTCCACCCCAACATTCATCCATGGTTCGATGAGTGACCACAGCTGGCGATGCGGTTTGGATAGGTGGAAGCTGAGTGCAGCTGTGAAATAGGTGGAACATATTGAGGGTCACCAAAGGTTGCACGCTCGTTGCACAGCAGGTTGCCTCGATCTCCGGACTCACTCGACATCCTGCGTTGAGCCTGGTTATACGTCGTTTGCAAGAGGCCTGGCCCAAGTGTGTGGCACGGCTTGGGTAAAATTTCGAGGCAACCTGAAAAACACAGATCCATATCTATAAGCAACAAAATATTCTCCATCATAGGGCAAACCTGAAGTTTACCATCGGCACAAAGCAGATAATGAAAACAGACACAAGTCACCAGACTTGAGGTATACAGATGTGCAAAAGTATAAATGAATGTGAAGAGCTGCTTATAGGACAGAATGTTTCATTCCGTCTTTTGTAGACCAATAATAGTATCTTAACATAAAGTCAAGTGTACTGGGCCCTCCCTAAAAAAATTCAAATAATGGGGTTTTACGTGCCAAAACCACTTTCTGACTATGAGGCACGCCGTAGTGGAGGACACCGGAAAGTTCGACCCCCTGAGGTTCTTTAATGTGCACCTTAATCTAAGTACACAGGTGTTTTCGCATTTCGCCCCCCTCGAAATGCGGCCGCCGTGGCCGGGGTTCAATCCTGCGACCTCGTGCTCAGCAGCCCAACACCATAGCCACTGAGCAACCACGGCGGGTATGGCCCTCCCTATTTCTGTAAGCAGGCTATTTCATGCGAGCTGTCCCGACCTGGCACACGACCACTTGAAATATCTTTTCGAAAAACTGGAGGCCCTTCAATATAGGACAAATGTTAATTTCAAGAAATACTTGTGTAACGCACTAAACTATGCATCATAAAAGGCGTAGCCAAAAAATTTGTTCCTTCATTAAGGGGGCCAAATTTTTCAGGACAATAAAGAGAGGCCTTACACCAAAAATTCAACTGCTTATTAGCCACTGCTCAGTTTAATATGGGTCATTAAAAATGGACAAAATGGCCTATTAACTTTATTTTCATAGAACTCGCTTACAGCAAAAGCTGCAAATTTATGTAATCCACATATTTAGGACTTGTGCTGCACGCAAAAACTGGTTTCAGGAAGATAAATTATGCAGCAGTGCACAGAGATGAGGATGAACTAGCAAAAAAAGTCAGTTTTGGTGTAAGTTTATCGGCATACTTACTATTGAGGCAGTCCTAGTAAATTTATGCCCAATAACATGTATGAAAGTACACTGTATTGTTTTTAAATTGCTAAAGCTTTATCAAAGCAGTTTTGTGTCAAGCAAGAAAAAAAATTGTACAAGTGGTCTCCTACTAGTGTCAAAATTTGCATCGCATTTCGTCTAATCCACATAGCCTCTTGGCGGCTAAGGCAAAATGGATGGACTTGAGCATTCCTGCACCGATAGCAGGGAGTCTAAACTGCTTCAAAGTTAATTATTTTATTGCTGAGTGGCTACAAGCCACTTCACTCAAAAATTTGCCACTTAATTACATGTATTTACCTCGATCGTTCTGTCAGCTTCCAGCCTGCTTGGCATCATCACGAAGGCTGCCAACTCCCTAGTGGACGTAGCCAGGACACGGTGGTGGCAGGACGCAGTGGTAGGAGCCGCCAAAGGCTTCGAACTCCCTAGTGAACATAGTGAGGACACGGTGGTCGTAGGATGCAGGGGCGGGAACCACCAGAGTGTACCTGCAGCAAATTTGCACAAACGCTCTTAGTCCTACCATGTCACAGTTTACAATAAAAATTCAGCTGTCTGTGTAACATGGATACCAATACAAATAAATGTAAACAGTTAGGTCCTACAACACAACTAGAACATCGACAAAGAAGAAATGGTACTTATGTTTATGAAAATCCAAGCAATGAAAAAAAAATGTGCATCCGATTTGTGCGTGGAAGCTCAATGGTAACCTGAGCACATACCATCAAGTGATTTGCTAGTCAACTGCAAGCCTCTTAAAATGTCATTGTATATTTTTTACATGCACTATGTTAAGCTGCATTAAAACAAGTTCAATATCTCTGAATATAAGTAAATCACGAAGCAATTGAATTAATGAATTCCAGTGGTCATTAATGCAACAAAGTGCAAGCTCTGAATGAAGCTGGCCAAACTGGGTAGTGACAAATAACAATGTGGTTCTCTACATCTTGTTTTTCTGGCTTTCGCTGCAGCATTAAAATACACAAGAAATTTCACATTCCTGACATTTAACCCTGCAAATTTTTATTCCATAATGCATAATACTTCAGCAAGAGCACTAATGCTGTCTTTTAATCGTAAATAGTGATAGAACAAGAAATTTTACTGGAGCCAATGTTTGGCAAGAAAACTTATCTCCTTCTCTTTGTCGAAACATTGGCTCCAGCGATGCTCCTTGTTCTACGGCTCTTATCATTTCAAGTCTCTGTCTTCCTGTGAACCTCTGTACTTTCAATGTCGTATCAATTAAATTGTAATAACGGAGAATTAGTAAATGTAGCTGATGAAGAATTTGTGCTTGTTGGTAGATAATGACAGAGTAACTGCGCAACATAGAGATACGGACAAAGGAGGCTTATGTGTGTCGTCTCCTACAGCCATGTTTCTCTATTTTGGACGATTACTCTATCTAGATGTAAAAGTATTACCCTTTGCACAATAATGCTGAAATGAAAAAGGCCAGGAAAGTGGACACAAAAATTAAAACAAATAGCATCATATGCTAATGAGATATGCAAAAGTGCCTGCTACGATCTGTCTCACCCATAACGTGCTGGATAAGATGGCGTCTTCTTCTGGATGTTGCCATTTCTTGAATACCTAAAATAAAGTACATTTCAAAATTACAAAGATACACAGAACAACAGCAGTAGCAGAGGAGATAATGCATTGTTTAGTAAAAGAAAGTAAACTAATCTCTGATACACCGCAGACGAAATTTCCTTTATTAAATTAGTAGAAAAATACACCACACCTCATTTCATTCAATGATGTGAGCGTTTCTTGGTACAAGAAAAAAAGGTATTTTTGCATGAAAACAGTAATATAATCATAGCATTCTACTCTTACAAAATACGCTACAGTGACAAAGCCAACTACGGCTGTATATACTTAAAATTGTTATATGCACCTTACAATAGCCAAGACATGATAAACTTGGGTTCATGTGCAGCTCACCGGGAGATACAACTTTGCAATCAACTCATTTCTGCTTGCCAAATATCTGCACTAACATAAGACTACAAATAAAAAGACCCTCTTTTTCATAAAACACCGGACTCAACATAGAAAATCCAGTAGGAATAGCACAAATTCTCTACACAACACAGCCAGGTTTTGTGCGCCTAGTAGGATTTACTATATAAAGGTTGCAGCAAATTCATGCTTTTAAATATTTACAACCGTGAAAATAAAGATGACAAAAAATAATAGCATTATACATCGGCTTATACTGTAAGCCAATGAGTTTCCGACTTGACGCCAAATGCACATTTAATTTGTTCTGTTTCAGCGCTTTTAAAGGGTTGTGTCTGTTCGCTCGTGCATGCAGCCGCCTTACTGCTACGAAAATATCTGTGCTGCCACATCGCCTGACACTGCCATACAGCGTGGTAGCATTTTTATTATTCGCGGTAATATACCTAAAGCGCTAGTAAATCTTCAGAATAGACAACTGTTTTTTCGACAACCTGTATTCGCCAGCGAAAGTCACACTGGTCACACTACACTTCAAGTTACGCAGTACTTGGTATTCTACGGATTTTTCGATGCGACAGGCCACTCGTCATTGGAGTCGTTAAGAACGGTGTTTATCTATGGCAGTACAGCTTTGCTATAATTTCAGATGCTCTCCTGAGGCTACCGTCTGCCAGTAGTATTTTCGCATACATACGCCCACGCATGCCTAAGAAACGTCTGTGAACTGCCAAGAGAAACGTGGCGCAAAATGTAGCCGTGCCGGAAGGGCCGATTACGCGCCGTTTGTAAACTTGGAACAAAAGCTGATATGCTTACCTGAGAGGTTAAGAGAAATATGGCACAGGTTACTCTCCGCTGGTAGTCTTTCGTGTGCATCTGGGGGGCTATTCTGCAAGAGTCCACCTAGTGGACTGTCCACTTCGGCCGCCGCTGATTGGCTGTGGGTCTACGAATGACGATGCCGACCGGCGCTCCTAGATTCCGGTTCCTTTCTGAAACGTCAGACTGACGTCAGTGGTGTTGCACTTACTCTTCACGTTTTGTGTGATAACTGAACATGCTTCGGCGCGTTCACGTGATTCAAACAGTCACCGCGCATCAACGGATCTTTCTGCGATTCCTTTGTTTGGAGTAGACCGCAGCACAACGATGGATGCGAGCCTGCTTTTTTTGCTTTTTGATCACGGAGGAGAGAGGCGACTTCGAGAACAACGGGACCCGTTCGCCATGTCCGACGAGTCTTTTCGGCGGCACTTTCGCCTTTCGAAAACGACGGCGATGTGGCTGTGCGAGCAGTTATCGGACGACCTGGCGCGCGAGAGAGAAGGGCTCACCGTTCAAGATCAGGTGATTTGCGCCCTTCGGTTTTATGCTACCGGTGGCTTCCAAACGGCTGTCGGTAGCGAAGCCACCGTATCGCTGTCCCAGCCGTCTGTCAGCCGCTGCGTTCGCGCGGTATCGGAAGCGATCGTCCGTGTCGGCACCGAACAGCGCTGGGTGTCGTTTCCGCGTACGAGATCGGAGATAGCGCTCGTCAAGCAAGGTTTCTTGCGGAGCGGCAACATCTCTGACGTCGTGGGATGCGTGGACGGCACCTACATCGCTATAGCCGGCCCGGACCTGCCCCCAGCCGAGAAGCAGACGTACTGGTGTCGGAAGGGATACTACGCGCTGAACACCATGGTGGTAAGCACGCTCTACCTAATGTACTCATGATATATACGAAATCCCAACGCGCGACAACAACTTAATTTACTGATATACTGCAATTCACAGGTGTGCGACTCGAACATGCGAGTGCTGGCCATCGACCCTCGCTTCGCCGGCTCGTGTCACGACGCATACGTATGGCGTGGCTCAGCCCTTCGGAGCATTTTCGCCGACACCGAAATCGTCCACAGAGGAGAGTTTCTCCTTGGTGAGTACAGAAATGCATATAAACGCGCTTGTGAACCGCAGCCAATGTCTATAATGAATTCGGCGCAATTCCTGCGCTACATTTATTCTGCAGGCGACAGTGCATACCCACTGGAGCCATGGCTCATCACGCCGGTTCCGGGACATCCCGCGCTATCGTCTCCGGAGGGCCGTTTTAATCAAGCTCACGCGTCGATGAGGTCTGTGGTGGAGCGCTGCATCGGCCTTATGAAGAGTCGGTTCCGCTGCTTGCAGCGTTATCGTGCGCTGCAGTACTGCCCCGCTGTAGCGGAAAAGATTGTCGCGGCTTGTGCAGCGCTGCATAACTTATGTCTCGACGCCAGCGAGCCGCTTCTTGACGACGACAGCAACATTGCCGGTGAGGATGACGACGACGACGAGGACGACGCCTTGCCAAGTGATGACGGCGGTCCGACCCGTAGCGGCAGAACGCTGTACGCAAGGGGAAAGGCCACACGGGACAGGCAAATTGCACTGTATGGCATCAGCCGCAATGCACATTTGCTGCACATTCAGCGAGCTCGCCGTCGAGCGCAACGTCACGCACTGGACAGCTAGAAAGTTATGCACAATGAGCTTGCTTCCGGCACGGCGCCACATGTGCGTCACTGTGCTCCGTGTGGTGGGACTACAGTTACTCGCAATTTTTCTCCTTCACTGTGTTTGGGCTGCAGCAAGCAGTTTACTGCCTCTGAGACGCAACACCTGTGTGTCGTGCAGTGTGGGTACACGTACTCGCAGTTTTGCTTGTGTGCTGTGTTTTGGGCTGGAGCTAGCAGTTTACTGCCTCCGAGACGCGACACCTGTGTGGCTGTGTGTCGTGCAGTGTGGGTACACGTACTCGCAGTTTTGCTTGTGTGCTGTGTTTTGGCTGAAGCTAGCAGTTTACTGCCTCTGAGACGCGACACCTGTGTGGCTGTGTGTCGTGCAGTGTGGGTACACGTACTCGCAGTTTAACTTGTGTGCTGTGTTTTGGCTGAAGCTAGCAGTTTACTGCCTCTGAGACGCGACACCTGTGTGGCTGTGTGTCGTGCAGTGTGGGTACACGTACTCGCAGTTTAGCTTGTGTGCTGTGTTTTGGCTGAAGCTAGCAGTTTACTGCCTCTGAGACGCGACTCCTGTGTGGCTGTGTGTCGTGCAGTGTGGGTACACGTACTCGCAGTTTAGCTTGTGTGCTGTGTTTTGGGCTGGAGCTAGCAGTTTACTGCCTCTGAGACGCGACACCTGTGTGGCTGTGTGTCGTGCAGTGTGGGTACACGTACTCGCAGTTTAACTTGTGTGCTGTGTTTTGGGCTGGAGCTAGCAGTTTACTGCCTCTGAGACGCGACACCTGTGTGGCTGTGTGTCGTGCAGTGTGGGTACACGTACTCGCAGTTTAGCTTGTGTGCTGTGTTTTGGCTGAAGCTAGCAGTTTACTGCCTCTGAGACGCGACTCCTGTGTGGCTGTGTGTCGTGCAGTGTGGGTACACGTACTCGCAGTTTAGCTTGTGTGCTGTGTTTTGGCTGAAGCTAGCAGTTTACTGCCTCTGAGACGCGACACCTGTGTGGCTGTGTGTCGTGCAGTGTGGGTACACGTACTCGCAGTTTAGCTTGTGTGCTGTGTTTTGGCTGAAGCTAGCAGTTTACTGCCTCTGAGACGCGACACCTGTGTGGCTGTGTGTCGTGCAGTGTGGGTACACGTACTCGCAGTTTAACTTGTGTGCTGTGTTTTGGCTGAAGCTAGCAGTTTACTGCCTCTGAGACGCGACACCTGTGTGGCTGTGTGTCGTGCAGTGTGGGTACACGTACTCGCAGTTTAACTTGTGTGCTGTGTTTTGGCTGAAGCTAGCAGTTTACTGCCTCTGAGACGCGACACCTGTGTGGCTGTGTGTCGTGCAGTGTGGGTACACGTACTCGCAGTTTAACTTGTGTGCTGTGTTTTGGCTGAAGCTAGCAGTTTACTGCCTCTGAGACGCGACTCCTGTGTGGCTGTGTGTCGTGCAGTGTGGGTACACGTACTCGCAGTTTAGCTTGTGTGCTGTGTTTTGGGCTGGAGCTAGCAGTTTACTGCCTCTGAGACGCGACACCTGTGTGGCTGTGTGTCGTGCAGTGTGGGTACACGTACTCGCAGTTTTGCTTGTGTGCTGTGTTTTGGCTGAAGCTAGCAGTTTACTGCCTCTGAGACGCGACTCCTGTGTGGCTGTGTGTCGTGCAGTGTGGGTACACGTACTCGCAGTTTTGCTTGTGTGCTGTGTTTTGGGCTGGAGCTAGCAGTTAACTGCCTCCGAGACGCGACACCTGTGTGGCTGTGTGTCGTGCAGTGTGGGTACACGTACTCGCAGTTTAGCTTGTGTGCTGTGTTTTGGCTGAAGCTAGCAGTTTACTGCCTCTGAGACGCGACACCTGTGTGGCTGTGTGTCGTGCAGTGTGGGTACACGTACTCGCAGTTTAACGTGTGCTGTGTTTTGGGCTGGAGCTAGCAGTTTACTGCCTCTGAGACGCGACACCTGTGTGGCTGTGTGTCGTGCAGTGTGGGTACACGTACTCGCAGTTTAGCTTGTGTGCTGTGTTTTGGCTGAAGCTAGCAGTTTACTGCCTCTGAGACGCGACACCTGTGTGGCTGTGTGTCGTGCAGTGTGGGTACACGTACTCGCAGTTTAACTTGTGTGCTGTGTTTTGGCTGAAGCTAGCAGTTTACTGCCTCTGAGACGCGACTCCTGTGTGGCTGTGTGTCGTGCAGTGTGGGTACACGTACTCGCAGTTTAGCTTGTGTGCTGTGTTTTGGCTGAAGCTAGCAGTTTACTGCCTCTGAGACGCGACACCTGTGTGGCTGTGTGTCGTGCAGTGTGGGTACACGTACTCGCAGTTTAGCTTGTGTGCTGTGTTTTGGCTGAAGCTAGCAGTTTACTGCCTCTGAGACGCGACACCTGTGTGGCTGTGTGTCGTGCAGTGTGGGTACACGTACTCGCAGTTTAGCTTGTGTGCTGTGTTTTGGCTGAAGCTAGCAGTTTACTGCTTCCGAGACGCGACACCTGTGTGGCTGTGTGTCGTGCAGTGTGGGTATGTGTAGCTGTGGTGTTCTCGCTTTCTGTTGACAGTCATGAATGTAATGCACCGTGCATCTTGCATGAACAGTGAGAAAAGAAGAGCAGTAAGAATGGTTGCACATCATTGCAACATCCCAGCATCATAGCGTAATGGCATTATAGCATGCAGTTGCGATGTTACCATTACTTCATCCCCCTAATGCTGTTGTGATTTCTTTCTTGTCACTTCATCGTATTTGTGTCATTTTCAGTATCACTCTCACCGCCTTTCCATTGCATATCGTGCTGCTGCCTATGCCGTTGTCGTCATACCGTGAAATCAGCTGTTATTATTCAATAAGACAGACAGAGACAAAGGGAAGAAGGAAAGGCAGGGAATTTAACCAGACTGAGTCCACTTTGCTACCCTACATCAGGCATGCCGTTGCATTCATTGTGCCCGCATCTCTGAGTCAGAATCGCACAACACCATCTCCATCATTGGCTTTGATCTTGTGATGACACCATTGTCATCCTGTTTTTGTCAGCATACCAGGTTCATGAATTCCAGCATCATGTCATCTCGCTGTGTGTGTGTTAGGCCATTGTCATCATATTTCCTACACAGCTTCAACATTTCATGGTTGACGTTCAGTGGCCGTAACGCCGTCATCACCACACCATCGTGTGCATCGTGTCGCTACTTTGTTGTCAATAATGCGTCATCCAGAACTGTTGTTCAATTGTTGCTGTACTGTCGGCCTTGTGAAATTCCGTTAGTATCATAGCTGTGACGTGGTAGTGGGTCCAGTCTCGCATTTCCCTCGGCAGAATCTTCTCAACTTGGTATCAACTCTGTTGCACCACTGTAGAGCAAGGATGTCTACTGCAAGTGTTCGTATGAGCCATGTAGTGTGCAATTGCTAATCTTCGAGGAGCAACAGCTTTCTTCAAACACATACACGAAAGGTTTGCGTGAAGCAATTGTAATGCATGGAGGCTGCAAGAACAATTTTTGCTCAATGAAAGTGGGACTGATACCTTCACCGTATGTGGAGGAGCAGTATTTTTTTATGGGTGTAATCGCACGTGATTGCTTCTTATAACACAAAAGCGTCACTTCGAGGTGAATGTGTAATACTTTCCTAACCTGCAATGTTGCAGAAGTTTCTAAACATGTGAAAGTGCTGCGTACTACCTTTTTTTTAAATAGTTGAAGCATTTTGTAGCCTCCACCATATATCTAATAGGGAGGTCATTCTCACAGCCAATTGAAAATGGTCACTGAAAGGGCAACGTGGGAAATTTTTCTATGTCCTCTGGCCTTGAAATAGAAATGTTGAGTATACGTTCCCTTTTGCACTTTAATTGTTCATGCCAAACGATGTGACTAAACATGAATTAGTTTTCCTTATCACGAACCTCAAATATTGGTTGCATGCTCCCGGGCCATGCCCACGCATGTATAACTCTGCACTTGGCTTCCCGTGTTTGTGATGTCGTACACTACACGACCACCTAGACCACAAACGACGAAGCTAGGACCCTTTTGCACGAGTCGATGGCCAGCAATCATCATTGTGAGATACGTCACAACCGATGCTTTTCTTTGTCTACCTGCAGCACACGGTGTTGTGTTTGGGCATGTCAGCTGCCTTGCACAGTGGGCTCAAAAAATATCGATGCTGCAGTGCTGACTGTGTCTGAGCAATCGAAGGTTTATTCGCAATTTGAAATTACGGATGAGCTTCTAAGCCAATTATGCCATTCCACTGGTAACAGTAATGTCAGCGGCATTTGGATATTAAAACATCCTAATGTACACAAACACCAGAGGTTCCATTTAAAGTGTATCCAAACTGTACAAGTCGCTTGCGTAACATCACCATCACAGCAATCGCATTGAAATGTGTTGAACCCTAAGAAGAAATAAAAATTGCGGTATTACAAGAAAAATGGCACCTGTGCGTAACATAGGGGCAAATTTTACTACAAATCGGCTAACAGGTAATTTCGGAAAGCTTAATGAAAGAAGGTCGCCACGACGTGTAACATAACACGATTATATGTACCTGAGTGTGAATGACACCCAACAATGACCTTCAAACGTGGTACAGCTTACGTAGCATTGCTGCACATTAAGTACGCTTGATGATGTACAATATTAAATTGGCAGCATATTTGCAACACCTTTGCGAACTCGAACTATGCGGTTCATGTTAAAAAGTGCAACTTGCGCAATTGTTCCTCGTTTGAGTGGCTGACAAAATTTAAATTTCATTCCCTTCTATTGTGTTGCACAACTTTGAAAATAAATTTACAACGGAAACTAAGCATTGTGTTAAAAGCAGTGTGGGGCTCATCATACGAAGTTTTTTGTTTTTAGGTGCGTTTCAAAATTCGCTGGTCACCTTATTTGGTTAAATGATACGTTACGATCTATGTTGCATTATCATGTGTATCTCAATGTGTCGCCTGTATTGCTGTGACTGAGAAAGTCCGATTTTTGTTGCATGGCTGGCAAAGACAAGCTTCTTATTACCGGGTATTTCCATGTGCCCCTACGAGGTCATGTTCACTCATGAACGAAACCAAGAAATGCATGCAGCTTAGGTTTCGATAGCATAAGCTGTTAAGGAACGCACTCAAACTTTTGTGGCAACAGTTTGTTGTTCTGTATGCACTGGAAGACATGCTATGTGGACTGTGCTGTTACTGTGCTTGCTCAAATGGTGTCGTGCGACAATTCTTTTAATAGAATTTGACCTCTTTGAATGATTGGCCATATTCATCATGTTCCCTTCAGTTTGTTGTTGAATACTTCCATAGTGTTTCCTACGTGTGTTACATTGTGACACACATCGAGAGTTATTTATGCTGGAAGTCGTTAACATGACGAGATTTTTCCTCTGTCTGAGGCGGACACAGATTTGTGTCCCATCATCGAGGAGCGGTTTACTTAAACCGACAAGTTATGCTCGTTTGTACTGCAAAGAAGTGTGCGTGCGTAACACTTTATTAGTATTTCCTTTCAGCATGAGCGTAGGAAGAAATGGTGACATCAGTTAGCGGCTCGGACGCAAACTACTAATCCATGTAATTCATAGCTTTGGCATGCATTTGTGTAAGCTACACGAAGTTTACGTGATGTTGTGTTGGCAGTGAGGGTGCAAGAATTAGCTTAAAATCGGCTTTTTTCTATACTCCAATGGCACAACAAAGATGTGCGGTGCCTATCCATACTTGAAAAGCACTGGAAGTGCATGGTACCTCACAACATTATTGCAAAGCTGGAACTCCCTTGTCAATTGCACCATCTTGACAGAAAGGTGAATTCCTGTTCCATACTGTGCCATGAACAGGGAGGGAATTCTATATAAAAAAAGGGGGGGAACAGCTGTTCACATGCTGCACACCTAGCCAACGAGCCTCCCACATGAATTTTTTCGCTCACAACAGCAGACTTTTCAGCGCTTCACGCTAGTGGCCGGCGCATGTACGTACACTTGGGAGGTTGTAATTAGAATGTACTTCATTAAATGTTGAGTTCGTCAAATGGCATCGTCGACCCATCCTCACACGCTTTCACTCGCACATACTTTACAGCATACAGTACACGCCAACGTCGTTATCGCCCCTGGAATTAATCTGGAACATCATGGCTACAGCGACGGCGGAAATGCGCCTACAGCGTCCACATAATTGCTATTGCGGCAAAAACAGATTGGTATAGCTAGAAGTTTCACCAGCCCGGAGTTGGTCACGGCTCTCTGCGTCTGCAGTGACATATCGTGAACTAGAAGCTGTGTGACCGCGTTGATTGCGCCACATGATTTAATAACATTGCAGTTATCAGCTATGGCACGAGAATGTGCAGTTAGATGATAGTGCCACAAATGCTCTTGCCTTTATGCAGAAAAACATGCACAATGCTGCCTCTTTACATACTGTAATGTTGTTTTCGTGTTGGTCTTTAATGTACCTATGTGCTTTCGAAGTGCCCTGTAAATTCCATTATTCCACCAAAATTGACATTGGCCTGCCCCAAATTGCATCAAAATGAATATTTTGTGCCCCAAATTGATCCAAAATACAATTATGTCTGCTCCAGACTGCTCTAACACGCAATGTTACTTGCTCTAAGAATTGCTGAAAAATAATTTGGGGCAGTTTCACCTGTGACATTGCCACACTACATTACTAGTAAACCTTGAAACATATGCTGGTATTTTTAAGAACTTTTAATACATACACATTCGTTAAATATAACCACTAAACTTGTGGTGTGTAATTTGTTAGAAATGAGGCCAGGACTGTGGCCAACTCGGATATTGGCCTCAGTTGCCGCTCCAGGGCGTCGGCCTGCCGCTCCATGGCGTCGGCCAGCCTGCCGACTTGGTTGTTCAGCACCCGCAGCTCAGCAGTTTGCTGCAATAAAAATCTTTCATCAGCAATGCTTCTATACATGTTACTGTGAAAGGCAGAGTTTTGCTGAACATGCAGTCGTCTTCGACGGGGAAACACATGCACATGCAGTGCCACAAGCACCGACACATTCATCCAAACTTGGGCTCTTTCGTACACATCCGCCTAACAAATGTGCTGCCACGTTCTGACCTGCTGTCATTAAATCTTGCGAAAATGTAACGGACACAACGAGGCTACTACTTTCACTCTACCAGCATGCAGCAGCACTGGATGCAATTGCACTGGGAACACAAGAGTACGGTTGGGTCAAAGCCAGGCATGCGAAACGTGTAGACAATCTAATGAACGATTAGTAGGGTTGTCACTTGAACCACGTATTGTAAGTGAACATGGCTAGCCTTCACCGGCACAAAACTGTGCTTTTTGCACAGGTGGCAATTCGCATGTGACTAATTTGTCTATTGCGGCCCAGCCAGGACAGGCTAATGCAGCGTTTGCATATGGTCTCGGTGATTGATCATCTGGCGTGGTGCAGGTGTGACTTGACAGGCATGGAAGTCTGGCCTGTGCCTCTGGGTCAGCAGAACAACAGCTAGTTTCACATACTGCAGATATGGCCTGCATGCCTAATGGTAGGTCGAGCGCAACTTTGCTCTTGTATAGATTTCATCCAGTGCTGTTTCGTCATGGTGACGTTGCCGAATGATGTTTGCATCCGCATTTGGGTGAAGTGTTGCAATGGCAGCACATCACGTCAACTTGCTAGTGCTTGCCTACTGTGACTCCTACTTGCATGTGTGCACTCTCAATCTCAATACTGCTTGCATCACTGCAAGGACGTACCAACGTATTGTTTTCTGAGGGGGTACTGTTGGGTAGGCACTGCAACATGTCTGATTGTTAAATACATAGACAAGCGAACAATGCACTCTATGTAATGTCAACCTCACGACCCAGGACATATGCAAGCCTGTTCTGCGAAACAAAGCTTTCGTAGCTTCGTTTTGCTGCTCTGTACTATTCACCTTTCACCTGTAGGTTTTGGTGCAACTCTTTCTGCTACTGCACTATAGCTCTCGATCCACAATTAAAATGGAATGCATGTTCCTGTGCTAGCGAAGTTCTGTGTGAAACCTGCAAGCATGTATTGCATTGATAGTCAGATGTCGTGTAATTTCCTCCCATTTCTACAGGTAACAGTGATGAGTTGTAATGGACTTATTCATTAACAGTGCGCGTTTTGTACTTACTCACATATGTTACTAATTGTCCCGTCACTGCTTTGCAACTGACATGTTTATTTGTATTGATATTGTTAGTGCTATTCATTTGCCTTACTAGCAACGCGCTCGGGTGTCTCGTTTCATAAAAACTACAGCTGTACCTCGCATTGTCTTGTGCTGGTCGTCCGTCTCTGTTGTTATGTAGCATTGCCGGTTTTTTTTCAGTTCTTGTCAACGCCATGTTTGTAAAACTGTCTGATGCAATCATATGTCGCTCCATGCTGATTTCTGTCATCATAATTGGCATAAATCTTTTACATGTGCTGTGTGCTGCTACGGACACATGTGACGTCACAAATAACATAATAAAAACATTAAGTGCTACAAAGCAATCAACAATGGCTGCTTGACCTTATGGACTCTCACACGAGATTCAGATATTGCCAGATGTGTGGTTACAGCACAGTTATAGCGGCCGTTATAGATGAATGAAAAGCATGCTTGGGTGCAGATGTTCAGCGATATGCATGGCATCTTGATGCATTTGCGAGCAGAGCAAAATTTGTTGAGAACATTTGAAATGAGACACAATCTCAGGGGTGACTGATAACAGAATGCTTGACCCGGGAAAAGTTCACAGAGTGCATATACAAGCAGGACTGCATGGTCAGTGCAAGACCCAGGAAAATGCTGCAAGCAGGCAAACATCAATGAAATGTCACATGTACAAAACATGTTAGGTCAACACCACAGAATGACAAATGTGCAGTGTAAAACAATGCAATGTTACCACACTCAAGAGTGTGCCTATCTTGTGGCGATAGGTAAGCAACAATTGCACTCAATTTCAAAGCAACATTGTGATATGTAGGGTTGCTTATGCACACATTGGTATGCAACTAACAGCTAGTTAAAACAGTTTTGTATTGTTTCACTTGCACATCATGCATTTTCTGTCAAATGTATGTATGTTTTCTAAATGAATGTGCCAGTAATAACGCTTCAATGTTTGGAAGCACAACCACTAGAAATACTGCTGTTGTCGCAGGCATGATGTGGCCCCTGACACCAGGAGAAAGTATCTCGCATTTTGGCCATTGCAAGTGCAACATCGCTATTCATAACGAAAGGTTCTCAGCCATGCCAAAGGTGGTCAGGGGGGGGGGGAAAGAATTGGTGAAAATTATGAGGTGTCTCAAATTCACATAAACATCGCCCTGTTTCGATTCGCTACACTTATCCATATGCCTGGCAAATGTCATGTAGCTGCATCACAGTGCTTTTCAACTGATTACAGAAGTGTGTATAAAATTCATACTGGAGGCCGCGAGGTCCTGATAAGCTATCACCTGAACCCTTTCAGTGCCGTCGACACACTGATGTGTTTCTGCGTTTCTTTGACATTGCTTTTGTGTGTCAGTGATTTGAGGACTACAGAAAGGTAGCATTTGCCATTGCAGGTGGCATCATATTTTTTTCTTTCTGTACAAACAAAAAGAAACTGGCATTTCGTTTGCAATATCTGAGAAATAAAAACCGCTGGGGGTGTTTCATGCCCGAAAGGAAAACAACAATAAAAGGGTTCATCACTTTGTATTGCAGAAATCAGTGCATTTTATGCTAGCTATGCGCACATGAATAACAATGTATTGAACAGCACTACATGTGACAAAAGGTATTGCGGCTGCCTAAGCACTACAAGCTGCTCGTTACAAGACTTCAATTCACTTTTCTGGGCATAAACTTGCATGTGATGCGCAACTTTGTTTTGCACATTAAGTTATGTTCATACCGTCTAGAAAAGCGCAACACATTCCAGAATCCCCTAGACAATAGTCAATACTTCTCATGTCAAATGTTACATACATAATGAAGATTCATACATTCGTACCATACATTCCTTGTCTCTGCATTTGAGTTACTAGTTTGCTTAACGTGCTGAATTGTAGGAACTTTTTCCCTGTTTTCATTTCTATTCACCAACTACACATCTGCACTTGGCTGCGGCGAAAATTCATTCGCTCGGGTTGAATTACACGTACACACTCTATCAGCACTGCCATCTCACCTTGCGGGACTCTTCCAATAATTTTTCAGCCACCTCGTTTCTTGCGGCTGCGAGGGCTACCCTTCTTGAGGTGTCCCCCACAGCCTGCTGCAGCAAGCGGCCTCTTGATGCAGCTCTTGGAGGCCCTGCATAATTTCGGAAGCACACTAGCTTTTAAGCTGCGCGACAAAAAAAATGTAACTACGCTGTTTAAGGAAGAGCAGTGCAATTATGGCAGCATTAGCAAAACAAGTATTCATCTGCACCACGTTTCACGTTGTACTTGACTTGACTGTGCATACACTTCATACCTGAAACACGAATACTTCATTGTCTCACGTGAGGAGCATAAACCTTGCAATTGTAATAGAAGCATGTTAAAATGGAAATTACAGTTGCTTTTACAGCCACACAACTAATGCAGCTCATCGTTTCTTTTATGTGTAGTACAGTGTTTGCATTGTGCATTTAACCTTCCTTGTAATATATCGACTTCCCACAAAATCCTATTCCCCGGCAGTCGATAATAGCATGCGCAGTTCAGGTACCTAGGAAGTTTCTCGTTCTTTCTTAATCTTTCTTTTCCGTACCCCTCATAGAGAGAAACAGCCATTCGCGAGTGCTCAGCCGGCAACCACATTACACGGTGTCATGCAAGTGTTCATTTGGCTGGACTGTATGTATGTGTTGTGTGGCATGGCATTTGCATAATTACATTTGTTGCATTTCAGTCTTGACAATTTCACTTCTGATTTGTGCAAGTTGTGCAAAATTACTTTTCCATATGAAGCTCTGCCAGTTAACAGAAGTGACATAGACCCCCTAGACTACACTCCTAGCTTCAT
Organism: Dermacentor albipictus; assembly: GCF_038994185.2. NCBI lineage: Eukaryota > Metazoa > Arthropoda > Arachnida > Ixodida > Ixodidae > Dermacentor > Dermacentor albipictus. The sequence goes on along the minus strand of NC_091821.1, from coordinate 279,939,925 downwards.
GCATAGGCGAGCTTTGTTAGCAAGCCACTAGGTAATCGCACATGCATGACTGAAAGTGTGCAATATTTTCTCAAACATACAACGAATACATAGCATGCAGGTGTGCATTCACAGAGTGCTGTAGTTGTTGCGTTCATTCAATTTTTTTTACCTTTTTGTGGGCATCTCCCATGTGTTAGGTTTGTCTGCCCACCAATAATACTACATACATTCGAAGCGGTTTTTCACATTGCCCTTGTTCTGCTCACATTTAAAGACCTTTCTGGACAAATTCTTTATTCATGCATTGCCTCATTACTAAATATCCAAACAACCTGAACCATACAGCATCCATTTGCACTTATTATGTACAACATACGTAGCGTTAACATTCAATAACAGAGTATCCATGAAGTATGCGTTCAGTTCGTTCGACTCTTCACCACTCCAATTAAAGCTGAATGCTAAACAATCTGCTGCACAGCTGAGAGTTGGTTGAAACATGAAGTTGCCTCAAGCACACGCATAGCATCTTTCATACCCACTAATGACCAAGACTCTTACACGCATTACTCAAACGCTTCACCTAATTGCATTTTACATCCACTTGGGCTCCTCGCATCGCATATTCACATATGAGCAGGCTTGTTTTGTTCAAATGTTATTGCCCTTTATGTAATATTCCGACTCTGCGGTCTGTAAGGAAATTACATGAAATGAAAAAAGCATGTGTGGCTCGAAGTGACATTTCCACACATAACTGCCTTGTCAATGCGAATGCTTGGTCCTTTACCAAGCATCTAGTGGTCAACGAGTTTACAGTGGTGCGTTACTACATGTCCTGTTCCATAAAGTTGATCCCCCAAAACGCAAAAAACGATAGGTTATCAAATCACTGCCATGCTGTATGATTCTGAGATTGCAGCATAACGACGTACCACATATGCATAGTTACAAGTAGGTGCACATCTTACTGCTTCAGGATAGCAATAGCAAATATACGTCCAAAAAATGTATGGCATGCCTTGCTGACACACCTTTTCCTCAGTGCTGTTTCGATGTCTGTGTGTATAGCGTTCATGAGCAGTTCCACTAGGTTACAGTGCTGTCCGAACAAGTGCTCCTTGTATGCCTTCAGTTTTCCTATTAACCAATACGCCACGTGGACAAATAAGCTTTACGTGCCTTTCACATTTAAACACTTGCTATGAAGCGTGTATAACTGGCCATATCGGTAAGTAATGTATGACAACACCGTGGCAGACGGGGACAAGCAACATTATACACATGTGAAAAGTGCGTCTTCCTTTCTCATGTTTGTAACGATTGCATCTTTTATTTCAGGGCATTACATTCAATCTATCGTGTCCCGAATTTAAAAAAACAATAGGTTTTGCGTAGTCTCTTCATCGCAACACCGCTATGAAGGTTACTGCAATTTTTCGACATACCACTAACCAGTACACATATACTGTGCACACACAGTACACATAGAACCTTTGCGTAATTTAATTTTCTCATGAGGTATAGGTTCCTCGCTAGAAAAATAAATGTCAACATGTGCACGCAACAAGCAAACGCCACGTTAACTTATTTGGTGATCTACAGGGTTTTCGATTACAAAGACGGCGCCGAATAAAACAACACACGAAGAGGGGGGACACGTAAGACAGCACGTCCCCCTTCTTCGTGTGTTGTTTTATTCGGCGCCGTCTTTGTAATCATGCTTAACGAATTAGCCCACCAACACATGCTCAGGGTTTTTGTGCTTACTTTCTTTTTTGCCTTGCTGTGCCTCTGTGTGTACACTGGTACTGACCAAGCAGCAATAAAATCAATTGGTTGTAGTACCTCTCGTGAGTATACCTTCTCTTTGTGGTTTCGTGTCTTCACTGGACATGTTTGTCTCACATGCATAAAGTACTGCAAGGTGCCTTTCATCTTCAGTGACCAGTACAAGGAACTTCTATATCACTATTACAGCTATGGTGACATTCAATGCACACATTTTTGGCGCGAGGTCGCAATTACGTTCACACACCACACACTTTCATACACGTTCATACACCACACACTTACGGCTGGCAGTACACCTTCCGCCCGTGACGCCGGTGCTTGCCGATGGTGGTTGCTGCCGAGGTGCTGAGGTGTCGCCTGGCTGTGACACCTCAGTCACAGCTGAGGTGTTTGGCTGCTGTTGCTGGGAGTCGCTCTGCATTGAAGAAAAACTAATTGTTAAGCTTAAGAGATGCAGACACTGGTCACAATAGTTACAAAAGGTGAAGCATATTGTGCAATCCAGTAGGCTTTGCTCTATTTAGGTACAGCTTGCCTCCAAGGCCTTCATTTGTAATGGAAACTTGTGCTCCAGCATTGTTTATTGCCTACTAGTTTTATTTACAAAATCTCATTATGCCCTTCCTTACTGCTTAGTTAAACAAGGCAACAGGATAGGTGAAGGTTTCTAACTGCCAATCCTGGCTTTTCTAAAGGAATACAAATATAAAGGGAGATTCTCACTTCGCATTGACTGCTCAAGAAAGGCGCAGGCCGCACCGGTACTGTACTCGCAGGCCCGAGTAGGGCGAGCACTCGGCCCTTCGCTCCCCCAAGGAGTCCACCGCCGGTAGACCTGCAATGTGGTTTGCGTAAACACTCGAAACAGACGTTACCCTAAAGCATACGCGCCTGGTTTACTTACTTCATCTCGGCGGATAGGTTTCCTGCGTCCGCCCTGGCCCGACTCACAAATCGGTTCCACCAACAACGCCACTGCACCACGGGCTTTGTGGGAGGGCCGGCATCGTTTAACAATTTCGCGAGCTCCTCCCACATTTCTTTTTTTCTCTGAGCTGTGAATTTTGGGTCCAGATCTCCTGATTTCACTAAACGGGGATTTCGCTCCATAAAGTTAATTATAATTTCTTGTTGCCGATGGTTTATGTGAGGGCCAATGTCCCGTGGTGCCATGGCGCTGTGATGGACAAACACTGTCGTCTGGAAGCTTGACTGCAGAGGGGTAGAAAATATTCAGGAAAACGTACAGACCGCCACTGGACTCTTTTATTCAGCATCATGAATAAACGCTTTGCAGTACACTCTTCTTGAACTTGTGGGCCTGCATGAAGATTATTATGCGTAGTCAACATCACTGCCGTCTGTTCAATGCCGCGACTTACCGTTGAACGTCATATTTCGTCGACGCAGCAGACGATACATTTGTCGGTGTGGTACTAGAGGCGATTCGAGTTGCAAGTTCTTTCGAAGCATCGCAGTCGTGACGACCAGGCATACACTGTCTGGTGCGCGCCCATTGACAACGATTTCAGCAGTACCATGGGAGAGTTCTCCGAGACAGCAACCATCAACACGACATACTGCCACCGCTACTTTACAGGGATTACCCACGCTCAGTGGCCGACGATCGTGCGTCCACCATTCGCTGCAAGCGTAGACGCAGTCATATTTGCGCTTCAGTTCCAACACTAGTGTCAGCGAAAGCACCAAGACAGCAACTACCAACAAGGCATACTGTGCTGCCGTCAGTTTACGGGGATGCTCGGTAAGCGACGGTTTGTGGTCAGCTGTTTCATTCATTTCAAACAGCTGCCATCTTGAGTTTCGGTTTGATACGTGGCCCTCTGGTGGCAAACTAGCAATTGCAGTTTACAATGCCAGAAAAAAGTGAAACGCCGCTATACCGTACAAAAAGATGATGAAAATAAAATTTTGAGACACATTATGTTGTTACCAGTCACGCGGCCAAGCTCGTCTCATATCTTCACTCGGCAAATCACAACCGAAACTAATAGCAAATGGCTAAACGGCATTTCATTCGATTTACGTTGTCACAGGTGAGTTCCAGGGCGCCCCGGGCACTACGCTCTTCGGGTACGCGGTCTTCCACTGCATTTTAGTGCAAGTTCGGATTCCCTTTTGATGACGTCAGCACTCGCTGAAGTTCAGAACAACAGAACGCGCATCTGATGACGTCAGGCCGAAGTGGACAGTCCACTAGGTGGACTCTTGCAGAATAGCCCCCCTGGTCGTCTCTGCGCTGCGATCTCCCATATCACAAGCAAAATGCAGTGCAAAACGCAACACTTCCGGCGCTGCACTTGCTCGATGTCGGCAAAGACGAAATCGGCGACACGCCGCTGCTGGCGGCAGTCGTCCTCGTCGCAATCACACAGCACGCACAGAAGTTCCCACCGTAACTTGCCGCAACGCCTGGTTGCAGTCGCCCCTAACGCAGCGCTTTCAGAACCACTCCATAGAATAAAGAACCACCACTCGACGACAACGTACTCGCGCGAGATGCAACACAATTGAAAAATGGCGTCATACTACTAACGGCTTCGGCTTTGGATCATTTGAATCCGCACAACTAGTTTCGGTTTTCTTTCCTTGCGTTGAAACAAAAACTGTTTTGCTCACTGATAATTTTACGTCACGTAAGTAATGCTCACAAATGAAACAGCCGTGAATTTAACACGCGTCTTGAAATACCCGCTACGTTCACTTCGCAGAAGCAAAATTTGCTCGTCCGAGTGCGGTTACGTTTGAAATATCTATCGTTGGGCTGTCGGAGCGTGCTCGAAGTGGGAAGACGCGGCGTAAATGTTCTTAATTTGCTTAGCTATAACGGCGCGGCTGCCCTTGATCTCTGTCGAGTGCAGTTTGCTCTGATGTAAGGTATAACTACAAAGCCGCCGACGTTACTGAATAATCTAGTGCACCTGAAGCTGCCAGAACTCCGGTATTTTCTCCACAATTTCTTGCGACTGCGTTCCGCTGTCACCAAATGCGAGTGTAGTGTTTGACGGAGATTTAGCAACACATTTTCCCGAAATATCGTTCACCGCTGTATCACGACGTGGAGAAGCAGCGTTGTTGGTCCTCAGTAAAATTTTCTGTTTATTGTGAATTTAGCGATAGCAGTTATATGGGCACAACCGTCGAAATATACCTGTCGATTTTACCGCGAGCTTACGTATAAAGTCAAGTGCGATAAGATCCCATCCCACGCCGTTGACTGTGCGCGTTAAAGGAAGTGTTCGAGGCTGAGCCGGGCTGGATGGGCGCCCCAAGTCAAGTATCTAAGGAGGTCACGTGATAAAACGCGCGCAAGCCGGGAGAGGGAGGCGCTAGTTTAGCGCGCTTCTCCTCCTCTAGCTATTGCTCTAGCCCGGTCTTGCGCCACCCTCGCTCTGTTTTGGAGATAATTTCCGATGGATGCAAAGCTGGGAGTGGGGGGGGGGGAGGTAAGGGTGTGCTCAGATAGCGCAGATTTTCGGAGACGCTTTGAAGGAAGAGGCAGCAGAAGCGTTCGGTCCGCTCTGCTCGCGCCCTTCATCACACCAACGCTGTGACAGCGAGTGTTCGCCGTCATTGAGTGAGATCTGTTGATGTTTGCACGTGAGCGCGTGACCCAGTGCTTGCTAATTTCAGGAGTAAGCGAATGTTTGCTGCAGTTTATTCAGCCGATGAAACTACGAACCTTGGTTCGTGCAATAGTTCGTGCAGTGGTTCATGCAGCATTGGGGTGAAACTGCTGTGTTATTGCTTTTATATTTCTAGGGGGTTCCAAAGCAGTGTTGCGTACAGTAATATTTGTTTCTGGTCGCGGAACGCAACGCACTGCGGTAGCCCAGTGGCTTTGGTGTTGCGCTGCTGAGCTCGAGGTGACGGGTCCAACCACAACCGCGGCAGTCACATTCCAATGGGCTCAGAATGCGAAAATGCGCGTATACCGTGGATTCTGTACACGTTAAATAACCCGAGCTGCTGAAAATAAATCTGCAGCTTTCCATTACCGTGCGCCTCATAACAAGATCTGGATTTTTGAACTTAAATCTTCAAAATTAAATTTTAAGTCGCGGAATTACACTTACAATCGACACTGTTGAGGGCGCCTACTGAACTTATCTCGTTGCTGTGCTCTCTTTAGTAGCCAATACTTTTTTTTTAGATTTACTTATGGTCAGAATCCAGTGTGGCAAATCCAGGTCTTCCTTAGCATAGGAAACCAGCTATCGCTTAAGCGTGCGAGGTATCAACAAACATGGTCAAGGAAAATCAATATATAGAGTTCGAAGTAATTGCAGAACATGACAAGGATGAAAGAATGATACACCGCATTACAACCAGGACAGGAACCCGAGGGCCTGCCTAAAACAGAAGAGTTTATCTGGTATTTCTTCTCCTGCATTAAAATCTTTCTCTCGCCAGACTCATCTCAAATACCAGAGGAATGGCGATCTTCCACGACGACTCTTCGCGTGCTATTGAGAGTCAAACGACCCACGCGCAAATGTTGACTCTTGTTTTCTGACTCTACTCGCGTAAAAGTGGGTCTTCGGAAGAAAAAAGAGAGTCAAGTTGCCGTGACTCACTTTTTACTCTCTTTTTTCTTAGAGTGTAGAGCTCTCTGGTCGGCTTGCAGCCTCAGGGATAACTGATGCGCTTCAGTGAGTAATGCAACAGATTGCGCCGCACGAGGTAATCCAAGCATAGTCGAAGACTAACGCGATGATCTCGTTCCACTTGGGCTAATAAACTAGCTGGTACGTTCAGGACTGGTAACGCATTCATCATGCCTGAGAGTACAGATGACTGGTACACCCGGAGAGCTCTTCTTTGTCGCAGCCAGCGTCTCTAGCAGTCAAGGCGGTCACATACTTAAGAAGGAGGTGCAATTTGCGTCGTACAAATTTAACGGCAGGACGCCAAGAGATGCGATCATCCACAATTCACCCCAAATAACGGTGTTGTCGCATCCAGTTTATAGGCGTTTCGTCAAGGTACAGTCGGCTCATTGTTCGACGAACGCGTTGGTTAGGATGATATGCTATTGCAGACGACTTAGCAGGTGATATGAGCAGGCCAACTTCACCCATGTACTCCGAAGTAGCGCTTAGAGCTCCTTGCAAGCTTGCACGAAGCCGCGGACCAAAGTGCGAAGGGCTACTTATCCATAGACCAAGGACATCTGCGTAGACAGCTATGCTCACAGGGAAGTCCCTGTCCCGAGGCAAATGACTTGGAAGCGCGGCGAGTACGGTGTAAAACAAAAGCGGTGATAAAACGCTGCCCTGCGGGACACCCGTACTTGACATTTCGGGATTCACTTGTTATTTCTACGACACGAACTTTTATCCGGCGCTCCGATAGAAAGTTATGCACAAAGGGGAGCAGACGATCCGAACTTCGCGCGGTTGCAAGAGCCAAAACAATCGCCTTATGCGGAACTGAATCGAAAGCTTGCTGTGTGTCTAGAAAGATCATGCAGGCGGAATGTTTGTCTCCTTTTGCAAATTGGAACGCTGAGACAAGGTCTGAGATGCTGTCCAGAGCTCAACGGCGACGACGAAATCCACTCATGACATCAGGGAAAAAATTCAGCTTTTCTAGCCTCACATTTAGGCGAAACAAGACCATTCGCTCCATTAACTTGATGACATTTGAAGTTGGGGATATTGGCCGGTACACTGTAAAATAATTTACAACCCTAAGGGTTTTTTTCGGTGTCTATAACTAACCCCCTAGCACCCTTGAAAAAGCTGGGTTTTATAGGGAATTACACCCTTATGATGGTTATTCTATATTCCAATAACACCCTATCCCTTGAGGGTGTTTTGAACAACATATTACCCTTCGACTCATGGGGTGTAAGGGTGTGATCAGCAATATATTACCCCTTCACCTATCGGGTGTAATGAGCAATATAATAGCCCTTGAAGTACAGCATGTGGAAGCGGGTACATATGCACTTCATTGTTTGTTTCTAAGTCTACAGTTAGGCTAGCACACAGAAATGTTATGTATGGTGTGCATACAATAGGTAATGTGTTTACAAACGCACTGCATAGCAACTTTGAGAGAAAAGACATTATCACTTGTGAGTGTTCTGCGTGAAATGGTTCCATTTATCACAGATACAGAGTGACTGCATGGAGGGTCATTTATTCTAGCCTCCTGTACAATATTTTGAGCTTGCACTATGCCTTGTGGTGACAAGTCTTGCGGCCGTTCTACATTGAAGAACAGTCTCATCCACACCAAAGTTCCAGGGCACAGGCGAGGATGATGATGCCTTTTTGTAGCTCCATTCCAATGTCCTAAGGCGAGCCATCATAGATGAAGCCATTTCTTCATTGATCACTGCAGCCATCTGCTTCATTTCTACCTGCAAAATGATTTGTTGCAATTTAATGTCAGGAAAAGTACACGAAACATGACTAGCAGCGCTTCCCTGCATCATTCACTTTAATATTTCAAGATCAAATGAAGAGCAGGTTAAAGAAAACAAGCACAGATAGTGCTTACTTCCAGGAAATCGTTATTTCGAAAGAATAAGGCATTTAATCTGCCACATCATGAATGTAGGAGAGACAGGCTACACAACTATATGAGGGCAATTCAGAAATTATTGCCTCCAAGCCCACTACTTTGCCAATATTACAGCAAACATTTTGAACTTTTTATCATTGATGCACTTATGCTTAAGCTATCGAATGTCACTTGCCTCGCCTTCCTATCTCTTCTCGTTCCAGAGTAATCGAGCAATTCATGGCATCCAGTGGTGACGTCCAGTTGAAACAACAGGCTGTAATTGAATTTCTGACTGTGGAAGGTTGTGCGCATATCAACATTCATGGCCATTTGACTGCAGTTTACAAGAATGCCTGTGTTGACGTCAGCACTGTGCAGAGGTGGGCAAGGACTGTGAAAGACCAAAATCCTACCACATCAAATCTCCCGGATCAGCACCGAAATGGATGGCCCACAATGGCTTCTGATGAGGGTCATGAACATCAGCAGATGAGTTGACTCGGTGCAATCGCAGGATCAAGCAACACCAGATTGCAACACTCGCCATTTCCATTGCCTCAGTGAACCACATCATTAAAGACCTGCGTTACAAGAAGACTTGCGCTTGTTGGGTGTCACAGTAACTGACGACTGACATGAAAAAGTCGAAGCATAGCCAACAAGTTCAATTCTTGTAACCCAGGAGGTTTTTAATTATGTGGTTCACTGAACCAATGGAAATAGCGAGTGTTGCTGCAATCTGGTGTTGCTTGATCTTACGATTGACCCGATTCAACTCGTCTGCCTGATGTTGATGATCCTCATAAGAAGCCATTGTGGGCTGTCCAGTTCGGTGCCGATCCTGGACATTTGATGCGGCTGGATTTTGATGTTTCTCAGTACTTGCCCACCTTTGCACAGTGCTGATTTCGACACAGGCATCCCCGTAAACTGCTTTCAGATGGCAATGAATGTTGAAGGGCGCAGAACCATCCGCAGTGAGAAATTCAATTACAGCCCACTGTTTCAACCGGACATCACCACTGGATGCCATGCATTGCTCGATTACTTTGGCACGTGAAGAGATAGGAAGATGGGGCAAGTGACATTCTATAGCTTAAACATCAGTGCATTAATGATAAAGAGTCAAAATGTTTTCAGTACTACTGGTAAAGTAGTGGGTTGTGCATCAGTGCACAACCCACTTTTGTGCCTCAGTGCATAAAAGTACATTTTGTTAAAAAAGTAAGTGGAACAACAGTGCATTTTTCCGGCAAGTTTGATGGTGCATATCTCCAAACTGACGCCATTCTGGAAATCAATTCCAAGTAGATACACCTTGTAATCTCACTGGCTATGATTCGTAAATTACAATATGTGCCCCAGATATGTGGTGGCGCTGGCAAACACTCCCAGCGTTCTACTAGGAATCATAAATACCCAAGAAAGTGATGGGGAAACGGCGCCCGCAGTAGCTCAATTGGTAAAGCATCTAACGCGTAATGCAAAGACGTGGGTTTGTTCCCCACCTGCAGCAAGCTGTTTTTTCATCCACTTTCATTTCCATTAATTTATCATTTCTTTATTTCATTTGTTAATCACAAGTAATTTACCCTAACTTGTCCTTGGTGTCAGTGTTTGCTGGCTTCTTAGGATATGATTAATAAACATCGGGTTTCTTGGTTAAGCCCCTTTCTTTTCGGTTATATTAGCTATAATGTAATTCATTCGAAAGATAATAAATTTTTTTAATTAGTTTAATATGTTTCGATTTCTTGTGCTAGATATATCTGCGTGTTTGAATATTCCTGCTCAAGGACTAGAATTATGCTATATGCAACAGGACTATATTTAAAAATTCCACAAGACTGAAAATCATCACCCTGCATAAAAACAGTGTGAATTTAAAAACAAGCTTCAGTGAACCTTATTGAATCAGCAAATGGCCAGTGTAACTAGTCTGATCATCCTGGAAATCTTTTGTAACTTATAAGCATAGTGAATTTCAATTGCACATTTAGGAGTGCAAATTTTTCTAGAAGTCAGCTTTTTCTTTTTAACAGCTAGCATCCCTGCCAGTTTGCTTAAACATAATGTTGCATGACTTCAACAGTACTGCACAATCACTTTTTTCTGCTCACAGTGTCTAGTGATGTGTCTTTAGCAGCTGAGATAATTAATGTTCATGCAGATAAACATCAGAAAACATTGCAATAACTGCCAAGAAAATGCAATCATGCGTTTTGTTTACAAAAGAGCATGTGCTTTACCTTCTGCCAGGTTTGTTTTCCGTGTCAGGCTAGAACGGAACTTGCACAAGAGGCACCTTTTGCATCCATGAAGATATTTTATGAGGTTATGGTGGTGTCGAAACATGACATCAACCATAACACTTTAAACTATTTTATGAAACAGGTATTTGTACAAAGATAGAAACGGCACCAATTTTGAATTTATCACATTTGGTTTAGAGTACCATAGTATAAATGGCTCAACTAGTACAGGTACGCAAACGGGCTAGTTGGTATTGGTCGATGACGTTAGACAATGTGAACTCGACAAAGGATGGAGAAAGAGGCGATAGCATTTGTTCCATTTCTCGCCACTTTTGACGTCCCTTGTACAAGTCTGCGCTGTCTGTCGAACATCATGGATCAACTAGTACAGCCTGAAAAAAATATGTCATGAAAGAAAACTTGACTTTCAACCTCGACAATTCTGCCTGTTAGGTATTATGGTTTCTTTAGAACGTATTTCTTTATACAAAGTCAGACTCATCAAGTAAGGCTTACTGAGAAAGAAATGAAGAACAACGTCAACACCTCTCAAGGCACATGCATCAAAGGAGTCAGAGCATCATACACATTACCTTTAGATGCAAGAGTATTCTCTTTCTTAGGCAAACTGCATTTCTAGTTTCTTAAAGCCTATATATTTATTTGCCACAGCTATGGGAAAATCACAAGGTGGAAAAGATGTGTTGGTGCAATTTCAACTATTATGTACGACAGCAAAAGGTAAAGCACAGGAAGTCTCACTGCTCCTCTGTCTAAATGATATTCAGTTTCATTTGTCATGTCCACTCCTATCCTGATGGCAGCAGAAACAGGAAGACAGCAGCGTGGTTCAGAAAGTAGATGAAGGAGCTGATATCCTAGCTAACATAAAGAGTAAAAAAAGGGAGCTGGTCAGGCCATGTAGTGCAGACGTGAGACATCATTAACTAGCGCGAAAAAGACAACGGACGACAGCTAGAAGCACACTGGACAGAACTCTAGGCTTCAACTGAAATTTTGGCTACACAGAAACATAGGATTCAGGGGATGCGACCTCAAGGCATGGAAGCAACATTTATCTTTCCTTTTCCCTGCCTGACACAGGAGGTATTGGAGCCAATCGATGGGCAGGTTCATTTCGAGATACGAACACTCTTTTTTGGCGAGAGCAAGGGAAGGGGTGCTTACACACTTATCACCCGCTTTTCGATGCAAAGTGCTTCGAATATTTTCATGTCGACCTGCCTCTAGAGCCGCGTGGGCAGATGAGTGCTTTGAAACTGCTCAGTGCATGAGCACTTACAGCAATGATTGGCCAGATGGCCACCAGCCATGACAGCTGCCCTATCTTTGTTCCCCCAAGCGGTCGTTTAAACACCGACCTGTTTGGCTTGAGGACACATAGGGCAGCTTTGAGTGCCTTGGTGGCTGGTGGCCACATGACCAATCATCGCCATACGTGCTCATGCACCGAGCAGTTTCAAAGCAATTGTGTGCTCAGGCAGCTCCAGAAGCAGGTACATAGGGAAATATACGAACCACTTTGCATCAAAAAAGTGGGGAATAGGTGTGTAAGCACCCGTCTCTGGCTCTTACCAAGAATGTTCGTAAGTGAAATTAACCTGTTCATAAATTTGTTCCGATAGCTCCTGTGTTGTTTCTGTCCGTCGACATTCTGTGCATTCCATGTTTCTGTGTAGCAAAAATTTCAGTTGAAGTCTAGACTTCTTTCTTATGTGCTTCTTGATGTTGTCTTTTTTACGCTAGTTATTGATGTCTCAAGTCTGCAATGAGCACCAACTAGCCCAAACCCGCCGTGGTTGCTCAGTGGCTATGGTGTTGGGCTGCTGAGCACGAGGTCGCGGGATCGAATCCCGGCCACGGCGGCCGCATTTCGATGGGGGCGAAATGCGAAAACACCCGTGTGCTTAGATTTAGGTGCACGTTAAAGAACCCCAGGTGGTCAAAATTTCCGGAGTCCTCCACTACGGCGTGCCTCATAATCAGAAAGTGGTTTTGGCACGTAAAACCCCAAATATTATTATTATTATTAACTAGCCCAAGTGCCTTCTTCAACCATGTAATGCATAGGGCAGATAACCGGTGGCACATTCGAGTTACAGAATGGATGCCAAGAGAAGAGAAGGGTAGTCAAGGACGGTAGAGAAGTAGACTACGATGAAGTCAAAAAATTTTGCAGGCTTCACTTCGAATCAGCTAGCGCAAGACAGGGGTAATTGGAGCTCACTGGGGGAGGTCTTCATCCTCCGGTGAAAAAAATATGTAGGCCAATTGTGATGAAAAAAATTGGAGGACGCTTAAGCTTCGCCGTCAAGAGTGGGACGCGACAGCGTTCCCGTCGACCCGCCAAGGGGTATAAGACAATGCGCTACGGCACAGCAATCACTTACGATGCGCCCCGCATCGGACTTAGCGCCCACCTATCACGCGGTGAGCGTAGAGCAACGCAGCGTTCGGCGCGGCAACGAAACGTGCGCCTGAGCGAACGAAACGAACCAAAGAACTCGGTGTCTCGGAGGGGAAACGATCTACGCCAGCCAAACGTCGTGATCGGCACGGGCAGAGAGATAGATAGTGATCTAAACCGGGAGCACGGCGAAGCGTCGTCAGGGGAGAGGGAGTCCCGCGACGCGCCTGGCAGCGGTCCCAATGCGCGCGCGGCGCGCCTCCTGTCGGGGCAGCGCCGTACATTAAGAGGAGGGGGTCTTCTGTGTTTGCCGCAAGATGGCTCTGCGTGTGCGGAAAGCGCAGAAGAAATGCAGCGGAAACGCACTTCGCAACTCGTGTAATTGTGACTTCTGTACGTTACATGGTCATAATTACCGATATACACCGCAGTATAACTTTCCACGGCTCGTTTCGAAGGCAACACCGCATTCACTAGAGGCGCGTTTGCACCGCTTGGAAGCATCGAACTCGTGGCTGAGTGGTAGCGTCTCCGCCTCACACTCCGGAGACCCTGGTTCGATTCCCACCGGGCCAATCTTGGAAGTTGCTTTTTATTTATGCAGCGCCTGCCGTGATTTATCGCTCACGGTCAACGCCGCAAACGCCGACGCCGACACCCGACACCGACGCCGACACCGACGACACCGGCTTTTCTGCGACACGAGCTCCTTAACGCTATCGCGTTAAAAGTATACCTGTCGGGTCAGACGTCTTCACTGTCTTTTCAGCAACGTGTAGGCCCAAGACAGCCAGTCGGTTCCCACGCAATTGCTTCATGCTGACTGCAACTGCATGGGCACAAGAAAACAACCCACCATTAATACCATTCGAGATTGACGACTCAATAAAAGAACCTCTCAAAACTGCAAATACAATTAAGCATTTACCAGCTTAATAAATACATATATAAAGGACAAGAATAGTTACAATAACCATACACTTTATAACTAGACATTAAAATAAGGTAGTGAAGCGTACAATAACCGTAGGACGCTAAGTGCAATTCATTTCAGAAATACTGTTTACAACTGACAGGACGCCTTAGGCAGGGTTCAGTCACACAACAAGAAAACAAATAGTAGTAATAATAAGCACGCCTGCGTGAAACCAAGAAACGAGTACAAGGACGAGAAAAAAATTTAGTAGGCTCGGTGTGCGTATTTATACAAAAAGATAAATTTACAAACAAATAACGCAACCACGCATTCATCCGCAACAGCACAACAGCTTCTATAACAAACGAGCACAACTTAAAGCGATTGATAAGTACATAGCCGGGACGGTCGTGGTTCTTTTGTTTTGCATTAGTTCTAGTCATGAAACCACAAGCATTGCAGGCTGCCTGCGCCATTACCTACCACGGGACCTCCGACAAAAAGATAAATAAATAATAACAATTGAGTGAAAGTACGCAAGCGACATTTAATACGGTTGTCACACTGCACACTTTTGGCCGCGATCGATCCTGACTGGAATTGAATTTCTGGACGCGTTTGGCCTCGTTGCACAATCGGTGGACGGGAGCCAATCGCGGTCGAAAATTTCGATCCAGAACGCGCTCAATCGTGCTCGAAAGTGGCCGTGTGACACCGGTATAAGTCTGCGCCCATCTTTGGTAACAGAAAGAACCAATTAGTCAAACCAAAGTATTATTTCCCTGTCTGAGCCGAATACTGACGCGTAGCAGTACTTAATTCTCTACAACTCTAGTTGAGGACACGTGAACAATGAAACATTCATTTTTTTTTCTTTTTCACATTCGGTGCCCTTAGGCTACGCCTGGAGTAACATATACTACACTCGCATCCAACACACCTTGCGCTGTCCTTTAAATAAATTACGCGAAAATTACTACCACAATGACGCACCATAAAAAACGCGACGCTGAACGTGGCTACGAACGTACCTTTTATATGAGCAGTTCATGCGCCTTGCAAAAGGCCCTCGGTTTGAAGGCGGAGCGCTGTCACGATCTGTACTCTGGGCACGCCGTTTCGTTTACGTAGTGGATGGACCATGTTGACGATGCATTCCGCCGAAAAACAAAACGTCCACTTCATCACTGTTCAGGCCGAATGGAAGATGTTTTCTCCTTCGCCACGAATGACGGCCGTCGTAGGCGTAGTAAACACACTGTCACAAAGAAACACCGATGTCGTAGGTCGCTGGTGCCCTTCTTTCTCACGCATAATCGCGTCGCCTTCACTCCGGACGCTCACTTCGCGTCGATGAGCACAAAAGTACACGAAAACAACGAGGTGGTACAACCTAAACGCAGCAAAAAAAATTGGAGGACGCTTAAGCTTCGCCTTCAAGAGTGGGACGCGACAGCGTTCCCGTCGACCCGCCAAGGGGTATAAGACAATGCGCTACGGCACAGCAATCACTTACGATGCGCCCCGCATCGGACTTAGCGCCCACCTATCACGCGGTGAACGTCGAGCAACGCAGCGTTCGGCGCGACAACGAAACGTGCGCCTGAGCGAACGAAACGAACCAAAGAACTCGGTGTCTCGGAGGGGAAACGATCTACGCCAGCCAAACGTCGTGATCGGCACGGGCAGAGAGATAGATAGTAATCTAAACCGGAAGCACGGCGAAGCGTCGTCAGGGGAGAGGGAGTCCCGCGACGCGCCTGGCAGCGGTCCCAATGCGCGCGCGGCGCGCCTCCTGTCGGGGCAGCGCCGTACATTGAGAGGAGGGGGTCTTCTGTGTTTGCCGCAAGATGGCTCTGCGTGTGCGGAAAGCGCAAAAGAAATGCGGCGGAAACGCACTTCGCAACTCGTGTAATTGTGACTTCTGTACGTTACATGGTCATAATTACCGATATACACCGCAGTATAACTTGCCACGGCTGGTTTCGAAGGCAACACCGCATTCACTAGAGGCGCGTTTGCACCGCTTGGAAGCATCGAACTCGTGGCTGAGTGGTAGCGTCTCTGTCTCACACTCCGGAGACCCGGGTTCGATTCCCACCGGGCCAATCTTGGAAGTTGCTTTTTATTTATGAAGCGCCTGCCGTGATTTATCGCTCACGGTCAACGCCGCCGACGCCGACACCCGACGCCGACGACACCGGCTTTTCTGCGACACGAGCTCCTTAACGCTATCGCGTTAAAACAATCTAATCACTCACAACTTCAAGAATGTCACGGAGAACACACACATGTGCTCCCGGCGGCCCGCCGCGAGACGCAGGAAATGACGTAGCGGCGATAGCGGCGACACCTGTCGGGGGAAGTTATTTCAATTTCGGTTTCGTTTTGAAGGCATAAAAACAAATATTCTTTTAAACTATGTGTGTGTATTACTTTCAAAGCTATTTATTTTACGCTACCTCTAAGCCATTTTCTGTGTTTACGGGTAGGTGCACTGGAAATTTATTTCCAGAAACATGGGCTGATATCAAATCAAATGGGGCAAAGGTGGGCTGGTAACTGCGTGTAAGTGAATTTATTTGTCGATGCTTTCTTTTTTGTTTGTTTGCTTGGACGTTCATTTGTAAAGAGACGTGGCCCTTCCTGATTGTATAAGATACAGAGGTACTTGCGAGTCTGTCTTTTCTTTTATGCACAGAGAAGCAAAGCTTTAATTGGCATTCTCAAGAAGTTCACAATGCTCATATTTCTGAACTGGAGTGCTCACTCAAATTTTAAATAGCTTGGATTAACGGCAGATATAAAAGTACTTGCATAATAGCTTTCTAAACGTATAGGCGACACCACGAAATTTCACATGTGCAGAATTACACGAAAACCTTAAGTTTCCAAGTACGAAAAGTCTTTCTTTGCCTGCTGTCGTGAAAGTGCAACCGAAGCGAATCCAGATCTCGGGGGGTTTTTTTTTCTTTGTTTTTATGAGCGGGTGAGCGAGTGGGGCCTATGACCGCTCAAAAGAAAGAACAAATATAACAACGATTCCGTGAGTTGTCGTTGCATGCTCGTTGTCGTAACAACGAGCACCGTGAGTTGTCGTTGTCATAATCTGATGTCGGTCTTTGTCTTACTGCAGTTGCTTATAATAGCAGTTTGACGGGTAATGAGGAAGATATATTCAAAATCGAGGTATTTTGTGCATGCGGTAGACAAGTCATTTTCGACCCAATTACGCTCGCCCTCATACTACCATGAGCAGAGCAATTTAGTATTGTTCCCATTCAATAACTGTGCCTATAACATCTCCGAACCCCTTTGCTCGGCGAGGGTGCAGCTGTGGTAAAGGCTATTGAATGACAACAATTTCCTGGCAAAGTGTGGGAACTGTGATGACATTTCGTCTGGGTGTTGGCTTTAAGCATTCTCTTGTCTCCCCTTAGTACCATACTGTCTCTCCTCTGCGCTGTTGCATGTGAGTACAAAAAAGTAAGTGCTGCACCTTCTGCACTACTTTTGCGGTGGGTGGGGGTGGGCAGAAGGGGGCTAACGCGTAATTAGTCTTCCAGAGGGCATTGTGTCGATGGCCAGGGTGTTTCAGTGGGCATTGTGACGGCCAAAGAGGTCCAAAGAGTATTGTAGCGATGCCCACGAAGTTCTCGCTAAAAGGACTCGCACACGCCTTCCCCGCGTCCCTCTCATGTTCATTATGCACGCTCTCAAACCACCCACCGACGCGGCTGGCAAGCCAGTGACAGCAGCAGCAGCAGAATTGGAAAAAGTGAGGGAGGAGGCATAGAAAGCTTCGCTTTAAAATCTGGCAGAGCGCCCCTGTGCACGCTGTAACCTGCAATCCAGAGCTCTGGTGTTTTGACAAAATTCAATTTCATTCTGCAAAGTATTTCTTTCCCGTATTCAGCATGTGCACCTGTCCTACCCGTCTCGCGAGGGGAGACGGGCGAGTCTCGCGCAGGTCTACATATACCAAGACATCGCGAACGTACTTGGTAGGTGGGCAGTAGCGCGCACACTTGAAAAATGCCTCACCACTGTTCCGTGAACAAAGATTGGTCTGCAAATGCCCCGCCAATTTCTGGAATCTCGTTATATCTACAATGATTGGCTTGATATCCTATTCTTGCATGCAATAATACTGTCTCCAATTTGGGAGGGGAAATATTTCAGTAAATACCGTCGTTAGTCGGTGTTGTAAATACTTTATGCATCGCAAGTTGTACGTTGGTTCTCTATACTTTCTAAGATTATTCTCCCTTTCTTTTTGAGCACTCCGTTCAGGCAGCTGTTTGTAAGCCAGTAGAACGTTCCTTTACTATACAACTACAAACTTAATAGTTTCTTTTTGTACAGCCAGCTTCGTAAATTGACGCAGACGCGAAGCCATGAGCGTTTTGCACGGCTCTTTCTGCAGATGCTGCTTGAGCAAAGCATTGTGGTGGGTGAGAAGGCTCAAGTTTGCCAACGAACCTACCTTGTTTATAAACTTGAGAGAAGCAGAACGAATTGGGGTTATTGATTCGGCGAAAGAAGGTCAGGTGGGGTCAAAGCTTCTCGAATCGGCGTATCTTCTGTCCGCGTATGGTTCGTCGCACCCTTTTCTGCCTGTTTTGTCATGCTTGAAAGAAACCTAGACGACCGCACTGCTTTAGAGCAATTGTGGCGCGTCCAGCTGCATGCTGTCACGTGGCCTATTCATTTTGCTAGATTCCTGGCGTCCCAAAAGCAAGAGCTGCACTAGTTCTGCCTTGCTGAAAACATTTTGAACATTTTTCTTTTGGTTAAGTATTCAATACTAGAAAAAGTAGGTGCGCGCTTTTGGATTCCGCGGAATTTGTGCGTGACGACATTTAGGAACTGTGTGCCACCTAGAACACTGTGACATAACAGATAGTAGTGCTTCAGCAACAGGTTTTTCTCAGGACATATTTAAAATGGCTTATCAAAACAGACAGTGAAACGGAGGGGGACTCTCTTCAGGAGTTTTGTCGGCTTTGAAAGCCCGACATGTCTCGGGGGGGAAGGGCTTGGGGTAAGGCAGGGCCCATTTCTGGATCCGCCACTGGTTTTTAGTGCCGTGGGACACGCCGTCTCTTCGTGCAATTGTCTGTTTGTGAATGTGATAAAAACAAACAAAAACACCCTTGCACCCACCCCCAATATTTTTAGTCAGTGCACCCTTTCGGTGGGTAAAAGGGTGTTATGGCATCTAGAACTGCCCTATGCTTCGCAAAAAGTCATGATGATGGGATGTTTCTTGAATGAAAACACCCTTCAAGGGTGTTATGATTCGCAATTCTCACCATGAAGGGTGTAAATTATTTTACTGTGTAGTACTTGAGGTGTCTTGCAGGGCGCCCGGGCTTTCAAATTGGTATAACCACGGACGATTTCCATTCCGCAGGGATTGCACCGGTTCTCCATATATCATTATAGTCGTCCAGTATAGGGTCAGGAAAGCTCTTACTGCTTACTGCTCTTACTGCTCTTACTGCTGATGTGACGCGATGAAAAGCTCCAAACGAGTTTCTCGAGTCGCCATTCCTTTCTGCCCCGTTCCTTCAATGTAGATGGACCCCCTGCTCCCCCCCCCCCCCCAACGTGGCGTGCAAGGCAGAAGCAGAGGCAGTGGAAAAGTCGAAGAAAGAGGCAAAGAAAGCTTTGCTGAAAAAAAAAATCTGTATTTGTTGACCTAATGTAGCGTGTCGTCGTGGCGTCATCGCGTCCTTTGCGGGGTTTCATCACGGCGAGAGCCAACTGTCCGATTTGCACACTAGACTTTCCGCCTTCAGGAGTAACTTTTATCCTGTTGCCAAGTCACGAATGGTCTATCCAGTTTACTACAGACATAAAAGACTTTCTTTTTTCAGTATGTTTATTATTTTCGTCATCCACAGGTATGCTGTGGAGGCACTTGCTTTTTACTGCACTGTACCAATAAGTGAACTTGTTTTCGAATTATATTTTCTTATAATGTTGTATTCTTGCTATCACTGTCGCACGTAATCTACACAGAGTACACAGGCACCCTCTAATTCCTTCCTTGCGCCCGCCATTGTAATGCAAATAAACATACCTTAAAGTCATTTTCTGAGAGATAAAGGCTGAATAAAACGTTGACGTCATGCGGAACAACATGAACAAGGGCCGTAGTACTCAATTTTCTGATGTCCCTGTTTGCAAGCGCTTCTTTTTTTTTCTTTTCAGGATGTGATCTTGTACCGTAGAAACGTCCCTCGGACGTCCCTGATGTGGTCATTTTTATTCTCAAGCAGCCAGTGCAAACTGTCATCGCCGTAACTCTATGATGTCCTGGTAGCAGGCAACTATGGCATGTCGTGGAAGTATGACCACGCTGAATCATTTGGGTTGGCATATACTATTATCTTGAAGAGGCCGTCCATCTAACATGATTGCCTTCTTCAGTCTCTCATACACCCCATCAGTTCTCTCATTAATCTAATTTTCAACTAACTCGGCCCTATTCCTCTTTTTGTTTTCGTGAAGTGTGCGTCTATCGCTGTGGTTACCAAATACGCCCAACGGTATGCTACCACTCAAGCCTTTCTGGCGACCTGAGAAACTGAAATCGCAGGCTTTCTTCAACACCGCGCTGACGTTCAGTATGGCTGTACTCAACTAGCTTTTGCGGACTTCACCTCACCGCTTTCTCTTCAGTGTCATCTCTTACACTACTCGCTCGTGCTACACACAACACAAACATGCAACGCCCTTAATGAAGTGTCACTTACACGCTAGTTGACATGCTGTTGATGTACATTCCCTCTAATTACCGGGATAGGAGCGCTGCCCTGTTTTTGGTGACATTATCAATCTACAACCTCGCTCAACAACAGCGCTCGTTATGCATCACTTTTTTTTGTCGACAGCAACATGCTGTATTTCCACTGAACACACTTTCGGCTATAGGTGCGACTTTGCACGCGCGCTGGCTCGCTGAGCTGCAACTCTCTTTTGTCGTGAAGAGACGCGCACCGTAACATACTGCAAAGGTGCTTGCGTTGAGCGTATGGAAGGCGAGAAACGCTGTTCTGAACTGTCTGTTGTCAAACTTATGCAGTAAACCGACGTTCACTGCCTAAGTGACGCAGCTTTTTGAGGTTTATCGTGCTTTCGGCGTCGCAATTACCAACAAAGAACAAATTGATGTTATAGCACTTGATTTTTCGAAGGTTTTTGACCGGGTGTGTCACACAAAACTTATTGAGAAATTGTATAAACTTGTAGTTAAAACACAAATTGTGAAATGGGTCCATGCGTACCTTACAAATATGTTCAAATAGCAGGCGAAAGATCATCCTCCTTACCTGTTTTATCTGGTGTGCCACAGGGTTCGGTTTTAGGACCAATTTTGTTTCTATTATATGTAAATGACATTGCTAATGACTTGCATCCTAACATTGAATTGTGTCTATTTGCGGATGATTGCCTTATTTACTGTCGCGTTAAGAATGTCCAGGATCAAATGTTGTTGAACGAATGCTTGCAAAGAATTTATGACTGGTGTGTTACGTGGGACATGAAAATTGATTTCGATAAATCAGCTTACATGACTGTATCTAACAAGCAAACCCCGTTCCATTTTACTTACAGAATAAATAATAGCCCACTTCAACACCTTAGTGAGCTTAGGTATCTCAGGGTCACAATCACGCACAATTTGAATTGGAACGCACACATTGAAAACATTTGTGGTTCTGCTCAATGCAAACTCGGTCTGTTAACGCGAGAGTTGAAAGATGCTACACCCGAGGTAAAGCTGAAGACGTACAAAACAGTTGTACGGCCCACACTGGAATACGCACGTATAGGCTAGGATCCGCACCAAGTGGGCTTGATAAATAAACTGGAACGTATTCAAAGACTAGCCGCACGGTTTATCTGTAATGCTTATCAAAGGACGCGGTCTGTAACCGCGAGATTATCTCGTGCCGGTTTGCCCGAACTCGCAACGCGCAGAAAAATAGCCAGGTTGAAATTCTTGTACCAACTGTATAACAATAAATTCAACTTGGACTCCAGACTATACTTGCGTCTCCCTGGACGAGGGTTCCCACGTACAGGTCATCCTCATGCTGTAATGCCCTATGTGCCGCACGTTGATACCATACCATACCATAGTCGATTGTCAATGCCATAGTCGATTGGAACAAACTTGACGCAGGTGTATTTATTGAAACGCACAAAGCTGAATCATTTGAGCGTAAATTGTCATGTGTTTGCTGAATGCATTGTTTGTTTATTGCGGAACTGGTGTTACGTGTTTGCGGAAAATTCTTTTTCGCCACCACTGTAACAGCCACAGCCCGCAAGGACTAATAGTATTGGAAACAAACAAACAAACAAATAAATAAATAAATAAATAAATAAATAAATAAATAAATAAATAAATAAAATATTCCCGCATACGCAAGGGTGACGAGTATAGCAACCATAACCGCAAAAGTTACAGTATGGTCGTAAGTTGTTGCGACAGCGCAGCTGTAGTTCACAGAGCCTGTCACTAAGGGATACGCGGCGAGGTATAGCCGATGACTAAGTAATTGCCAAGATTTGTATCTG